>NC_136072.1:642546124-643089490 GCF_964261635.1 Lissotriton helveticus
GCATGGTAAAGGGTACTGTGTTTAAGATCTCTGTGTACCCTTCAAGTTAGATCTGGCAGCTATGACTGAGGGCTTTATTATGAAAGCCCTGGAATGGATATCAGATATAATCCGACGACCCAGAGTTTGGAATTTATTGACTGCAATAAATAGCAGCTATTCAGAGCATGTTCCTTTAATGGGGAATAACATGAAGATGTTGTTGCATACTACACAGAAATCCACACATTTCGGTACATATTGGGCACCATTAAATACCAACACCTTTGACCTGCATAAATGTACCAGAGGGTGCAAACTGTGTTGGAGATATCTGTGTAAACTGCAGGTGGAAGTTAAATCCTGCCGAGATGTCTCTGTCTTTGTCCTTCAGCGGGTGATAAAATGAGTTAGGTAAAAATACTTGTTATGTACAAAACTGCAAAATGATAAAGATCACCTGGGTCTATATAAAAGCTATTATTATTTTGATGTTCCTTCCGATCATGCTGGTGCTCTCATTAGATGTAGCGTCCTCCATGTGTTATTATATCTCTTTGCATCCAGCATGGTTACCTGATCTGACCTTTTAACATATAAGTGAAATATAGCAGTGCAGCTTCATTATTTCTTCAAGTACCCTTTCATTTGTGGTTTCCTGATGGTGAAAACAATTCTGAATTACACCTCCTCTGTAAAAGTTGTTTGGCACACTGCCACAGCTTGCGACCGTGGCAGCTAGATCCCTGTTATTCTATATTTTGTGACACATCTTAACACTCCACAGGTATTAAATACAGCCTGAGCAGATCACTTCAATTTTCTGTTCATAAAACAACTTATTTGCCAAACTAAAAATAGTTAGAAACAGTGGTAGTATACTCTAAATGTACTACAGTTTAATTGTTTCTATCTTACCAAAGCATCTCCACCCACCTGCTGTCACCCTCGCTTCTCTCCCCTATGCATATGTGTGTCCATGTAATCTGAGAACCACCTTTTACTATACAAAAGTCAAAATGATTGACTTTGTCAATGCTTATTTCTAGAGGTTATTTTATAATAGACAGAAATACCCTTATGGAATCCGGGGCCTAATTTATGAGGCCCTACCGGCACTATTGCGCCAACGGATGTCACTTTTTTTATCTTCCGGAGGCGCAATGTGCCCCCGGCCTATTTATAAGGCCACTTAAAGCCACATTACATGGCTTTTCATGGCCTAAGAAATATGTGCCGCAGAGAAAACTGTGTGAAAGGGGTGTTCCATGGGTGTTGCTGGGGGCGTTCCAATGCAACATCCATGGCTTTTTGACACTGCCTCAGATTTACGAGAAATCGTAAGTCTGAAGTAGCGCCAAAAATGTACGCCTCCTTAGTGGAGGCGCAAGGGAGGCACAAAGTGAGAAATATCTTTATTTCTCCTAGTTTTTCCTCTTTTCTCTCATTCAGCAGCACACATAGAAAGAGGAAAAAGCCTCTTGTGATTGTTTTTGTGCAGTAAGGTCTCCCTTCCTGCACAAAAATCATCATTCCTGCAACGCAGACACCCTTCCACCGTGGTGCAAAGGTGCCTGTGTTGGCGGAGAACATCCCATTGTTTGCCGGCTCTGGGGAAAAGGACAGGAGTGCAATGTGATAAATGGGTAGGGGCATTCCTGCCCTTTTCTTTTGCCGTAGGGCAGCGCAGCGCAGCAGCAAAGCCAGTTGCGCTGCCCTACGCAAAAAAACATAAATGAGGTCCCCTATGTACAGCTCTTCCTTTTGTATCAACATTTGGACACTGGGTAGCTTTTAGCTGTGATCCCAGAGCCAGGCACTTCCTCCTTCCCTTTGTGGTGGTATAACACTCGAATATCGACTACAGAATATCATTGGGCCAAAATATTGTGTCAAAAATATTGAGGTCTAAAGTATTTTGTAGGTAACTTTATATAGGTAAGCGTATGTTAACAATACTTCAGAGTCGGACTGGTACAGAAAATAGCCCCAGGCACCAAATGAAAAGTGTCTAATTGTTGAAGTGAAGGAGAATCAAGGAAGTATGTGGAGACAGTGAAAAGAGGGTGCTGAAGAAGAAAGAGAAGAGATATGAGAACTGCAGATTGAGTGTTTCAGAAAGCTATGGAAAAGAGAGTACATATCTAACAAAGATACTTTGGAAGAGAGTGTTGTGAAGAGGAGAACTGGAGTGACAGAGACGCTCCAAAAACATTGTCCCTTCCACAGACCAAAGTCATGTTTAATATATCATCCACCTAAAAAGTGTAAATTAATCTTCATGATCGCCAGTTGTATGTGGCAGCACCACGTTTATCTGCTTCCCCTTTTGTGCCCCACCTAAAATCACGTCTTGAGATGCCACTCAAGAGAGGTGCAGCAGTGTGGGACTGTCAGCCAAACCTGGTACTGTCAGAGACAGTCACAGAAACCTTGGGATGATGATATACAGAGAGACATTAGTTAATTAGAAAGCTAAAAAGGGGTCCATATTTGTAAATTGTGGCAGTTTTGAACTTGTAAAGACACGCTGTATAAGCGATTTGGAAGGAATGATTGACTAAAAACCAGCCCAGCAAACTTTAAAAAAGCCCACAAACACCAAAGAACTGGCCCACACACTGACCTCAGACAACAGCCCGTTGGGCACTGCCTGAGTGCCCTATAGATCTGTCCGATCCTGCTATAATTAATGCCACATATTTGTACCTTGATGATATATATATCTTCAGGTTACGGGGTTGTGAAGTTAAAAACAGTACATCTATAACTCATTATTGTTCCCCTTGGCAAGGGAGGTATCTCCTGAGTATATAAAACCCTACTCATTAACTCCCCAAACCCCTTCTCAGATTTGAAATTACACTCAGTGCAATGGCAGGGACCTCACCACGAGTCAGACTGGAGAGATACATGCATGTTCCTCAGGGCCTTGGTGACTCCTTTCAGACACCAACTCATCCAACTCAATTGCCTACTTTGGCCTATCTTACACCCCTAAGATTATGGTGGGCTAACAAGCTGGCCGCACCAACATGCCGCTATTGCCAGAGGAAGGAAACTCAATTTTACCATATGACATGGGACTATCCCTTCATCACAAGTTACGGAGGGGGTGTACCTCACTTTCCCAGGTGACTAGGGAGTACGTTGCCCCCCCCCCCCCCCCAAGAGTGGCCTTGCTTGGTATTGTAGAGGACGGGGTGAAGAGGGGATCATACTCTCCTGGGCATCGGGACAATAGTTGCCAAAAGAGATATTGATATTAAATACTGGCACTCCCCCTGCCCCCACCTCTGGCGAATTGGAGAGCAGCGATGGACTGCTGTGCCAAACTTGAGGTGCTGAGTGATATGTCCATATGGTGCCTTCTAAAACGCAAGAAGGTCTAGGGGTAATGGCTAGTGCATTATAGTTTAACCCCTCCTATGCTGGTGACGGAACTGCTCCGTCACCAGCCTCGGTCGCGCTGTGCTGGTGAAGGAGCGGTTCCGTCATGGCCTGCTCGGCGCGCCTGCGCGGCGTTGATTTCGTGCCTGCGCGGCGCGTTATTTTAAGCGGGTAGGGCCGTGACGGAACCGCTCCTTCACAAGCACAGCGCGCCCGAGACTCGTGACGGAGTGGTTCCGTTATGAGCATGGGAGCGCCGCGCGGCCCCCCTACCCCCTAGCGCTGCGGCGGATGCTCTTCATAGATTGTCACAGTAATGCATATTGTCCCTAATGGCGGTCTGTCGACTGCTTTATTACCGTATAAAAAACAAAATGTGTTTATTAAAAAAAGAATAGTACATCCATTCTTACTTATATGCCCTTACATTCTTAATATTTAGGTCTTGATAATTTGCTCCCTGTGATATTTTTGTCCTTGATATTCTGCCCACAACCCATTGTGGTATGCGGTATGCAGAGAGCTGAGGTCTGCATGAATCCAAAGTTGCATGTGTGATTTTTTTAAAACTATCTTCTATGGCCTTCTCAGGCCACCATTCCCCATTATTCACCTACATGCCCCCTCTTCTTCTCTCTTCCACCACAGGAGTCACTGACTGATTTATAAATGAACTTCTGCAGGGATGCAACAGAGTTCGAACATCACACTATAAAGTGAAGTTAGGTTTTGGTGAACTTTGTCATTTGTGAGTTATTTTCCACGTACAACAGCTGACAAGGGGACCACCAGAATCCTATCTGTGCGACATCTGCAGAATACATTTCAGTTTCTTCTAAAATAGACTTCCCAGGATATTGAAATTAAGCACAGCGCCTTGAAGCAAGTGAAAAGTCTTTCTAGCACCCAAAGCTGCAGCAGAAACCAAGGCAAACAGATGACAGATCTATACTTGGGGATACATTTTAGCCATTCGTTTATTGGAGTATCACCCCTGCTCGCAGTGGGCTTGAAAGACTTCAGGGCGCCTGAGGACAACAAGTCCATTAGAGATATTTCTGTTCAAGATCAGTGTATATACCCCATAACTGTTCACTCTGTGGACATTTTGGCGCCTGTTGGACCTGGCCCTTTTGGCAGGTTCACCCCGAAACTTTTTGCTTTTTCCTAGCCTGTTTCTGGAACCTGGGTTGGTGATTTTAGGCCTCTGCGCACTTTTTCACTGTGGTACAGTGTAAAGTGCGTGTGCTCTCTGTGTATGTGTGGTGAGTGACCTGCCCTCCCATAGGAATGAATGGGGAATATGTATGCCCATGGTAGTTCCTGATGTGTGGGGAGTGCAGGGTCGAGTTTGATATGTGCGAACTCGTGAGATTGAATGCTGCGTAATGGTGTATGTGGCATGGTTGTGTCTATTCTAGAAGTGCTACTTTGAGAAGTTGGCATATTTGTGTAATTTGTGCCTGGCGTGTGATTGGCTGGTGAGCCTGGCCCAGAGTGCCTGGGCCTGCTTGTGGATTGACTGTCTGGTTTGAGTGTGACAGGGGCTGCAGAGCCCCCAGGAGGTTGTCTGAGTCAGCCCGTGGATGAAAGGCAGCATCTGCTGCCAGGGAAGTGGGTGGAGATCGCACCTGATAGTGAGTGAGGCTGTGCCTGCCTGCCACAATTCTGGCTCCACCCCCCCGCTGGGCGACTGTCACCTCTGTCCCTGATACTGACAGGACTTCCCTATAACCAGTTCTAGCTGGTTCTCACACTGCCTGCACAAAGACTTCAAAGACTTTTCTGTGTAAAAGAAGGGGCTGTGTCCCCTTCCAAAATGTTCTTGTTTCTAACTTGAATCTGCCAGGGGCGTGCTGCTGCTTGGGCTCAGGGGAATCCCTGAGCCCTGCCCAGCCCCTGGACTCCTGATGGACTTTCCTGGACTCCTGGGGGACCCCTCTGCCTTGCTTGGGCTGATGGGGGGGACATTGCTTTGCCCCCTTGAACTCTCTGGGACCCTTGGCAGCATGGAGAAGCTGCATTTTCCTTCAAGAGACCTTTTTTCTTGCCTTTACCCAGGCTTGTTGAAGCCTAAGCACTTGGGAGCGCTTGACTGGTATTTATAGCGCCTGGGAGCGCTGTATATTACTTATAGCGCTGGGAGAGCGCTTTATTTGAACCCATTGCAAGTGTGGCGCCCTCATGCATTTTGCGTGAGGTTTGGCAGGTGCCTACCCTGCGACTTTGCCCGCTTATTTGCGAGTGCCCACCTCGCTTCTGTGTTTTATTTTAATAGCGAGGGTGCCCACCCCTCGTTGTGCCCCTTTATTCACTGCCGTGGCCCGAGCTGTGTGTAATGGCCGCCCAGGAAGTCAGGCAGCGTTGTGCCTGACCATAGGCGGGACTTCCGGTTTGCAGAGGAAGTCCCACCCCATTGCCGTGTTGGGATTGGCTGGTGCCCCGGGAGGAGAAGTGGAGCTGTGGCCGGTGACGGGCTCCCATGTGCGGAGGGAGCCCCGAGGGAGAAGAGTCGCGGCTGCATTGGGCACCGGGGCATGCAGGAGCCTACTCTGTGCCCCGGTGCACTCACCCAGAAGAAGAGACTGCCGCCGGGAGACTTGCTGGCTCCACTCTGAGTCCCGGTCCCGAGACGGGGACCCGGCAAAGCAAGGAGAGTCTGTGAGGAGCAGGAGCTCCTCAGATGCCGCCCCGCCGCACCGAAGACCGGCGAGAGCACAGGGAGCAACCGGTGAGTGGGGCAGACGAAAGGGAGGGGCGCCGGGACACATTGTCGGTGTCCGCCCCCCCCCCCAGTAGCGCGAGCTCGCGCTCCTTGTCAGTAGGAAGCCACGAGGGCTTCAAGGGCGGCCCCGGTTGGCAGTGGGTCGCCCCAACGTGTGTAGAGCCCTGAGAGGCTCAGGGCCCAGATTGTGTTTAGAGCCACGGAGGCTCTAGGGGGCACATTTGATTTTCGAGCCCAGAGAGGCTCGAGGGGGGCATTTGTGTATTTCGATTCCCCCAGAGAGGGACTCCAACCAGGGGGCATGTGTATTTCTAGAGCCAGATGGCTCCAACGCCCCACAGCTGTTTAAGAGCCTGTGTGGCTTCAACGTTGTGGACACGAGTGTCTTCAGAGCCTGTGTGGCTCAGCAGTTGGCGCAGTCCTGTTCTAGGGTTAGTGAGGACCCTGTCGCAGTTTGTCTCCAGCTGCCCAACAATTAGTGGGCAGCTGCACCGTTTAGGCGCAAGATGGAGAGTGAGTCCCTGAGAGGGACAGAGATGGCACAGAGGTGCCCGGCCAGTCACAGCTGCGCAGCACTTAGTGCCAGCTGCAGCGTTTAGGCCCTTGTGAGTGTTCACAGGTGCCCAGCAAGTAGTGGGCACCTGCATCGTTTAGGCCCCTGACATTGAGACTCAGGGCGTTCTAGCCCCAACAAGGCCAGTTGGCCTAGGGACTGCCACAGGTGGTGGCTTATGTGAGGTTTTGCGCAATTGTGTGGTTTTTCCTTGCACCTCTGAATGTTTTAGGCATCATGTGTCTTTGCGCTATTGAGTTGTGTCTTTCTTTCCCTGAGCTGCACCTCTGAATGTTTTAGGCGTCATGTGTCTTCTAGCGCTGCACCTCTGAATGTGTTTGTGATGCATCATGTGCTTTGTTCTTAACACCGCTGAATGTGTAGGTTTATGCATCATGTGTTTCCCTTTACTACTCCTCTGAATGTATATTTATGCATCATGGGTAATGTGTTCTTTCCTAGACCCCTAAATGCTGTGTGATACTTAGGTGGTTCTTTTTAGTACAGGTGGTCCTAGTGAGGTCCTGGTCCCCTGCGTGACATTCTCCTAAGGTGGTTAGGGTTGCGTAGGTGGTACTTACCTGTTCCCAGTAGTTACTGGATGTGATTCATAACTGTTATTTTGTTTTATATCTTATTTTCTATGATCTACAAAGTACTATTTCTAAAGGTGTTGATTATGACAGTGGCCCATGTGGCCCTGTCTTGTGTAAATAATCCCATGTGAATATTGCCCGTGCCAGTTGGCACAATGTATATGTGTGATTCTATCTGATATGTTTTTACAATACAAAAGTTATTTTAATATAACCTTGTGTGGAGTTCCTTTTGTGGTGTGCCTAGGATGTTGTTGCTGCTGTGTGCTGGCGCAAATGCTTTACACATTGCCTCCGAGTTTAGCCTCACTGCTCGTGCCAAGCTACCAAGGGGGTGAGCAGGGGTTATCTTGGTGTGTGACTCCCTCGCCCTGACTAGAATGGTGGTTTCTGCCTGGCTTTGGCGTCAGCCTTAGCCTACCAGAAATAGCCAGTTCTAACAGCGCCCTTATGCCATACTTTTCGAAGCGCTAGAGTGAATATGGGAGTTATAACTCTCCCAAGAAGCTACTAGGACATTCTAATATTCTGTGCTGGGCCTAATTATAACTGACCTACATTTTCTCCAAGTCCAAAGCCTTTTTTGCTAAACTATACTTCTAATTGGACATTAATGTATAGCTTGTAATTACTATGTCATACACTATCTTAGTTTCAAATGTACCACCCCCTCCTGAAGTAAGCCTTGCGTCCATGTTCAAGCTGCCTTTGGAGAGCTAGAAATGCAAAGGAAGTATTTGGTCATTCATTACAATACAAGTTCAATAGTTTCCAATGGAGGCTCTCAGACTCCAGAGGTAAACACAAATACCCCCTAGGCTGCCCAGTAAGCATTGACTCCCCCATACCCTGTAGAAAAATCTTCACAAAAGCCATCTGGGGCGTTATATGTCTTAAAAGCAGTGAGGAGTCACCATTTGCTCTTCAAAGTTGAGAACAAGTGGAGGGTGAACCTTGGGAATTCATCACTGCAAGGAATCTTGAGAACATGTTTGAGCCCGGCCTAGAGAGAGCCTCACTTGCCTTATATTCTGAAAAATATGATCAAAAAAAAGAAAAAAATATATATATATATATATACAGTGGGCCTGCCCATCTCAGCCACTGACTGTCTTGCACAGTGAGTGGCTGCATTTTGCTTGATCACATGTGCCCATCTGCTTAAAAAGAGATGCTATTCAGTGCCGAGGCTGGTAGACCAACACTTGCCAGTGGTGTTTCCTATTTGAAAGCTAAGTAAACGTATAACAAAAAAAATATGTAAAAGGTAAACATTGTGTTAAAGTAGACCACCATTGGGTATCTCAAAAATGTTAGGGTAATCAAAATGAGAGAGCAAGGGTTTTTAGGGGCGTGTCCTTTCCCCAAATGCAATATGTAGAATCAATGTGGACTGGCCCACTATGTGTTGGAATATACTCAGATATCCTAGGTCACTTGCAAAAATGGCCTTGTGACTGGACTCAATAGGTCTTGTTAATAACCCCCTCTCACACCAACCTGGTTGGTGTCATGCTTCATCATCGGGGTCCAACCAGGCAGCCGAGTGCCGCCTGGTTGTGCTTCAACGCCTGACTACAGTGTGATGTGGGTGAAGGTGAGTTTAAAAGATACCTCTGGGAATCCTTGCCTAATGATTTATTCTTTGCGGCCCAGGGTATTGATTAAAAATGTGATGCAACTACAGATAGAAAAATTATTTCTAAGAGTTGACTAGGGTGTTGCGGTCTACATGTTCAATCAATCAATCAAGACATTTGTAGAGCGCACTACTTACCCGGAGGGTCTCAAGGCGCTTGGGGGAGGGGGGGGGGGGTGCTGCTACTGCTCGAACAGCCAGGTCTTGAGCTTCTTCCTGAAGGAGAGGTGGTCTTGGGTCAGGCGCAGGTCGGTCGGGAGGGAGTTCCAGGTCTTGGCGGCCAGGTAGGAGAAGGACCTTCCTCCTGTTGTCGCTCTTCGGACGCGGGGAACGGCGGCGAGGGCGTGACTGGCTGATCGGAGGTGGCGTTTGGGAGCGTAGAAGTTGATGCGGTTGTTGAGGTAGCTCGGGCCCTGATCGTGAAGGGCTTTGTGTGCGTGGGTGAGGAGACGGAAGGTGATTCTTTTGTTGACGGGGAGCCAATGGAGGTCTCTCAGATGTCCGGAGATGTGGCTGTGTCGTGGGATGTCGAGGATGAGTCTGGCTGAGGTGTTCTGGATCCGCTGGAGTCTCTTCTGGAGCTTGGCGGTGGTTCCGGCGTAGAGGGCGTTGCCGTAGTCCAGACGGCTGGTGACGAGGGCCTGGGTGACCGTCTTCCTGGTCTCGGTGGGGATCCACCGGAAGATCTTCCTTAGCATGCGCAGGATGTTGAAGCACGACGAGGAGACGGCATTGACTTGTCTGGTCATGGAGAGGGAGGAGTCCAGGATGAAGCCCAGGTTGCGTGCGTGGTCTGTCGGTTTGGGTGCGGTGCCCAGGGCGGGGGGCCACCAGGAGTCGTCCCAGGCGGAGGGCGAGGAGCCCAGGATGAGGACTTCCGTCTTGTCTGAGTTCAGTTTCAGGCGGCTGGTCGTCATCCACTAGGCTACGTCTTTCATCCCTTCGTGAAGGTTGGCACTGGCGGCGGCGGGGTCGTTGGTCAGGGAGAGGATCAGCTGGGTGTCGTCCGCGTAGGAGATGATGTTGAGGTTGTGCTGGCGTGCGATGGCCGCGAGGGGGCTCATGTAGAAGTTGAAGAGGGTGGGGCTCAGCGAGGATCCTTGAGGGACGCCGCAGATGACTTCGGTGGCCTCTGACTTGTACGGTGGTAGGCGGACTCTCTGTGTTCTTCCGTCGAGGAAGGAGATGATCCATTCCAGTGCTTTCTCCTGGATTCCGACGTTGCTGAGGCGCTGCACTAGGGTGCGGTGGCAGACAGTGTCGAAAGCCGCGGAGAGGTCTAGGAGGATGAGGGCCGCTGTTTCTCCGTTGTCCATCAGGGCTCGGATGTCATCGGTGGCAGCGATGAGGGCGGTCTCGGTGCTGTGGTTGGCTCGGAAGCCAGACTGGGAGGGGTCGAGGGATCCATTCGTCTCAAGGAAGGCGGCCAGCTGTTTGTTGACGGTCTTCTCGATGACTTTGGCTGGAAACGGGAGGAGCGAGATGGGGCGGTAATTCTTGAGTTCGGTGGGGTCCGCTGTAGGTTTCTTGAGTAGGGCGCTGAGTTCGGCGTGCTTCCAGCTCTCCGGGAAGGTGGCGGTGTCGAAGGAGGTGTTGATGATGTCCCGCAGGTGGGGTGCGATGACGGCGTCGGCCTTGTTGAAGACGTGGTGAGGGCATGGGTCAGTTGGAGATCCGGAGTGGATAGAGTTCATCATGCGGACGGTGTCATCGGTGCTGATCGGAGTCCAGGCGCGGAGGGTGGTGGTGGGGGGCGGTGGTTCGGTCGTGGCGTGCGTCGGTTGGGTGCTGAAGCTGTTGTGTATGTCCGCGATCTTGTTGTGGAAGTAGGAGGCGAGGGAGTTGCAGAGGTCTTGCGATGGGGTGATGTCGTTGTTTCCGGCGTTGGGGTTGGAGAGCTCTTTCACGATGTTGAAGAGTTCCTTGCTGTTGTGTGCGTTGTTGTCCAGCCGGTCCTTGAATGCAGTTTTCTTGGTGGCGCGGATCAGTTGGTGGTGCTTCCGGGTGGCAAGCTTGAGGGTGGTCATGTTGTCCGGTGTTGGTTCTCTTCTCCAGGCTTTCTCGAGGGCTCGGCAGTTCTTCTTGGAGCTCTTGAGTTCGTCGGTGAACCATGGGGCCTTCTTGCTGCCGGGTCTGCTGGGCGGGGTCCTCAGTGGGGCGAGTTCGTCCGCGCAGTTGCTGATCCACTTCGTGAGGTTGTCGGCGGCCTGGCTGGGGTTCGCTGAGCTGGAGGGAGGGTGCTGGCTCAGGGACGCGGCGAGCTGGTCGGCTGTGATCTTGTTCCAGCTTCTTCGAGCAACCTGTTGCAGGTGGTGGTGGATCGTCGTTCTTTTGAAGGTGAAGTGGACGCAGCTGTGGTCCGTCCAGTGGAGTCCGGTGGCGTGGCTGAAGGCGATGTCTTTGCTGGATGAGAAGACAGCGTCGAGTGTGTGTCCGGCGAGGTGGGTGGGGGTGGACACCAGCTGCTTGAGGCCGAGGTTGGCTAGGTTGTCGAGCAGGGTGATGGTGTTGCGGTCGTTGTTGTTCTCCAGGTGGAAGTTGATGTCCCCCAGGAGGATGTAGTCAGCGGAGGGGAGGGCCTGCGGGCTGATGAAGTCGGCGATGTCCTCGCTGAATTGTGTGCGTGGTCCCGGGGGTCGGTAGATCAGGGTGCCTCTGAGGGTGGTCTTCGTGTCGGTGTGGATCTGGAAGTGCAGGTGTTCGGCGGTTGTCAGGGTGTCGTCGGTGTTGGTCGTGATGCGGATGGTGTCCCTGTGGATGATGGCGATGCTTCCTCCTGTGTTGTTGATGCCATCCCTTCGGATGATCTTGTAGCCCTCTGGGATGGCGATGGCGATGTCGGGCGCTGAGGAGTCGTTCATCCAGGTTTCCGTGAGGAAGGCGACGTCAGGAGCTGTGGTGTCGAGGAGGTTCCAGAGTTCGATGGCGTGTCTGTGGACGGAGCGGGTGTTGAGGAGGATGCACTTCAGGTGGTTGCTGCTGCTGTTCGGCTTGGCGGGTGTTGGTGCGGGGCAGGTCCGGATGCAGGTGAACTTGCAGGCGTGGCAGCTGAAGGGTCCGTGGGTCCGTTTCGGGGTGGCTCGGTAGCAGCCTGGGATTCGACCGGTGTTGAGTGCGTTGATGGTGGCGGCGTCGTAGGTCCGGCGGGAGGGCTGGGGTCTGCGAGGGCCAGGGTTCCTGGCACTGGGCGCGGTCCAGGCGCGGACGGGCGCAGACGGGCTTACCTTTGGCGCGCCTTCGGCGCACAATCGGCGCGCCCGCTGCGCGTGCACGCTGCGCGTTGGCCACTCTGCCATAAGAGGAGAGTGGGGGGGGCGGAGCGAGGGAGGGGCAGCTGGGAGGCGGGAGCGGGGCGGCGAATGGGAAGGCTCCTGGTGGAGGGGGGCGGGGCCGCAGGGGATCAGCGGCGGGGAGCGGGGATGTGGCGGGATGTGGCGATGTTTCAGTCTCTTCTGGAAAAAGTAAGCGGGACTTTCTTCAGGACCATAGGAAGGTGAAGTGAGTGGTAATTCAGGGCGTGGGGGAGAGGCACTCCCGTTTCCAATTTGGTGGGTGAGTGTCCTCTGCGGGGATACCTATTACGGGTCCCTTGGCGTCCCGGCTGGTGTATCTGTGCCGGTGGCGTCCCGCGCCCTGAATTACTGAAAGCAGATTGTAATACGATGATTTTTATCGCTACCACTAAGTGTCTGTGAGTACATAGACACTTACTATTATTATTATTATTTATTTTTTCACATTTTTTCCACACACTTTAGCGCGTGTGTAGGATAATATCACCCGTGGCACCACATTTTGCCACTCACTTCATCTTCCTATGGTCCTGAAGAAAGTCCCGCTTACTTTTTCCAGAAGGGACTGAAACATGTAGACCGCAACACCCTAGTCAACTCATAGAAATAATTTTTCTATTTGTAGTTGCATCACATTTTTAATCAATACCCTGGGCCACCAAGAATAAATCATTAGGCAAGGATTCCCAGAGGTATCTTTTAAACTCACCTTCACCCACATCACACTGTTGCACAACACCCGCTCCGCTGTAGTCAGGCGTTGAAGCACAACCAGGCGGCACCCGGCTGCCTGGTTGGACCCCGATGATGAAGCATGACACCAACCAGGTTGGTGTGTGAGGGGTTTATTAACAAGACCTATTGAGTCCAGTCACAAGGCCCTTTTTGCAAGTGACCTAGGGTATCTGAGTATATTCCAACACATAGTGGGCCAGTCCACATTGATTCTACATATCTAAAAAATGTGCCGAATCAAATTATCCATAAAAAAGGCACATTCCGCCATTCACCAGGAAAAGGGCACATCTACGGACATAGAAGTGTGTAAGTAATTGACAAAGTCCTCAGGCCTTAACCTGTTAGCCACTCAAAACAGAATATTTCCGGAAAACAATACCCTAAATACATAATTACAAGCTGAATCAGACTAGAGTCAGCAAAAGCAATAAACAAATGAAAAGAAATGCACATATTTGCTAAATGATTAAATAAAGTTTTTTCAACTCAAAATAATTTGCTTTTTTCATGTTTCATTTTATGATGCGCCTTACCCAGATGCTGAGATTGACAGAAGTGTCTGAATAGACCTCTGATGCTGCAGAATTGAGTAAAATACCTTGCTGGCCCAATCACGTCCTATATTTGTGTCTTGAGATGGCCATTCCTCACATTGTGGCACATTGGGCAGTCCAATGCCTACACTGTAAGGTCCAAAGATTGAGCAGGAGCCTCACTGCAGGCGCGTGCGATGACCACAGCGGTGGATCATCGTCCTAGGAGTAACAGGAAGTTCCGCCCTAGGCTGGGCTGTTTCAGTGAAGTCATTTCATTGCACCTCTGAATTGAAACTCTTCATCCTGCACTGCCAGAGCTCACAGGTTTTGAACAATCATAGGAGTGAGTACTAATTAACATCTGTGATGGCACCAAAGAAAGTGGTGTCACATATCCTTGACACAGATAGCAGCACAGAAAGTAGCATCAGTCAGTGAAATTGTATTAAAAAAAATGTAAAGAGAATTAAATAACACCAAACACTAAAGCAGATTCATACCTAACTCATTCACGGAAAATATACTGTAGGCAGGTGTTCAGATTGCATTTTGGCCATATATTGTCCTCAGCTATTGGACAACCAGAGTTGTGTTTGGCTCCTTCAGTGGACTGCTGAGTTGGTTGATGGGATGCACCTGGGTTTGTGGCAAAGAGAGGTGTTCTGGGATTCTAGTTGGGGTACATTATTGACTTCTCAACTTCAATGATTACACACATATTTTGAATGTTACAGCATCCGATTATTGATTTTTGTTGGCATTCCATTGGTGCTGCCTCTTGAAAGGTATCAAGGGGTTGATGTTACTGTGCTAGGCTTGATGGAATATATATTTTGGGTTTATTGTGTAACATTGTTTTGTGCGAGGCTCGGGTGTCTCCAATCAGCCATCTGGTTAAAAGAAAAATATGTATATATTCTGCTATTGTTGTCTATGCCATGTGTCTAGCTAAGTCGAGAGGGGGTATGTTTGTGGGCTGCAGTGTGATACAGCCTAACCAGTTATGTAGCCTTCACAAATGAAATCATGTATGACCCCATGTGTGAGACTGGTGTTTGGGTGGACAGTGTTGTTGTCAATGTACTATGCCTATTTGTAGGTTTGGCATAATAGTGGCTTTTCTGCTGATCTGTTGTTGCCCGTGCTTTAAAATATACATAGCATGTGGGCTGTGCCTTCGCCCAGAGAGGTATTTCTGTCTCATGCCGTGATATTGTCTCCTTGGTGAATGCAATTGGATGCTTGGTGTATCATTCCGCCCCTCATGGAGGCCCTGCTTTGTAATACCAAGGGACTATTTACAGGTCAAACGTACACTGAATCATCACAGGTTGATTTTTTTTATCTCAACGCATACAGAAAACATTTTGCTATGCTTTCAAACTGCATCAGGGTTTATTTTAAATATACGTCAAGCCTCAAAAAGCAACACAGATCACTGGTGTTGTAATGAACTGTGCCTTGTACTTCAATGCCTCCCACCAGCTAGAGTTGTGCCTGCTCCCGCTTGCTTCCTTGTACAAAGAAAACATGCAGCTGGCGCCTGCACAGGGGCTGCTGTTGTTCCTGGATTGGTTCCTGTGCAGACTGAAAGCATCGGCCTATGAATAGGGTGTGTATTTGTTAATGAGTTGGAGAATTCTACAACACATCTGGTGCTTCTTCGCTGCTATTATGTAAAAGGAAAACGTGCGTCACCTGCACCCAGGTTAGAGAAAGAATTAACGCAGCGCTGTGCCGCAAGCCATTTGGCTGCGCCACGATGCGTTAATTCTGAGGCGTTAATTCTAATATCTACAACGATATGACGGATCCCTCTGCTCCCCCCTGCGCCAGCTCACAATTAGCTGTTATGCACTGACGCAGGCAACCTTGCAGCATGGTGCAAGGATGCCTGCGTCATGGAGATGATTGTTTATGTGCAGGAAGGTGTCCCTTCCTGCACATTAACAATCTGGAATGGCGTTTTTGAAACTTTTATGTGTGCTGCATTAGCACACATAGCAGTTGCACCTTCATACACATAAACAATCGCAAGAGGGTATTTCCTCGTTCTATGTGTGCTGCAGAATGCAGCACGCATAGAAAGAGGAACGAAACGAGGAGAAATGAAAGCATTTCTCCTCGTTGCGCCTCCCTATGCCTCCCCTGGGGAGGCATAGCATTCGAGACACATTTCTAGGTGTACGATTTCTCGTAAATCTGGAAATGTGTCAGGTTCCATGGGTGTTGCGTGGGAACGCCCACAGCAACACCCATGGAACCCCCTTTCACGCAAAGTGTAGCGTGTAAAGAGGCCTTATTTACAAGGACACGCAAAGCCACGCATGGTGGATTTACGTGTCCTTGTAAATATGGGGCAGCAGGTTGCGCCGCTGGTGTGTCATAACAAATGATCCACCTGCGCTGCATGGGGCTTGTAAATAAGATACATTGCTTATTGTTGTGTGCAGGCCTTTTTTATATTTCTTCTGTCACCTACACAAAGAAGAAATTATTCTGCATGAAGGGTCGCTGCCCTAGTGCTGTGCAGGAGTTGTAGGGACAGAGCATTTATTGGTAGTTGACAGCTTGCCATGCCACTGTGTAAACATGCAATAGCCATTTGTCCTGAGGCTGGGTGCAGTGTGGGCACCATTTGGTCCTGTGTTGTTTACCTCAGTACGTGGTGGGCCTCATGTGCCCTCTGAAGATTATTTAAGGGCTGCCGCTGACGTGCTTGGCTTTGGAAATTGTGCGGGCTGGTCTCTCGTGTACCCTTTTGCCACTTTTTGTTATATTTCAATGGTGCTGTGCAAGGGCGCCTGTGAACTACTGCTTCTTTTAGCAAAGAAAACATGCAGCAAGCGATTGTCACGGTGTTGCTATGATTGTGCAAATCCAGAGGGACACTGTACAATGTGTTTTTGTTCGGGCTTGGCTGGGCAGCTGTCTACAAGACATATTGTTATTCATTCTTTTAAGTCTATATAGAGTAGCCATATGCCTCGCCCTGTGCTGTGGCTATTCGGTGTCATATTCAGCCTTCCAGAATGTTCTTCCGTCGGAATACGTGAGGAACGATATCACAGCTGAAAAATGCACTTAATCATCCCATTGTTAGTCACTATCATTTCTTTATATGCTATATGTACGTTAAATGCATGATGTGTTTATAAAATAAAACGTACAACACATACATGTTGCCATCTACCTTTTTTTACGAATTCAACTTTTATTTTTTTCACATACTCCAGTTCTATGTCAATGCTTTTCATGAAATGTATGCATCTTCCTTGACACCACGACAATACTGTTTGCGCATCTGCCCCCTTGGGGTTATATATGTTTTGAGGCTTTATATAGGACTTTTCAGTTGGTGCGTAGTTTGCATTAGTGGCTGGATGGTTTGAAAGCCTGCAGGTGTTGTGGGGTGAAAGACATGGGTGGTTGCGCGAAGTTTTGCATATTGCAACTTGTTTATATACTGTCAAATATTTAAATGACTTGAGCTTACTCGCTTGGTAATTTGACAGTGAAAGCTAAGCCGCAGTTTACTTAAGGCTATTGAAGTGGTGGTGGGTGCTTCCTGCGTCTCAACACATATTTGGGTTTCAGGTTTCTTTCCTGTGTTATCGAATATCTCTCTTTTCCTTGCCTTGTTAAAACTACGAATAGATTATCCCACCTGCGCCATGTGAATTTTATGCCAGACATAAGAATTGGTGTTGGGTAGTGCTTTAAATGGGGCCGGTACTCACCGGTTATAAGTACTAGCACTTCTTAGTATTATTACTCTGAGTACAGCACTTCTCTACTGTCAAGGAGAGAACGGGTATTCATGAATGGCTGTGAGTGCTTGTGAGAGGAGTGGAACCTGTCTCTGGCAGCCATGGCCAGCTTCTGTAGCCCTGATCTGAGCCACAGCTGTGCTCTTCAGCAGGGCTCATTTGCATAATGTTGGGTGCTCACCATCATGCTGTGTTTGACAGAGCAGGGTCCATTCATGCCCGGGCTGTCAATCACCTTCACACTATCCTGTGCAAACACAGGGATCAAGGCAGTCAGCTGACAGCACCACTTTAGAAAGTCATGGGAGATAAAGAGTTTAAAATGGCTTTAATCCTACCTGAGTATTTTGTGTGTCAGCGTATGTCTGTGTGTTTGCCTGCATGTGTATGCTTCTTTTTTTGTGCAAGAAAAGCAAGAGTAAGAGGGAGTGAATCAAGACACTCTTAAAAGTTATTTTAAAGAAAATGCGTGGTGCTTTGTGTGTGCAGGTCAAAGTTTCATAAATAACGTAAAAGGGAGGATTGGTGAGGGAGTGATAGAGTGGATGGATGGGTGTGCGATTGAAAGGATGGATATGTGAGTGAAAGGGTGGATGGGTGAGTGAAAGGGTGGACCTATAGATGGATGGATGAATGAATGAATGAATGAAAGGATGAGTGAAAGAATGGATGGATGAGTAAAAGAGAGGATGATGGGTGTGCGAGTGAAAGGATGGATGGGTGAGTGAAAGGGTGGATGGGTGAGTGAAAGGGTGGACCTATAGATGGATGGATGAACGAATGAATGAAAGTATGAGTGAAAGAATAGATGAATGAGTGAAAGAGAGGGTGGATGGATCGAAGGATATATAAAAGGGTGGATGAGTGAAAGAATGGATGGGAGAATAAAAGGGAGGGAGGATGGTTGAAAGGGAGGGTAGATGGATGAGTGGAAGGGTGGACGGAATGAAGGAGTAAACGGGTTGATGGATGGATAAGCAAAAGTATTGATGGATGAGTGAAAAGGTGGATAAAGGAATGGATGAGTAAAAGGAAGGATGGATAGATGGGTTTGGAGATGGAAGGGTGGACAGACTGAATAGTGAAAAACTGATTGATGGATGAAAGACTGAACAGATCATAAAATGTAAAGGTTAAATGGTGGACATCAGCAGCTAAATGTTTGGATGGATGGATAGATCGATGGAAGAGACAAGAGATCTCTTCTGGTAAGGGTTGTGATAAGTTGCTTCATTTGCGTAGTGCCATAAGAGCTTTAGTTCGAAGTGGGGGGACTTTCATTTTCTGATTACTCCATGCTCAAAAATATATAGTATTGTGCCAAACAACAGCAATTATCAGTATGGCATTAAGAAGGTGCAACTATTACAAAACAAGGAAATGTTAACATATCATCACATTTGGCTTTCATTTTGTGTAATGAGTTAGCCTGTTTTGTTTATATAAACCCATTTCTCATGTGTTTTAGTATGTCTTGCAACTATTATAGAAGTCATTAAAGGCCTGATTATGAGTTTGGCGGACGGGTTACTCCATCACATACGTGACGGATATCCCATCCGCAGTATTACGGTTTCCATTATATCCAATGGAATATAATGGAACTTGTAATACGGCAGACGTGATATCCGTCATGTTTGTCATGGAGTAGCCAGTTCGCCAAACTCAGAATTAGGCCCTTAGTATCATCATGACTTGCCCTTAGCTCCGCCCTAGCCCTGCCCATTCACCACACCTCTAGCTCATTTTAATGAGTACCTGCACTTGTTTTTCCCTATTTAAAGCACTGGTTAGCATGAATTATATGCATGGGCGTAAGAGGCATGCAAGGTTTTGAGGTAGAACTGGGGTATGTCGGTACTGAACTGACCAAAATAGACAACGGATCTGAGCAACTCAGCCTACAGGCTTCATAAACACTTATTTTATTGTTTTAAGCAAGAAAACTATTAAGTGATTAACATTTTACAAATACGGTTGTATATATCACTCGATTCAGTTGCGTAGATAGAATACCTTGGGCCTTAGTGTATTACAATGGACCCCTCTGCCACCTTGGTTGTATGGTAGTAAGAGACAGCAATGATTTAGGGTTCAGCCCCCACCCCAAAAACATGTTGGGCCCATTGACTTTTCACCTCCTGCATTACTGATAACCAGTGCATGATCTGTCAAAGATTGAGTGACACCTCTGCTCAGAAACCGGCGACCGATGCTATTAAATGCTGGCACTCTACCTCGCCTCTCTTTATTCCACTAACAGACAATCGCCGCGCCTTTACCTCTCTCATGCAGGTTCCACCTTTTATCCTTTGCTATGGGTTTCCCGTCTTTCTCCTTCCTCCCACTGTGTCTGTTTTACTCTCTGTTGCTCTTGGTCAATGTCTGAAAAGGAAAAATAAGTGCCGGTGCCTAGAAATGTGTCGTTGGGCCGTCTCAGGGCCGGGCTGGCCCTAGTGGGCATTAGGCATTTTCCCGGTGGGCTGGAAGGGCGGAGTCCGGTTTTGGAGTGGTGGGGCCGATTTTGTTTCTGAGGGCCTATTTTGCAGCAGTGCTGCAATATCAGCATCCTGTAACAAAAACAGCAGGAGTGATTCACAATAGCGCCACCCCCTACACCCACCTGGCCATGCACAATTCCTAAAAAAAGAAGTGGGGGGACGCTCAAGTTAGGTTGTGTCGTAGAAGTGACGTCACGACCCGAAGTGACGTCACGAAAGGTAGTTCCCTCTTATTACAGGGAGTCCCACTTCACTTGGCACCTGATATAACCTGGTGGCTAGCAACTTTGCATCTCAATATGGTGGCAGACATCAAGTCAAGTGCAAAATGTAAATGGAACACTTGGTTGTTATTGCCGTACCCTGAAAGTAAAAGCGTTGTGTACTTCTTGAATACTTCATTGCACTTTTGGGCAGGGGGACGGCGTCCTCCCGGTAAAATTAGTGGGGGGACGCCGTCCACCCACGTGGTACTCCGACTCGAGCCTTGCACCCGGCCCTCCCCCAGGGGCCGGTCCAATAAGATTGTCAGGGCTGCTTTGTGTCTCAGTCCGGCGCTGGGCCAGCTATTTGAGTGCCGGCTCCAGTAAAGCAGTGAACTACATACTTGTGCAGCAAGTAGTGTGGCAGAGGCTTGCCTTGATTCAATTTTTTAATATAATAACCATCTGTGTCTGTGTCTCCAGTCAATCGTCCTGCCCTTACCCGTCAAATACCAGTACCTTATTTGACGGATCTTTAAGCTACTCTGAATATTTACATTCCTTTCCTTCTTTTTTAACATCCAGAGTTAGAGAGAGTTTCTGCCTTATCATGGAATACTCATAAGACTGCAAACATTATTTCTAGACTGTGGACGTGTCGAGGTAATTAGTCCTGTGTGACTTCTTTCCTTTGGATACAGGCCCTTATTTCGAGTTCTAAGGAAAAACCGTCACCAATCGCAAAATGCTTTTTGCACCTAGTCCCCTTATTTTGAGATGTGTAGTAATTTTGCACTCTGTAATTTTTCCATATGTGAATTTTCCCAGAAATGAACTACACAAGTGCATGGAAAACGGAGTCTGAAAGAAAGAAAAGAAAGAAAATGCCCACTAATGGGGTACCAAAATAACATTCCACAAGTTATCATTCATTCAACCTGTTAGGCGTGGGTAGGAATATCGTACTGAGGTAAAATTGTGTGGTGCAATATGTTCTCCACATGTACTATTACTGTACTGTAACTCCTCACAACTTAGAATCAGCGTCTAACAGTGAACAGTCCAAGCTCAGCACAGAAGAAACATTTTTAGGAAAGTGTAACTTTTTTGGCCTTGGACAATAGTCCCTCTACGCTGACCTAATCTTGTGTAATTGTGGGGCCTATTTACAAGAAAATGGCGCAGAGTGGTGCCACAAGCCATTAAACTGCTCCTAGCTGCATCATTTTCTCTAAATACAAGAATGCACTGTATCTACAACAATATGGCACATTCCTGTACTCACCCCTTCGCCGGTGCAAAAAAAACAACCTTGCCTCAGCGCAGACACCTTGCACCATGCTGCAAGGGTGCCTGAGTTGCAGGGATTATTTTTGTTGTGCAGGAAGGGTCACCTTCCTGCCCAAAAACAATTATCAATAGCATTTTGGTCCTTATATGTGTGCTGCACACATAGAAAGAGCAAAAAACGAGGAGAAGCAAAAATATTTCTCCTCATTGTGCCACTCTTACGCCTCCTTTGGGGAGGTGGTTGTTTTTGGAACTGCCTTACATTTACAGATCCTTGTAAATCTGTGGCAGTCTAAAAAATCAATTGATGTTGAGTGCGAATGCCTACAGCAACAATCAGTGCACGCCCCTTTGCCACAGAATACTGTGTCTAGTTCTACCATATTTACAAGGCGGCATTAAGCCACGCAAAGTAGCTTAGCGCTTCCTTGTAAATATTGAGCAGAGCACAGCACCACTGGAGCATCGCAAAAAAGTATTTCTCCAGTGGTGCAATGCCCTTATAAATATGTCCCCCAGTGTTATGCTTATTACACAAAATAGCTGAAATTACATGAATACGCCACATTGCATAATAAAGCGATATTTAAACCAAAATTCTAGCGGAACTTCGTGAGCAACCAGAACTCAAGTAGCTGTTCTTTGCAGCACTTGTATTTTTTTCATTTTTTTATTTTTTAGAGAAATATGTCCTTATGTCCAAAATGGATGAAAGGATGCAATTCAGACTGAAATATATTGCTAACTGACATATTTTCATTTTACTTAATTACGTGTTAATATGTCTGAGATTTTGTGTAATCGCACAAAAGGAAATTATGCACATTTATTTCACACACCCCTCAATTTTACTACACTGTATTTTAATACTAGTACTTCATAATTTTGTGTGTGTTTTTTTTTAGGGCAGCTAGGAGCTGTGCTGCACAATTTATTCACCAAAAGTTTCCAATCCAAAATAAGGTGTGGCATAATGAATAAAGAGATTGTGTTTCTAGACATTTCTTTTTTTCTTCTCCTTTGAAGAATATCCTGCATCATATTTCGTTTTTGGGGTCAAAGTTGCCTGGCTAAGAGACTCACTGTGGTACAGCACAGTGCCTAATCTCTCTTCTGCAGGCTGCTTTTTTTACTCGCTGATTTCATTATTCACTAATACTTCTGCACTAACTCACTCAACTACTCATTCACTCACTTGATCGCTTGCACAAACACTTGCTCATTTCCCCAGTCACCACTTCAATCTCTTGGTTGTCACTTGTTCACTCAATTTCTTCATGCTTCACTCACTCACTAGCTTTTTTCACTAACTAGTACACTCACACTCACTCACCGCGACACTATCACATGCTCACTCAATTGCTCAGTCCTTCATTCACATGATCACTCACTTGCATAATCATTCTGTCACCTACTTCCATCCACATGCTCTCACGCTTGCTTTTCCACTCACTTGTTGTCCACCAATTAATTAATTTGCTCACTTGCTCATTCACTCCCTAATTTACTACTTGCCCTCCAGTTCCTCACTGCTTCAGTCACATACTCACTCAGTCGCACTTTCAGCTACTTTCCACTCATTGAATCACTCATTCACTTAGTCATTTACCCTTTCAACCGCTCGGCCACTGTTTCAATTACCTACTCACTTGCTCATTCTCTTACTCGCTAGGACAGTCACACAGACATTCCATCACCCACTCGCTCATTCACTCCCTTCATTTCTCATGCGTTCACTCACCTACTATTGGATCCTCATTAACCCCATCCGCCCTAAGCGTTTTACCGCTGTGCGCTAAAGATTCGCAATTACCGCGTTACATGACGAGCTCAGCTCGTCATGAGCGTACGACAGGCGTACCTCACGACGAGCTGAGCTCGTCATGAGCGTGGAAGGGGTTGGGGGCGTGGTTTAGGCGCCGACTGGGATGGGGGCGTGAGCCCGGAGCTCCGTCCCTGATCCCATATTTCTCCTGAAATACCCTGCTAATGTGCCGGCGAAACATCCGGAAACTTTGCCCTCCGCGCCGGGCTCACCGGGGCAAGTTCTGAGGAGGCGGCGAGGGCCCCACGGCAGAGCGGAGACCCGACTCGGAGCTCCGGAGGGAGCAGAGCGTGGGACCTAAGATGGCGGCGGTCCCGATCGGCAGCGGGGGAACAGCGGACCGCGGCGCTCTCCGACTGCGGTGAACCAGGAGCTGCTACCGGGTGGACACAGCGGACCGGAGACCCGACAACGCAGGAGGGGCTGACGAAGCCTGCGGAAGAGGTGAGCGCCCGGCTGCTCCGTGGCCAGCGGCCGGGAAGCCCTTCCCCCCGCTGCTGTTGTCGGCTGCCCTCGGGGTGTGGGCTGCCCTGCAGGGCTGGGCGGTGCAGGCGGGACCAGCGCTGGAAAGCGGACGGGTGCGGGGGAGACGGGGGCCCTGGAGGTGCAGAGCGGAGGACTTAAAGAACAACTCCCCAGGGCTGAGGCTGGTCGGTTGCTCGGCGGGGGCCCCTGAGAAAAGCCCTGCAGTCGGGAAGGTCTTACGGTGACAGCGGAGGCGGGACGCAGGCTCTTGAAGTGCCTAGTGTGAGGCTTCTGTTATTGGAGCGGAGCTGGCCAGGAATAGCGCTGCATACAAAAATCTGACTGGACTGACCCGGGTGAAGCCGGTGCACATCGCGTCAGGGCTTGTTGATCGGATCTGGGTGGGGAGTTCAGCGGAGACGGAGGAGGTGCGGACTCCTCTCCCCCCCCAGGCATTACGCTCTCGCTTGGGGCAGCGGACGGAGTGGAGGGGAATCAACTGCAAGCACAAGGGCACGGGGAGATTGGACCCGAGATCGAATGGTGCAGGGCCCTGCCGACTGTTGAGAGGTGGTTGCCCCTGGGAGGAGCAATTGGAGACCGGCCATTTTGCTCGTTCGGGTAGTCTCCCTCTCACAGGGTGACCTATGGCTTGAAGGGGTGAATTAATACCCGGAGGACACGCAGTGCTGGCATAGGGGGTATCCTTTCCCGGGGAGTCGGTGCCGCGGCTGAACAGTACACCCTGAGGTGCTGTTGCGTAGGCCCGAGTGGAGTCCAAGATGGCTGATGTCGGTGGCGCAGCGGCGGCCGGGCTGACCCAGGATCAACCGAATACGCTGAGCGTGGGTGGTGCGCTCCAGGAGTTCCCGGAAGCATCGGCACAGGAACGCAGACTGAATGCACGCCTCGACAATATACTGGAGGCGATCACAGCGACCAAGGAGACACTGCACCAGGATATAGCGCAGGTGGCCACAGGACTGGGCCTCCTGAGGGCGGATCACGCCAAACTTTCCGATAGGGTGAAAGAGAACGAACTGCTCCTCCAGGAGCTTAAACCGGCGGTGGTCACGGCAGAGCATAAACTGTCCAATATCCTTACCCGACTGGCGACGCTGGAGAGAAGGGCGAAGGATTCAGAAAGTCGCAACCGCAGGAACAACGTACGGGTAGTGGGCCTGCCGGAAGAAATCGAGGGGGCCGATGCAGTGGAGTATATGGAGAATTGGTTCAGATCCACCGTGGCTCCTGAAGGCTTATCTCCTTTCTTTTCGATTGAAAGAGCGCACAGGGTCCCGTCTCGCCCGCCCATGCAGGGTCGCCCCCCCAGACCGATGGTGGCCAGGCTCCTGCATTTCAAAGACCGTGACTATTTAATACAAAGGGCGAGATCTGCGGGACCCTTCCAGGTGGACAATAGCTCGGCCACAATCTTCCCGGACTATACACAGGAAGTTCAGAGGAGCAGGGCAACGTTCCTAGCGGTCAAGAAGGAACTGAGAGAGGAAGGTATACAATACTCGCTGCTCTTTCCTGCTAGACTGAGAGCGATCCTGGACGGTGCGACCCAATTTTTCCACACCCCTGATGAGGCTTGGTCGTGGCTGGAATTGTACAGAGCAGGAACTGACCGTCAGCACAAAGGTGGGAAGGAGAAACAGAGGCCAGTTCAGATCCGAAAGTCTCAGCGGATCCGTAAACGTGACAGACTCAAGCAGGCGATGAGAGAAGATCTGCTAGCGGCGGAGAGGAAGGAAGCGCTAGCTGCAACGGCAACTATCACGGGGTCGCAGCGGAGGGAGTTGGAGGAGGACTCGGACTCGGAGGGCGGTGGGAGAAAATCAGGAGGAGAAATCTCTGAAGCTGACAGCTCTGCAGGACCGACGGTCACACCACAGACAGCAGATGGACTATTTAATTAATAATATGGGGGAGTGGTGCTGGCCCTCCATTGGAGCACCTTTATCCTGATGGTTGGCGTTTAGCAGGTACTCTGTTGTGACTTTCATGTGGGATCATGGGCTTGGGGCGAGGGTTGGCCGGCCCCGGGTCGGTACTGAAGCACCCCCTACTGCCCTTAAGGCCTCCTGTGGAGACTGCCACAGGATAGTAGAATACGTGTGATGTTACAGGTTTGGATGGGGGCTAAAGCAGCGCTCTTAGGTCCTGTCCTGGGGAGTGGGGTTGGGAATGTTTGTTGGGGTGTTTTGGGGGGGGAGTATTGCTGCAACGTTGGGGGGGGTAGGGGGACACTGTTGAGGTGGAGGAGGGATGGCAGCGATGGGGTCGTTACCTGATTTGAAGTGCCTCACATGGAATGTTCGTGGACTCAGGACTATGTCAAAGAGATACAAGGTGCACGCCTATCTGGTGAGGAGGGGTGTTCAAATTGCTATGTTGCAGGAAACTCATTTAACCGAACAAGAATGCGCTGCATTGCAGAAAAGGTGGCGTGGCCATGTGTTTGGTACCTCTTATTCGGCGTTTGCAAGGGGGGTGCTGATATGGATTAGGGCGGGGATCCCTTTTCAGGTCACGAGTCAATTGGTGGACCCTGGGGGTCGGTTTGTGGCGGTGGAGGGGAGGCTATATGACCATGAGGTGGTCTTGTGTAGTGTTTATGCCCCCAATGTTGATCAGGCCCGATATTTTGATGTTCTCACGGGCTCGCTGGCCCACTTCCTGGCTGGCCCCATTATACTGGGAGGAGACTTTAATTCAATCACCGATATAGCGTGGGATAGATCACATCCGCCACTGGCCGACTCCCCGGTGCGTAAACTGTCAGAGCGTAGGAGGGACTGGCAGGAGCGGTGGGGCCTGTTGGATGTATGGAGAACACAACATCCTAACGTTAGGGATTACTCCTTTTACTCGGCACTGCACGCACTACATGTCAGAATAGATTCCATACTGTGTAGCGCCCCCATAGCAGCCATGGTGACACACACTGAATACCTTGCTAGGACCATTTCGGACCACAATCCCTTGCTGATGGCGGTAAGGTGGCAGAGGGCGAGGTCTGCGATTCCAACATGGAGGCTACGGCCGGATACTCTAGAGGATGTGGTGTTTGGTGATAGGGTCAACCAATGTATAGCGCTTTATTTCAATGAGAACGAGGGCTCGGCCGCCACGAGATCGATAGAGTGGGATGCAATGAAAGTGGTGGTGAGGGGCGTATGCCTGGGCAGCTTCTCGAATGTACGGAAGACTGTCCTGGCGGATCTGGAGAAGGCGGAATGTGTGCTGAGAGAGATTGAGCGTTGCAGACCTGAACGGCCTGATTTGCAGGATCGATTGCTGGAAGCGAAGGAGGGGGTGGCGAGAGAAACGGAGAGACTGCGATGCTATGACTATAAGCTATACCTCACAAAAGTCCATGCGGAAAGAGATAAGGTGGGCACACTGCTTGCGAAACTTGCCAACCCGGAACCAAGGAGTGGCCCGATTATGTGTATCAGAACCGACACGGGGGAGGTGGTTCACTCTCCAACGGCGATACTGCAGCGCTTTCAGTCGTATTATACGAGCCTCTATGACACTCAGTTGGAGGCAGGGCCCTCCGACATAAGTGACTATTTAAGTACGGTGCAGCTCCCGATGCTCGATGAGGAGACGGCGAAGGACTTGGGCGGCCCGATCTCCTTAATGGAGATCCGTGGGGCTATTAAGCAGATGGCCAGAAACAAGACACCGGGGGTGGATGGCCTGCCAATTGAGTTTTATGCGAAGTACGTTGATGTATTGGCGCCTAGGCTACTGGCAGTGTACTCGGAGGCGGTAACTTTGGGGCGCCTCCCCGCCTCCATGAGGGAGGCTCTGGTGGTGCCGCTTCTGAAGCCAGGTAAGGATGAGCTGGAGGTGACATCATACAGACCCCTCTCTATGCTGACGGTGGACTACAAGATCTTTTTTTTTTTTTTCGAAAACCTTTATTATAGCATTCAAGAAAATACAGGCATGGGCCTACAACCGCAGGGGCTGGCCGCTAGATAGATTAAGACCACCGATATTGCAGTACTACACAGCCCATCAGCTGACAACCCAGAGGTTCGGCGGCGATTCAGGACAAAACTGGTATATGAATGCAAAATTAAGTTTCAGAATGAGTCAGAGGTTTCGTTTTATATTATATGAGAGAGGATCAGGTGCCATACAATCAAACCAGATAATGCGGGGGACAGGGTAAGAAACAGGATAGACACATTATAACCACTGTGATGGAGAGTCGGCGCCAAAGGATACAGATCGATGCAAATGAACACACAATATACAGTCCATGTTGCGCCAATTCTCGGAGCCTGCCCACCCGGAAATCGGATATCAGAAAAGCATGAGCACTAGATACAAGCATACGAGAAAAGTCCGAATGATTCGTAGCTATACTGATCCTTAAGAAAGAAAAGGAAGGAAAAGAAAGGCCATAGAAAATAAAAAGGGCAAAATAAAAAAAACCCGTCCAGCCCCCCACCCTGCACCCCTGCAGATGGCTACAGCCTAACCCCACTAGCAGCGTGCCTGTCGCCCCTAATAACTAAAACCCTAAAGGAAGGAAAAAGAATGGAGGAGGGCATAGACATTCGGGCTCCCAGCCCCTTTAGACCCCCCGCCAGATACAGCAACCCCCTATCAATAAAAGAACACTTATGACAACAGTATAGAAGAGAGTAGAGGGTACCGGAAAACACCGCCCAGCCTCTTAGAGCAAGCAGTTGCAGGTCGAACACTTGTGAAAGTCACTCCTACCCTTCCCGACTTAGTCAATCCTAACCTTGGCCCTTCCGAACAAGAACACGGACCCCTCCCATCGAGACCCAAAGGCACACAGAGAGGTAATAAAGGAGAAAAGAGTCATCAAAAAGCAATCCATGGCGACTCGCAGGCAGTAGGTCCACGGGAACCTTAGACGCTGAAGACCTCTCCCTCCTGGACGAACAGTCCCAATGTATTCTGCACAGGAGTCGTAGAGTCACCAAGAGAGGAGAAGACGACCACAAAGTGAAAGGAAAGTCACAAACAAAAGTCTCCGGGAGGGGAACGCCTCCTGATACCTCCCCAGCCGGTAGCGGCGGAAGGTTCGGTGATACCATAAAATCCACGGGAACACCGTCTCCCAGGGCACCATCCGATGGTTCCAACGCTGGTTTCCTCACGGGGCTCTCGCACGGAGTCAAAATGGCCATGGTTTGAATGGCTGCAGATTCCTGTTTCAATCGTAAGGCCGGGTCCGGGTCTACCCGGAGCATCTCTGATAGGCGCGAGTCCAATTTGCTCAATAAGACATCAACCTGTGATCGAAACGCCCAAATTTCCGCTAGTACTGACTTCAGCGATGGCTCATGCATCGTTCGATCCACGGTCTCATGCCCGATATCAATCCCAATCACCTCCCCGGGCGAATCCGGCATCCTCGGGGGGGACAAACAGGATCGCGAACAAACAGATGCGGAGGGTGACCGGTCTTTGCTCGCAGCCACGGTCCACACCGTTAAGGCAGCAGGTCAGAGGCCCCGAACCACGAACTCCGGCGGCCCCGATACCGGGTCCGCGGGACGGGAACCCCCACTCACAACCAGCAATAAGCAGGATCACTCCTCCATTGATAATGAGCAATTGAAACGATCACCGCCAAATTCGGGCTTAAACAAAGCCTCCACTCCGGTCAACCGGACCCAGCCTGGTTCTTCTGGCCGATGTTGTTGCACTGCAGCCCGGCTGTGAAAGTACTCGAGGCCCCGGCTTCACCGCTGGAGCAGGCCGCAAACTTCAACACGACAGAACTTCTTCCAACAAGCCGATAAAAGTTTCCGGATTTCACCATCGGAGTGCGGAACAGTTCATGCACACAGAGACCGGGTGTACAGTCAGGATAATGTACAGGATATCGCGGCGGGTTACGGAGGTCGGCGGAGCCGGGAGCCTAAGCAGCCATCTTGTTTGCTGACGTAGCTCCTCCCCGGACTACAAGATCTTGAGCCGTATTTTGGCCACTAGACTACTGCCTCACATGACCATGCTGGTACACGATGATCAAGCAGGGTTCATCCCTACCAGAAACACGGCCAGTAACACCCGCAGGCTGATCCGTATACAGCAGGGTGCCTTGAGCTCGGACTCTGCTTCAGCTGTCTTGTCGGTGGATATTGAGAAGGCCTTTGATAGCCTTGAATGGTGTTACCTAGATGGGGTACTGGAGAAGTTTGGACTAGGTGAAGGGTTTGTTTGGATGTTGGACGAAAGTTCTCTATTCCTCTGCAACTGCTAGGGTGCGACTGGGGTCACTCATATCATCCGCTTATCCGGTACGCAGAGGAACTAGGCAGGGATGCTCGCTCTCTCCCCTTCTGTTCGCTCTCGCGATGGAACCACTGGCGGCGCAGGCCAGGCTGGGGGAATCCTTTACCGGAATCCACTATGGAGGGAGTACTCACTACATCTAGTTGTATGCTGACGACCTGTTGCTATATTTGGAGGACACGGAGGCGGCTTTAAGTGGGGCCATGAGGCTGCTCTCCTCCTTCGGCGGGTTGTCGGGACTTAAGGTAAATTGGGCTAAGACTTGTGTTTTCCCGCTGCGGCCGGGTATCCAAAGCCCTCATCTTGCAGTAGATGTGATCTGGGCGGACAGATGCTTTACATACCTGGGAGTCCGGATCTATCATGAAGCAGCGAGCCTCCTAGAGGGCAATATAGGGCGGTGTGTCAGGGGATTGCGGGGCTGCCAGTCCTTCTGGGCCTCCCTCCCTTTGTCGGTGCAGGGTAGAGTGGCATTGTTAAAGATGGTAGCTCTCCCTCGGCTGCTGTATTACTTCAGAACACTGCCTGTCTGGATCCCACAGCGGATCTTTAGGGACCTGAGGTCGTTGGTTATTGAGTTCCTCTGGGGGCGAGGCAGGCGTAGGGTGGCGCTGCACACAATGAACAGACCCAAACTGGAGGGAGGGATGGCGGTGCCGGATTTCGAACTATACTACCTGGCAGCCCAGCTCCAGGTTCTGACACAGAATGTAGCTCGGGAATTTAGGGGCCCTGATTGGATTCGTGGGACGGGTATCCAGAGGCACGTCCTCTCCTATATAGTTATGCAACAGAGACTGGCGTTAAATGAGCTCACCTTAGAGGAAAAAACCCTCCGGTTGTGCTGGAATAGGAGCCTGAAGCGTGCACGGGCTGCGCGACCTTATGCCCCGGAGATCCCTATCGGGATGCTGACGGCGCTGCCGCACGGTGGAGATTGGTCTCCGCTGCTGGAATGGGAGTAGCTGGGCCTACAAGTCATAGGTGATTTGTTTGTGGAGGGAGTAATGGCCCCGTTTGAGGTGCTGCAGGAGCAATTTGGCCTCCCAGATGGTGGTTATCTTTTGCATGCGCCGATATCTGCAGCGATGCAAAAACACTGGAAGATGGGACTGACGGAGCAGATACGACCATGGCTTGCCAGTACGTGGTGATGGCCGCGGGTACGATCAAGGCGGTGACCTGTCTCCAGTCGCGGATGCTGAACGAAGGACTAGAACCGCTCACGGCGCTGAAGGCCAGCTGGGAGGAAAGTATAGGCAAGCCAATTCCGGATGCAGAGTGGGGCCATGTTATAGCACAAACATGTAAGGGTAGTAGGAATGCTAGGTTCCAACAGGTGCATTTTTTCCTATTGCATAGAGCTTATCTGACCCCAGGGAGGCTCCGCCGGCACTTTCAAGTGCAGGACGCAGCGTGTCCACGGTGTTCCGCGCCAGAGGCTGAACTGGATCATATGATGTGGGACTGCCCGAAGCTGGGTACGTACTGGCCTGAGGTGGGTGCACTTCTGAACACGATCACGGATAGGGAAGTGGAATTTGATAAGGCTGCTTGCCTATTGCTTTGGTTTCCGCACACAGCGAAGACGAAGGTAACAAGCAAATTTATTGATCTGGGGCTCATGTTGGCCCAGAGGGAGGTTACGTGGCGCTGGAAAACCAAGGAAGGCCTGGCGGTGAGGAGATGGACGAATGAGTTGGTGAAATGGTCAAGGTGCGAGAGTATACTGAGAATGCGGCAGGCCACCAGAATGGGGACTGAGAGGAGCCTGGAGACGGCTAGGGCTTGGGAGACGATTGTGCAGGCTTTGTGTGATTCTTTGATAGGAGATGAGGAGGAGAGACTTTCGGTACCTGGGGTTCCATGAGACCAGAGGCAAGAACACTTACATATTATTGATGGCGCGCCATTCTGTCCGAAACCCACAACCACAACCCACGTCAGCAGCTGTTAGGGGGAGGGGGGGTATAGGGGAGCTCTTTGTCCACCCTGGTAGGGATAGGACCGCAGGTAGCAATGGGTAGGGGACATGGAATGCCGACATACTAGGGTATCAGCGGGACCCTGCTCCGCAAATCCAGTGGTCCAAGTGTTGCTTACATGGTAAGAACGGCTCCTCTAGGGAGTGTCTAGGGGGTGGGGGGAGTTGTTGAGGGGGAATAAAAAAGCAGATGCATCATTATGTTGTTGACCAGAAACCCCTCTGTATTATGCTAGGAGACCTTTGGTTGGACTTTGCAGTTGCGCCGCCCCGCCTCCGGGATGTGGGCTGATGGGCTGTGTACAACCCTGAGAATGTATGGTACCTTGTATTGCGGGGGTGATGATGGTTGAATTCACCAGGTGTTTTGTCCATAATTCTGCAATAAATTTTTTTTTTTTTTTTTAAATGAGCGTGGAAGGGGTTAATTGATTCATTCCAGCGTTCCAGCATTCCAGCGTAAATATGACAATTATTTGAAGTATTTTGAGTTACAAAGGGGCATAATAATGGGAATTGTGCTGCAGGGCAGCGCAGCAAGTTACCTTGCTGCGTTGCCAAGCAGCACAAGGAAAGGACAGGGATGCACTGTATTTATCCATTGCAGTGCATTCCTGTCCTTTCCCCCTGCGCTGGCACCGTTTTGGCAGCCTAACACCAATGTAGGCACCCTTGCACCGTGTTGCAGGGGTGCCTGCGTTGGAGGCAGGATTGTTTTTGTGCAGGAAGGGACAGCGTCCTGTATAAAAACAATCCATGGAGGTGTTTTCCTCTTTCTATGTGTGTTTCAGAATGCAACACACATAGAGGAAACAGAGATATTTCTCCTTGTTATGCCTCAACTTGGTAGATGTATCTTTTTGGTGCATTCCCAGGTTTACCAGGTTTGGTAAACCTTGAAATGCATCTAAAACCATGGGATTTGCATGTGAACACCCTCTGCAGTGCCCTTTGAAGGCCTCCCTTGCGCAGAGTAATGTAAGGCAGCGATTTGTGCTGCATTGAATGACTCCATATTTATGAAGCCGTTCAATGCCAAGCAAAGTGGCTTTGCCTACCTTCATAAGTAGGACTTGGACCTTTGCTTTGGGCATATACCACGTTGCATGGTGCAAGCGTGGCGCAAGCCCTCGTAAATATGCCCCAAAGTTTCAAGTGGAAAGATTGACTAAATAAAACAACAGTACGTATTTATCTGTAGCACTTAATTACCATTCTTGAGGAGCCTGAGAAAACTGCACTGTGTTGTGGTTGTAATTATCAGGTGGAATTCTAGAAAGGACTATTTGATTCCACTGTGACCTACCTGAAATGCCCAGGAGGATGTAACTATCACTTGTCTGAAATGACTCAGCAAATAGCACACTTGGGGTTGGCTTATGTGCAATGGCCTTCAGGTTTCCATTGTTTCCATTGTGGGCTCTCTGCGACAGCCTGTGCGGTGGGTGGGGCGGTGTGTGCGCTCTGGGAGCTGATTCGCGTGTACAGGCCTAACATTTTGGAAGTTTTCAGCCAAACCTGGCTTTCTTGCTTATGTTAAAAAATACTTTTTATATTCAGATAACTAAAACTGCATGTACCAAAGTACAAGGGGATATAAACGATAATACATCAGAATACCATAGAGAAACCCCTTCTAAATGCTGGTGTGCATGTCACACCTATGCAGTACTATTCTTTCCCACATTGGCCGAGAAAGAAATCTTAAATGGCTATGTTGCTTTTTGATTTCCATGGGCTGCCTAACATGATGGGTAATGGTAATAACACCCCTAAAGCTTGATGATATTTCAAATACTAAATCCCTGGACATGTGCTTTCGGTCACCATTTAAAGTGCACTCACCAGAAGCTAGCGCCTGCTGCAGGAGACGACAGCCTTCAACCTTAAGGTCAAACCGAGAGCAGCACATACACACCTGATGACTCAGCGTATACAGACATCTGGGTCACGGCAGTGGAAACACACATACAGGTTGTGTGTAGTGCTAGGTTGTAATCATCCTGAACTTCGTACACACTGAACTCATACCTTCAGCCCAACCTCTACTTTCAATAGTAAAACATCAAGCCTGGCCCCAGGGAGGTCCAGGAAAGCTCTACAAAAAAAGTCTGAGCGTGTGAATGATAGAATAATTGCAGCCGGTGCCGGGCAAGCTGGGCACCCTTACCCCTCTTAGCGCCGGTGCCTCTGTACCAGCTATACCAATGATAGCTATGCCCCTGGGTCTTACGTTTTCAGACAAATTGTAAGTATGTGAGTGGGGAAGAACTGGTACATATATGGTTACATAAACATTCACTGAAAAAAATAAAGGTTTCAGGGACGTTATAGTTAGGTTCACATTTTACCCACACAAAACCATAGAAATTCAGCAGTTCTAGTTATACTTATAGTTATATTTATATTAAGAAGCTAAATCTTGTGGCCTAAATTTACTTAATGGCACAAGTTAGTTATAATCAGATAGGTAAAACTATAAGTATAATTACAAACTGAATTTATATGATTTGTGTGGGTAAAACATGAACCTAACTATAACGTCCCAGTAACTTTTATTTTTTTGTGTGAATTTGTATGTTTTTTACACGTAAAGTAATATATAACTGCGTACCCGCAGAACCGCGGAGGATGTCCACCCCTAGATATACAACATTTTATTTCTTTGATAACTCCAAAACTACTGAACAGATTTACACCAAATTGCAAAAAGGGCTCTTTCCGGACCAAGAGCCAGCTTTCTGCCCAATTTGGTATAAATCTGCTCAGCAGTTTGGCCTGTATTCTTGTCTAAAATTGAAAAATCCCCATAGACATTGCATGGGGAAAAATCATTTTGTGCCCCCCCCCCTTTTTATCAGCATCCGCTTGATGAATCACCTCAAAACGTTCCATGCAGAGCTAGGCGCAATACCCCACATTTTGGGAAAATTTCATGTAGATATCTTAAACAGCACCAAAGGTATTAGCAAAACCAAAACTAATTCGCGTATGGGAAAAGTTGATCCTAACTATAACTACATACTGGCTATTGCCTGTTGGTGCCATTAGGTAGGTATAGACAGGTGTGCTGTTCCATAGAAATGTATTTTTTTGGTTTGCTATATAAATGCTAAAAACTTTAATCCAGTTTGACGAATCTTCACAAAACTTTCCAAAAAAAAGTTCATCCACCTCAGCTCTTTCCTGGAAAGTCTCAAGGTGATACATCAAGCGGAGGTCTTCGAGACGAGCTACAGTAAAAACTGCTGAATGGAAATACGCCAAATTTGGCAGGAACCTAGATCTTGGTCCGCAGATCGTGCTTTTTGAGTAAATCTATTCAGTAACTTTTGGGAAATGAAAGGTAAAATATAATTGTATATCTGGGCGGTTAGGTCCGCAAGAGACTCAAGAGACTGCTGTGGGGGGCACCAATTTAGAAATGGAGCATTCTAATTGGCCCAGAGAGCTTTTTTCCCCCCAGGGCCTTCTCAGTACCACAGTAGTCAGACTCCCCCAGTGAGTGAGCACTCTGATTGGCTGCCAACACATGAGAAACATTTTACTGGCATCCATTACAGGTCTTGGGGACTTAGACCTTGTACTGAAATACAATAAAAATAGTATAAGGAGCACAGTAGGGGTAACCTGCCCCCCCTATGCCCCATGGAGGGACCCAGAGGGACCCCCCGGAGGCCTAAAAATAAATAGTCAAAAAATGCTGCAATCCTGTGAGACTCTTGCGGGATATACATAAAAAATGACATCCGGGCCGCATTTATAAACTGTAAGCGCCGGGAAGCCCACCCCTTGGACTGCATTCATAATGGGGAGGTGGGCTGCGTAGCCTCCATCCATGAACCTGCGGAGGCCCTGGGGAGCCCACCTCTGGGGCCAAACGCATTGTTTATGGGGAGCAGGGATGCATGGACCTCCTCCACGAGCCATCAGAGGCCCCGGAGAGGCCACAACCAGGGAGAACATATTGTGAACGGGGAGGGGGGATGCATGCCCCAAGCCTCGAGAGGCCCCAGAGATCCCACTCCCGGGACCAAAAATACTGACAGGAGCCCGAATCAGTCTGGAGAGGGGGGGTTCTCTCCCTGATAATAATACTGGGTCCTGTGGTCCCTGTGGCCAAAATAGGCCTGGTGAGAGGGGCTCTGTGGAAAGTGGTCCCTGGGCCGCAATTAGCCCGGGGAGGGGAGCTTTGCATGCCCCCCTCCCCTTTATTTACAGGAGTTGTCCTGGAGGTTGGGGTCTCCAGGGCCTAGCAAAGCTCAGGGACGGGGGCCACGCTGCTAACTATAACTGATGAATTTCTGTATGTTTTTATAGTACAAAACGTTACTGTGGTGACTGACAAATTCACCTAACTATAAGGTTACTTTAACCTTTGGTTTTCAGTGAATTTCTAGGGTTAGATCTTTTATCACATTTAACTATAACAGTACTTTAACCTTTTTTCAGTGAATGTATAAATATATCTTAGTTTATGAATGCCTCTAGGTATGTATGAAGTAGGGAATGCAAAATAATATGTGGTGAAAAGATAAGAATACAGTGAGCATTTGAGGGGTTTTTTCATGAATTTGCATTCTTCAGCCCATCGCAACATTCCTATGTGGTCTCCTTCACACCAGCTTTTTTTCCTGTTTCCCCACAATGGCAAGCAAGAGACATTAGTGGTGTGAGCCACATAACAAATCCTGCCACTCCAAAAAGCTTTAGGGCAATGAGGTTTAAAGGGCAAGTTTGAATCAATAGCCAAATGTAAAATAAGCACTTGCTGTCTATTACAGTATTTTTTTATGTCCGGCAGCGGATAGCTTTATCTGTTGGCTAGAGTTCATGTCTTCAAAATATACATCATACAGGGATGGGCTTAAGGTCAGCCCTCTTCAGCCACCGGCTTCTCTGGACAAACCTCTTTTAAGCATTGACTTGTGAGATGTCTGTCATATTTTGGTGTCAGCCCACGGCATTTCAGAGATGTTTACATGTGTCTCAGGAACATTTTGAATCTGTGAGGGATACACAAGGTGATACCTGGGCCGAACTTAGCGTACACCAACATGAACTTTGGTCGTTGTGAGTGTAGAGTACATATGTTGGCATGATGATGCACTGGCGCTTGGCAATGTGCCCTTATGCCTTATCAATGCAGTCATGGCTTGAATTGGTGCATCCTGCTTCCCACACACATCGCTGCTGCTGCCAGAAAAGTGTCATCAGGTTCTCTCTGTGGAGTCAGAGGGCGTGAGTCATAGGTTCTCATCTCAGCAACGTATAGTTTTACTCTGGCAGCTTGATCTCGCGATCTCCACCTGGCTGCCCTGTGAGGTAGCAGTACCTGCCACAAACAGCAGAAGAGTTGGAGCCCGCCAGAAACTCAGTGCTCTGAAGGCTGGGCCGCCCATATGCGTTCTTATGATCAGAGACCCAAACACCTCTGAAAAACCAATGGATGACGCTGGTTCAGTCCTTACCCTTTTCTTCTTTGCTGTGCGCCTTATTTCTAAATATATGGGTGAAAAAACAAGCAGAGAACAAAGAAAAATAAAGCGTTGTTTCGTGCAACATTTTAAGAATATGAACAGAGATATATATATCATAATATGTACGTAATACATGGCCCTTTGAGACTCTGGCTTTCTTTCTATACAACCTTCAATGCAGAATACTTATTTTTCTGAATAGATACACCACGGATAGTCAATCTATCCATGCACTCTCATTCATTCTTCAATCCATGCATCCGCCCATTAGCTCATCCTCCCATGTATCCAATCATAAACTTACCTACCCCATACATTAATCTATCCATCCATATATCCAACTAGCCATCATCCTCTCTTTCCTTCATCCATCCTCAAACTGTCACACATCCCCACATTCTATCCATTCTTTCACTCATATTTATTCACACTCTTGTGTATTCATCCATGTCTCCAGAGATCACTGATTCATCCATATATTTCATCCACTCTTACAGTTTTGTCTTATGCTGTCCAGCCTACAAGTTCTGAAAATCAAGTCAATAAGACTGCTCAGTGAATCGAGTACTGGCTCTGCTCTTCTCTGTTTTTTTGTTCGAATCCCAGTGGGGCCAAATCAGCTTCCATTCTTAAGAGTGGGCTAAAGAACGGTGATGGATTAAACCCAGATCTGTTGACTGGGTGTGAGTGTTTGATTGGGTCAGATGCTCCGTCCATCACCACCCCCTTTTGTCCCGCTCCATTCTTTCCCAGCTCTTTCATTGGGACATCATCAAATTAGAATGTAGAAAAGCCTTCTAAGACCACTTTCAAATGGCATAACCGTGGTATAAAACGCAGTATGAAAACTGTTGGTGCCTGATTCACCAAACTAATTTACATTTTTGTGTAATTTTCACTTTTGAGTAAGTTTATTTCTTTTTGCTTATTAACAAAATCAGGGGCTCATTTATGAGCGACTTGCGTCACTTGAACACCATGTAAAGCAGTACTTGCATGACGCAGGGCTCACAATCTGATTTATGAAAGCCACGCAAAAGCCACCCTGCATGCCTTGAAGGCCTTATAAATCTTGAGTAAGACAACGCAGCGGAAATCGCTGCGTCACCTTATTCTGTGCCTCGGAGGCGTTCCATGGGAGTTGCGGTGGGTTTTTCCGTGCAAAATCCATTGAATTTGATGCTGCCCCAGATTTACAAAATCATGTCAACATGGGAAAATCCCATATCTGTATGCCTCCCAAGGTGAGGCGTAACATGAAGAAATACGTTTATTTCACCTCGGTTTTTCCTTTTTCTGTATATGCTGCATTTTGCAGTACACATAGAAAGACGAGAAAGCCAATTAGGATTATTTATGTGCAGGAAGGTGTCCCTTCCTGCACAAAAAACCCCTGAATGCAACGGAGGCACCATTGCACCATGGTGCAATGGCGCCTACATTGGCACTAGGCTGCCAAAACGGCGCCAGTGCAGGGAGAAAGGACAGGAGTGCACTGTATTGTATAAATACTGTGCATTCCTGCCCATTCACATTGGCGTAGGGCAGTGCAGCAAGGTGCCTTGCTGCGCTGCCCTACACCAAAATCCCCTAAATGAGTGCCTCAGTGTGTACATGACTACAAAAACACAATAGTAATTCCAGCACTGCACATGGCCAGCCACTGGGACTGCAACATCCGCCCATAGAAAATAATAGAGGTAGAGAATTCAAATAAAACCAGACAGGATATAATGTTAAATGAAATAAAACTATTCAAAACAGTTAAAAATAAATATAATGTAATGCTAAATGTGTAGAGAGTGTACATATTTATTATTTAACGATAAACGATTTTGAATATATACATGAATGTAACAATATACTTAAAAGTGTAAATATCTCAAAAGTGTAAGTTAGCTTTTCGAATGAGGCCTTACCACTTTTTGCCTATTCAGAAAATCTGAGTGTAAGTTTCTAAGGGGGGTCATTATGATGGCGGGCGGACCCGTGCAGCAACACTCCCCCCCACACAAGGGGGACCCGCAACGGGCCCCCAAAGCCAATCCTCACCAGCCTTTCCATGGCGGCATCGCTGCCATAAAAAAGGGCCTCCTAAAACCCGCATCCTAATATGGCGGACGGTGCCTGCTAGGCACCGCCACCATATTAGTGGCCCTGCTCTGTCCGCCAGGCAATCAGTGCGATTGCCACAGGCGGAAAAGCGGGGGACAGACTTTCCTTCCGCCGCAGTATCCATTGCCATCCTAATTTGGCGGTGGGTAAATCACCATGTAATAGCGGAAGGACCACCACCACTGGCCCGGGGGTGTAGGTCCTTCCGCCATCATAATGAGCCTCTAAATTACTACTATAAAAACAGTAGTAAGTCAAGCACCACACCTGGCCAACCTCTGACGGTAACACCCCCTCATAGAAAATAATGGAGGTTGGGAATTAAAATAAAACCCCATATGAACTAATGTTAAATTAAATTAAACGGGGGAGTCTTCCTATGGTAAACTATGGGAAAAGTTAAAGAAAAAATATTTAACTCAAAAATAAACATTCATAACCTGTTACATTAAATATTAATCTAAATTCATTGTATATATTTATTTTAAATGTAATATTGAATTATAGTTACTTATATTTTCCACTGTTTTAAATATTTTAAATATTTGAATGTAATGCAACACAGAATTCCTATGAACTTTTACTTAAATTCCATTCAATTATTTTCTATGGAAGGGTGATATAGTAGAGGTAGTTGGCCATGTGTGCTGCTTGACTACTCTTTTTTTTAGTACTTACAGTTGGATTTTGTGATTAAGCAAAAGTAGTAAACTTACTGAAAAGTGTAAATTACGCAAAAGTGTAAGTTACCTTTGAGAATCAGGTTCAGAATATATATTTAGTATCATCATGAAATAGAACTATTTCAGGAAACATGACTTCTGTCTTCTATTATGCTTTAAAGAGATGACAATAAGAAGCTGTGTCCAGTGTGTCTAGTGCCCACATGTAAACATGTTTTACATTTTGCAGGAGTCTGGAGAATTCAGTGTTGAAGCTGCTGCAAAAAGAAATGCATTTGCACATGGATAGAATCCCTGCTCTCCAACACTTCCATGTCTTGGATGTTCAAACCTTCCTCCCTGAAAAATTTGTTTATACCAGCCCTCCAGTGCATTGTCAGAGGTGTATGGTAGCGACTGCCCCTACAGTGCACAGTGGCCCCTCCCTCAGGGCAGACTCTGATTCAACACAAGACATATCTTTGAGATCTTGGAGTATCATGGGCCCCTCACAGCATTCTGTAGGAGGGCCCCATCATTTTGTCTTATGTCTATGTGTACTGCTTGAGTGTAGAGAGCGTGTCACACCATCACTATAAGAATATCTGGGGTCTAAATATATATGTTTCTACAGGAAAGTTTGGGTGTTCGCTCAGGGCTGTTTGCTTAGCTGGGTAGTTGATGTTCCCAGTAGTTTACATCCCTAATAGCATCTCCTTGGTCATCTGTCTACCTGGTGTCTTCTTTGTGTCCCATCTGGCCCTTCCTGAAGAGCAGGACAAGGGTTTGGCGGAACGCGCGTCAGTGCTGATAGCAGGGGCATAGCTATCAATATTGCAGCATGTGCAGTGGATTCAGGTCTCAAGTTGTTGAGGGCCCAGTGAGCTCTAATTATGGCTGTCATTTACTACTCAACCAAGGAGCAAAGGGGCCTATTTCCCTTGCTTGCATTAGGGACCATGATAGCCTTGCTAAACCAGAGGACAGGAATGAAGGACAGATCTGATTAGGTCCCGAATACAACTAGCAATGTGGGAGCGACTAATTCTATGGCAACGTTCAAGTCCTAGGGCCAGAAGGGGGATACACCATGACTTGTTCTTTATATCTGAAGGAAACGCCACATTTCACCACAGAGTTGCAATCCAGCTCCCTTAACTAAGGCATAAAAGGAGACCAGCAATATGCTCCATGGCCTTGAAGCTGACCGATTCAGGCCTCTAATAGCCTGTTGTATGTAGTGGTGCTAATTTTGTATTATAAACCTGAAAACATAGTTCAAACTGGGATATGCTGAAACTACAATGCAGTGTCATGTGAGTTTCAAATTACGGAGCATTGTGGTTCCTGATGGACTCTGTAGAACTGTGACATAGGCGTTAGAGCGGATCGAAGTGAATGAATGTTTAGAATCCTGAGTTTGTGGTTACATGCAGAAGAATAAAGATGTGTTATACTAAGCTCCATGTCAGCAGTAATCAATTCAAACAAGTCTTTTTTCAGCCTCAGCCATAAAAGCCCAAAGATAAAAAAGTAGCATAATACAATAAAACATCAGCTCATATGTGTCCGAATAAACCTTTCAAACACACAACACTTAAACAAAGAACAATATAGCACAACAATCAACTAAAAAACAAAGTTCCTTTTGATAAACACAAGATGCCAAGGCAGATATCAAAGCTGAGATGTGTAGCAAACAATCATTGAACAAAAAATTACTTCTGTGTTAAATACAGACTTCCATTTCCGGCTGCAGGAAAGGCAAGTTTCAAGTGCAATGTGCGTAGCCTGAAAAGAATGAACCAATGGCCAATGGCGATGAGTAGGATTCATAATCCACTGTAAGTAGTGCGCCATACTGAATGTTGTTGACACTTGGACATAGTTAAAAATTGTTTATTTTTCCTGGGCTAGTTCAAGGCGCTTTTTCCATACAGTGTTCCATGTATCATACTTTGATACGCAATTTGAAATCTGGCCTGATTGAAAGAGGGTTTTCATATACGTCCAAAAACCCAAACGATTGAGCAAATCCTTCAAGTGTAAGAGCCAAGGGATTTGATCAGCCCTATCAAGTGACAGGCAGTCGGAAATGCAGATTCTGGATAGGCCAGGTAGGGTGTACTCCAAATTCTGATCCAAAGTAATACAGGGACTAGCCCGATCAAGTCTTCCAGGTAAGACATTCCAAGTTCCTCATGGCAAATTAAGGTGGCTGTTCCTCTAGGGACTGACAGCAGTCTACGCATAAAGCAATTTTCTGCTCTTTGGAGGATTCTCACGTTGTAATATCCCCAAAGGCCGGACCCATAGATGCACTTACTCTTGTACATGTTCAACATATGTATAGTGGGTTTGTTTCCTAGCTCATGAGCGAATCTAAATATAGCCTCAATGTTCCTGCAAATGGTCGGAAGTCTGTGCATTAAAAGAGAAGTCCGGTTTAGGGACTGATTAAAAAGGATCGCTAGGTAATTAAAATTCTTCAGCTTTGCTAGGTTTGAGTCCCATCTTAAAGTGCTTTTTCTGACTGCTAGGTCTGCCACATGTGATAATATATGGTCTGGAGGTCATTCACTTGGAGATCTAGGTACTACATGTATGTAAGGAACAAGTCTCAAAGGGTCTGGAGGCTGTTTGTAGGGCGAGCGATCAGTACAGCATCGTCTCCGTATAATAAAATGGGAATAAACGTATTTCCCATACATAGCACATCCTTTCCTCTTTCAACCAGGAAATTACTAATCCCATTGATATAGAGCAGGACGAGGAATGGGGCCAGGATGCGTCCCTGCCTAACACCACTTGAGAAACTAATGTGGGGGAACACTCTCCCAGAGGGCCATAGCGCTCTCATAATGTGAGGTCCTGATGGAGTCGTCTGTTGAGAGTTAGCAGTTCTGGCTCCACTCCCATATTAATTGAAGGAAGAAATTACTAAGCAAGTGTATCATTATTAAAACATGTATCTAGGCAACACAACTTATTTTTATATCTATAAACAATGTGCATCCACATAATAACAGAAAACAAAATTAGTACTGACTTGACATTTTTGTTATTTTTTTTTTTGTGCCTCTGAATTTATTATACAAAAAATATTATATTTCAATTTTCTTTAAGAAATAATTAAAACCATTAATTCATTAATGACAACATATTCATATATATGAACAGAGCAAATCAATGATATCACATTGCATTGTGGAAAATATTGCATTTTAATCTTCAGTTTTCAATTTAATACGATCTAAGAATCCAATATCACTGTAGATCGTAGAAAAGGCAGCGGTAGATGAGAACTACATACGTTTCAGCATGTGTGCCTTATCATCAGGGGGCCATCTTAGCTTTCACTATTGATGAACCTGTTGCAGTATTTTAGAGATTTAGCCACAGGTAAAGACACCGTAACTCAGTTTTGATTATCTCTATTGTATTATTAAACGCTTATGCCCCGTCCTGATATAGTGTGCAAAAGTTGCAGTCCAATGCGTTCAGATACCATCTAAATGCCCAATTATCTGGGGTCTTGATAGTAATGTTCTGTCAAGGCCTATAGAATTATTTAGGCGCAGTAGGTAGTTATAATGTTGAATGGTAAAATGGATTATTTAAATTATGTCCCTTTTTCTGTGTAGATAATATTCACCATGTGGCACAAGTCGTAATCTGATCTTGACTGGGGATCCAGCTGGTGCACTCTCATATTACCCATTAATTCTCGCAATTTAGAGTAGTTTACAAGATCAAACACACTTGATAGGTTAATAATCGACATTTGCACAGAGCCCTTTTTGCCTTGCCATATTTACCTACTATTAAATAGAGATGTAGGCATTGTTCAATTGTCCCTATGCCAGGCCTTAAGCCATATTAAAGTTTTGAAAGGACGTTATTTGCCAGGGCCCATTCCTCGAGGCGGGACAATAGGACACTCCCCAAAATCTTGGCACTAATATCTATTAATGAGATCGGGCAATTACAAGTCAGCTGGGACTAGCCCCCTCTTTTAAATACGGGTACTACAGTGGCAGTCTTCCAGGACTCAGGGATAGGCCCTTGGACTATTGATCTGAACACATTTGTGAACAATGGGGCCCATGGTTCAATGCGTGATGTAAGTCCGGTCCTGGGACTTTTCCTGGGATACCCTATTATTTCCTCATGCATTTCAAAGAGGTTTTGAAGAGCACAAAGAGTCTACAAATCCGGGGTATGTTCATGCTCTGATGGTGTGGGCGTATCTCCTGGAGAGAAGATTTTAGTGAAATGTGATACCTATGCTTCCACTGGTATTACAAAGTCAATGTTGGGAGCATCCGAGTCCCTAAAGAAAGGCTTATTAACTACTTCTCAGAAGTTTGAGCAGTCCCTCAATTCCCCAGCCAATTTCAAATCATCCCAAGCTTTGTTTCTGATCTCATATTTTCTTTCCTCAGGAAGAACATGTTTAGAGTTTTCACGGGCCTGCTTAACCTCACACGCTACCCCTCTGCGTTCCTTCAGTGCAACAATAAGGTTCCTATGGACAGTTGAACATGCTTTAAACTAATGAGAATGTGGCTTACCATGTAAGGGGGTGGAAGACATGAGTTTTGTTGAAATGGACCTGAAGATTTTAGCAAATTCTGATTGGATCACAGCGGGCCGTAGATCATCAGCTAAGCTAGTCATGATGGACACCATAGAATCTTCAATAATAGTTTGGTTAAATGTGGCAGGGTCAATTTTCTCCCATTTACATTTTAAACCTTTGTTTCTGGTAAGCTCAATGTCATCAGGCCCCTTAGTTTCTGTTTTTTTTTAATAAGGCAATCCTATTTAATATAGAGAGGGTTTTGATTGCTCACATAGCTAGGAGATACCACAAAATCAATTAGGTGAGATGCTAACTTAGATGACAAAAGGATGTAGTCTATTGTGCTTACACTTGGTTCCTTATAAAGGTTGGAGTGACTGCTTTTTTTAACCACAGCAGTCATTTGCGATAGCCAAATTGTATTTCAACAGTAATTCATTTAGTGCCTCACCATAAACAGAGTGGGGAAAATGTGTAGCATTGTCGGATTGAGTGTTGCTAAAACTACTGACCCTTGAATCTGAAAATGTACAAGTCAAAATATTAAAATACCGAGCACAAATAATGTAGACAGTGCATTTGGTTTTGTAATAAAAGTCCTGTAAGAGTTCCTTAAGTTGAACAATGGTGTCCCAAACTGAATAATTAAAAATGTTGTAATAAAAATTAATAGTAAAATGGCAAATTCAGTGGGGAAAGATAGAAGGGAGAGGAGAGGTCCAACATTTTGCGGGTTTAACTTCAGTGACTTTAACGGAAAGAAAGCTAGCCTATCTTCCACTTGCTCTGCCCACCCTAGATGGGGTTGCAGATTGAAAAGAAAAACCTCATACTCATCAATATAAAAGTCTTGACAGTATATTACTTCATGGGTATTCATAAAATTAATCCAATCTGGGTTCACAATTTTAGTGCGTGCTACAGCAATGTTCCACAAAGCGATGCTGTAGATTTTCTCGATCAAGGTTAATTTATGGGTTTCCAGGGAGATTGCATCCGGCAGGGGTGAGGTAGAAATGCAAGGTCCTCATTCAGGCTGGGGATTATGTGTAAAGTGTTAATCCATTTTGGCCAAATGGTGGGATGTATCCTGCAAAGATACTGATTTTCTGTTCAGAGGGAGTTCATTAGTACGGCATCAATCAATGTCTTCAAGTTCAACCAGCGGTTCAAATACATTTCTAATGGGTATATTGCACCTATGACTAATTGGGATTGGACAATCAATGGCTACAGCACTCTTTGCCTTGCTCAAGACACTAGAGCAATAAAAGTAGTCCAGAGGCAATACCTGGATGGTCCCTGGTAAATAGAGTTGGTTTCCAAGGGAGTCTAAGAGAGATTTTAAACAGAAAAGGTTTTCTGAAATTAACAATCACACAGTCCTCCCTGTGACTCTTTTCTACCAGGGCCTAACGAGGGGCTCTCCTGACCATCAGGATTTCGGGAGATAGATCTAGTATCCATCTGACCGTACTTTTAAGCCAGTGTATAGTTTTATTTTTTCGGGCCATAGTGTTCTCATGAACTGAGGCAGAGATAGTTGGGATGTTTTTTTAATACAAGGACATAGGGGGTGCATTCAGGTGGAAGTTGTGGACAAATATCAGTATTTTCTATAGGTTTTGAAAGATCATCTCTAGGCCTGTTTCTTGCAAGTCCATCTAAACCCGGCTTAACTGAGGGCCCCATCTCCTTCTGGGTCTCTTTTACAACTCTAGAGTGGGTGTACGAAGAAGTTGGGAGAGAGAGGTTAGAGGCAGCCAGTTTCAGGGTTTGGCTGTTTTCAATTATGGGTAGAGGTGCCCTGGGTCTTATTTCCAAGTAAGCGTGGTTGGGTGATGCCCCGGTTTGCTGGTGTAGGGTGTGAGGAAGGGGTCAAATTGTTTAATTTAAATTCGATAGCCCCCAGGCATGCAAAAGTAGATTCTAATTTGCTTGATATGAAATTCAATATGGAGGATTTGAGATCAATGGCATAGTGGGATCACTGACAGAATATCTACAGTCAGAATATCGAGCTACAGAAATATCGATGCAAGAATGTCGATGTCTATAATGTCGAAGTCCTATCTACATTATGGTAAGCACAAAAATATAGATAAAAAAATATCGTTGTTAAAAATATGCTGTTAAAAATATTGTTTTTTTATGTATAAAAAATGTAAATTAAAGTAAATGACACATATAACTAAAAAATACAAAGATAAAAATATTCAAAAATATTTAAAATTATAAGTAATACATATAATGTAAAAATCTATTAAACATATATATGTTTAAAATGTAATATAAATACTTAATAATATTTATAAATAATTATTTTAATAACGCATACATTGTTAAAAGCATATTAAGAATTATAAATACATATATATATACACATACACCAATAATATACATTTAAATAAAAAAATATATATAACTAATTAAATTACTACAAGATTTAAAATCTTTTTAAAATACATTTTACACTAGCTTCACTAAAACAGTTGAGAAAATATTGGATAGCGGAGGGGATAAAATTACTGTTCCTACTCCAAAGATTGCAACAGTCGGGAAAGTGTTGGATAGCGTAAGGGTAAAAATTACTATTCCCACTCCAGTGAGTGCAATAGTAGAGAAAGTGTTGGATAGTGTAGGGGTAAACATTACTATTGCCGCTCCAGAGAGTGCAACAGTAGAGAAAGTGTTGAATAGCAAAGGGGTAAACATTACTATTCCCATTCCAGTGAGTGCAACAGTAGGGAAAGTGTTGGATAGGGGAGGGATAACATTACTATTCCCACTCCAGAGAGTGCAACAGTAGGGAAAGTGTTGGCTAGCGTAGGGGTAGAAATTGCTATTCCCACTCCAGTGAGTGCAGCAGTAGGGAAAGGTTTGGATAGCGGAGGGGTACAAATTACTATTCGCACTCCAGTGAGTGCAACAGTAGGGAAAGTATTGGATAGCGGAGATGTACAATTTACTACTCCCTCTACAGAGAGAAGGGAAAGAGTTGGATAGAGTAGGGTTAAAATTTACTATTCCCACTCCAAAGAGTGCAACAGTAGGGAAAGTGTTGGATAGCGTGGAGGTAAAAATTACTATTCCAACTCCAGCGAGTTCAACAGTAGGGAAATTGTTGGATAGCGTAGGGGTAAAACTAATATTCCCACTCCAGTGAGCACAACAGTAGGGAAAATGTTGTATAGCGTAGGGGTAAAAATTACTATTCCCAATTCAGTGAGTGCAACAGTAGGGAAATTGTTGGATAGCGTATGGGTAAAAATGACTATTCCTACTCCAGTGAGTAGGGAAAGAGTTGGATAGCATAGGGGTAAAATTTACTATTCCCACTCCAAAGAGTCGTAGGGAAAGTGTTGGATACAGTTTACATACTTATCAATTAAATAATGATTAAAAATGAATAACCAATTAATAATTAATTATTTATATATTATTTTATAAATACTAATAAATATTAATTACTTTATTAAAATTAAATTACTTCCCACCCTACTCCCCTATAAACCCACAACCCGCTCCTAAAAAAAGCACAATTAATACCAGTATCTATCAATTAATTAATAGTAATTAAAAACAATTAACAATTCATTAATAATAAATAAATTATAAATAATTATGAATAATTACTTTATTATAATAAAATTACTTACCACCCTATTCCCCTATAAACCCACAACCTGCTCCTAAAAAATGTGCACAATGTATATAATTATCTATTAATTAATTATTATTAATTAATAACCAATTAATAATACATTAATTATAGACACTAATAAATAAACATTAATAATGACTTTATTATAATTAAATTACTTCCCACGATATTCCCCTATAAACCCACAACCCGCTGCTAAAAAATTAACACAAATTATATAATGATCTATTCATTAATTATTAATAATAACCAATTAATAATTAATTAATAATACATTAATTATAAATGTTAATGAATAAGCATTCATAATTACTTTATTAAAATTAAACTACTTCCCACCCTATTCCCCTATAAACCCACAACCCGCTTCAGAACAAAATTACGCAAAAATTAATTTGCATAAAAATATTTACTTCTAAAATTGTAAGACATACATTAAAAAACTACACTTATACCAAAATATTACCTCACATACTTTTAACACGCATACTAAAATACAGAACGCTAATATAAACATTGATATTATTAACAACAACATTTTTACAAACGATATTACTGTCTTCGATATTAAAAAAAACAATATTTCTTACCTTACTGTCTATAATCTGTACCACGATATTCTTGCAGACGATATTCTTGACCTACAATATTTAAACTCGATATAATGGTAGGTCGAAATAAAAAACTCGATATTCTGTCTGTTCACCGTCTATTCATAGAGTGGCGTACAGATGTTTTTGTTGCTGTCTTGTAGATTCTCAAAAGACAACATCACCGGACGCAGTTAACTCAAGACTCGACTTCTTGTTAAGCTTATCCCCTGATGAAGGGTTCAGTATGAACCCGAAATGCATTGGGATTCTGGGATAATGTTTGTGAATCTTGTGGAAAAATAACAGGATTACATAATACAACTGTTTCATTTGCTGGATGATTTACATGTTTTTCTCGATGTTTGGCATGAATAACAGAAACTTTATATGAATAACAGTAGAATGCAGAATGTATTGTTTATTGTTTCGTTTCTCAAACGTTATAAATTAAGATAATAAAAATACAGTATATAATATACATGTGAATTTGATGAATTTTTGGATAACATTTTACAGGCTTATGGCCCTTGTGTTGTGCCTCTAGTAGTTCAGGTTTCTCCCGAGCTCATATTTAATCAGTTAACACAGTTTAGGAGCAGGGCACGCTCCCCCACAACTAGAGCGCACGCTAAAATCACAACATTTGAAGAAGTATTTGACTCTTAACACAGAAACTTAGGTGTGCGGACCCACTTTCCTGATTAATGTTCACCGGCATAGTCATTAGGGAGTACCCAGGCTGGGTAGGACGCTACAACTGGAGATGAGATAGGGGATAAGTAACCCAAAAGTCAGCAGTGTTCCCCCAGAGAGTTTGCAGCAGTGCAGCAAACTGCTCGTGCATGTCACGTGTGCCTCCGTCAAAGTGTAGAATCTACGTTTGGCATATGTGTAGCCAAAGTGCAACACCAGTTCATGTAAAGCATTTGACAATAACTAAAGTATTACTAAGACATCTACACATCGTTGGCCGAAAACCAGCTGGCAAAGCCCAAAAGAGGGCGACTGCGCTACAAAAAGCAATACATCATACGGCAAGCTATAGGCAGATACAACAATGTTTTGAAAGAGGAGCAAATAGTGACAGCAAATTGCAAGATAACACTGCAAACAGAAGTAATGTGAGGCAGAGCTCAAACAGATGTAAGACAGTACAAAACACACTTGCAAGACACGAAGTTCAAATACAAGAAACAGTCATCCACTTACCAGAACTGAGCAAAGAGAGTCATTGTACCACAACACTGGAGTAAGTGGCCCCAGAGGAAGCACCCGCGGTTGCACATGCGCTGTCCATACTGAAGATGAACACCACCAAAGCTGCTAAGTTGTGGGTCAGAACAACTCCAAAAGTTGCCTGAAAGCAAAGGACCCCCATGGAGACCATGCGGGAGGTCAAGGTTCCACCAACTGTTCAAAATTACCCTGAGGCCACCATGTTGTAGGGCTTTAGAGATGTTATGGATGAAGCAGACAATGTCGGAGAGAATTCCACCATTCTTGTCAGCAAATCTCATAATTGGTTACAATGCCGATTCCATCTTGAAACCGCCACCTCCATTTGATACCTCCAAAAGCTGAATATTGGTGACCGATGGACTGCCTGGTTAGATACTTTTGATGATTTTATTGATGCAATTGAGGAAGCAGATAGCAAGGTCATTGCTTTTTTAATCAAGACTAATCTCTCGGACCTTTTGAATGCCGCATGCTTTCTTTCGCGCGCCACCTGTTGCTATAGCGCCGGGACATCTCTTCGGAGGTAGCTGTTCGCGCTCTACAAATGGCAGTATTATTATTATTATTATCAAGTCCCTTAAGAATTTTGCAGGTGAATGTGTAAAACAAGTCATAAAGAAAATTATGTGAGCTGACGAAATGGCATATAATCAAGTCAAAGCAGTCTTGAATCTCAAGTTCAATCCAAAGCCGAATGTAGATTCCAAAAGGTATACCTTGAATCAAAAACGACAGAAAGTTGGTGAGATCATTGATAAATTTGTTGAGAGACTGGATATGCTCATCAAACACTGTAAGTTCAATGAAGTTAATAATAAAGAAGCTATACGCTTCAGAGTGATTGATGGGTGCTTGTCTTATTCGTTTAGAAGACGAATACTGAGAGAAACTCTTAGTCTGAAGCAAGTTCTTATATCTGCCTGAGCTGTAGAGCGTGCTGATTGACAAGCAGCTGACATGGAGGCTGGAAGTGCCCAGAGTGAGTCAGTCATGAAAGTGGAAAGCAAGCCAAAACACTAGCCCTAGGGACACAAAGTGATTTCTTCTCAGAAAAAGAAGTTTTGCTTCAAGTGTGGATTTTTGTTTCCACATGATGGTAAAAGTCCCACCATGGGGCAGATCTGCAAAGGCGGTGGAAAGGAGAACCATTTTGCGTTGACGCGAATTCAAAATGGCTACTTAAACATTCCAGAAGCGATGCTCGAGGCACACCCACATCAGCTGAGGCAAATTGACACCAAACAGATTGGATCGTCATCGAAATCTTCATTAAACAGTTCTTCAATATCAATGTCAAGTGAAAGTGAAGAAGATGGTGGTGCAATGTTGATGTTTACCTCAGAGAAACATGCACATGTTGGACTGGCAGTATGTGAGGAAAGATACTGGTCCAAGAAAAGTCAATACGACAAAGCACCAAAGTCATTCAAACATTGTCCAAAAATCACACCAAAAGTTAATGGTTGTTCAATACCTTTCATTATCGACAATGGTGCGTTGATAAACATTATGCCTGAGAAGAAATATAATGAACTGTCTCCATTGCCCCTACTTACGTCATCGAAAACTAAAATGTATATGTGGGCTGCATTGACACCTCTAAAAAGTCAAGGTGCATTTGCAGCAACAATAAAACACAAGAAAACAAAAGTACAAGCCCAGATTTATGTACTTCAAGGTCCGGCTTCAAGCGCCTGTTTCCTCAGTTTCAGCACAACTGGTGGTATGGGACTGATATCAGTGAACTATAACATGAATGCTCATCCCAAAATAGTAATACAATTCACTTCGTTGTTTTATGGGCCGGGAAAACTCAAGACACAGTCAGATTGCCTTTCACTTACAGAAATATGTTGAAAAAGAACTTGAATCCTTACTCAAACATGATATCATTTAGCGTTCCACTGGTCCAACTCTATGGGTTTCTCCCATAGTGGTAACAAGCAAAAAGTAAAGTGAAGGAGCTGTATACATCTACGTCGATATGCGTCAAGTGAACAGGTCAATCAAAAGAGAACAACATCCAGGTCCACATATTGCAGACATGATAATGCAATTAAATGGTGCCAAAGTATTCTCTCACCTTGATCTGAATAAAGGATATCATCAGTTTGAACTTAAGGAGAATCACAGCTGCATTTTAAAATACTAAGCTCAGCTGCCCAGCAGTTCAAGATGTCATTCAACGTATCATACAGCCTGTCATTAATGCTATCAATTATAGTGATGTCATATTATTTTTAAGCAACACAGCTGGAGCATGATAAAGCTCTCACGCAAGTATGTCATTTGCTCTCTGATGCAGGTTTAACTTTGAATGCTGAGAAATGTGAATTCCATAAAACAAAGTTAAAATACTTTGGCCATATCTTGTCTTATGGCAGCATGACACTCAATCCAGCTAAAGTACAAGCGCTGTCAGCTGCCAGTCCCCGACAAGATGTTTCCATGTTACATTCACTCCTTGGCATGGCCAGCTATTGCTCTAGATACATGCAAGAATTTGCCACCGTCCTTTTGCCAGTAAGAGACTTGACGGAAAAAAAAGGTTTTTTTCATTGGTTACGTGAATGCGAGCAAAGCTTTCAGAAAATCAAATAAGCTTTGAGAACACTACTGAAATGGCATACTTTGATCCAGAATTTCACACTGGAGTTGTTGCTGATGCTAGACCTGTCAGGTTAGGTGCCATCCTTGCAAGCATGCGGACACCCAAATGCTAGAAGACGTATTGTAGCATATGCAAGCAGAAGTTTGGCCCAAACTGAACATGTTTATTCACAACCCGAGAATGAAATTTTAGCGGTGGTGTGGGCTTGTAAACATCTCCATGTATTATTGTATGGGAAGCGGTACACGCTTGTCACAGATCATCATGCATTGTTGACCATCTTTGGCAATGCCTCCTCACATTGAACATTGGGGTCTGCGATTGCAAAAATAAAACTACATCATCATGCATCATCCAGGGAAATCATGCTGACTACTTCTCACAAGTGTGGCTATAGTGCCCTGGCAATCCTTCCAAGATGGCTAAAGTACACATACATTTCATTGCGAAATCAAGCACCCCAGTTTCCATTTTATTGCAACAAATTGCCACTGCCATGAGTCAAGATAGTGACATGCTAAAACTGAAAGACATTACACATCAGTTGTGGTACCACCACTCTCGACGTCTTACCAGGGACAGTAAAAACCAGAAATCTAAAAATGTCAAAGAAGAACTGTTCATTACCCAGGAAGGCATTTTTCCAATAAGTTTGAGTATTTTCACTCCAAAAAATCTGCTGCGACAAATATTCGAAGTGGCCTGAGAAGAACATCATGGAATTGTTGAGCCAAACGAGCTCTCCGAGACCAAGTCTGGTTTCCACATCTTGACAAGAAAGTTGAAAGAAACTTGAAGGCCTATCATCTATGCAATTGCTTGTCTTCTAAATCCTCTCAACACACCTAAAACATGTCAGAGTTGGCAACACATGCATGCAAATTAATTGCTGTTGACTTTTTCAGTCCTCTTGGCAACGGACATCACCTAATGGTGTTCGCTGATTAATACTCCTATTTTCCATCAATAGAAGATCTTTCATCTGTCACTCAAGGAAGAGCCATTGAGAGATTAGATGGCATCTTCTCAATATGGGGTGTGCCTGCTATCTTAAAATCTGGCAACGGCCCACCTTTCAACAGTCGAGAGTTCATAGACTTTCTCAGTCATCTTAATGTGAAGCATCAGAAGAGCACAACTCTTTGGCTGCAGCCCAAAGGCCTAGTCGAATGTTTCATAAGCACTCTTAAGAAAGCTGTTCAGCGTGCTATACTAGAAAATCTAGATCTTAAAACTGTCATAAATGTGACTCTGCAAGCACACCATTTGACCCCTCATTCGACCACAGGGGACCACAGTGCAACCTTGATGTTCGAGAGAGCCATGATGACCAAGTAACCTCAATGGACCAACCAAAGATTAAATACTGAGGAAGAAACCTGCATGAAAGTCTTGGTGGGTAAAAGGAAGATGAACGTCAATGCCGACAAGCTTCGACATGCAAAAAACGCTACCATCACCAGAAGAGATCGAGTGCTTGTTCGTCAGCATAGAAAACTAAAGTCTGATGCTCCTTTCAAAGCTGAACCATTTCATGTGTTGACCAACAAAGGACACATTGTGACTGCCAACGTCCTAGGAAGGCCATTATGCTAGATACCTTGAGTTTCTGACGTGTGGCCAATCACTCGTCAGGCACTGATGTCGATGTTAAGACTGGGTCTGAAAAGACAAGTGAAGTCCGTCTGACTTGTTGTTTTTCCATCACCAACTCCGGTCATGGATACTCCTACTGCCTGTCCCCAGTTTCTGAAGACACAGTTGGTATGTGTAATCGAAGCGCCACAAAGACTCATTGAAGAGATATGATTGTGTATATATTTGTAAAGAATGTATTTTTTTATTTAACAGATTGAGAGATGTAGTGTGGTGTGAGTTTGCAATGACGGAACTCTTGTGGCCCTGATGGACACCATAGAACTGTGACTTAGGCGTTAGAGCGGAGCGAAGCGATTGCAGTTTTAGAACTTTGAGTTTGCCCTAACATACAGAGGAATAAAGCTCTGCGTGTGACGGTGAGTACCCGTGCAGCGTAGGTCGCCACATACAGCATGGGGCAGATTGTGAAATACTGTATATTGTGTGACCTTTGGTCAAGGTGTTTGAAAATGATTAGGTTTTGAGTTCATACAAAACATTTATTTATATTTTTATTAGCAATACTTTACTTCAACTGCGCCGATTTCAACTGAACACAAATTCTATATGTTTAATGCATTACCAACTAGTCATTGTAAAAACAATATGAAATCCTGAAAGTACATATATGTTACTACCATTGTAAAGCCGTGTTTTAGACCTGTAAACAATTCATAAGCCTTCAATACTCTCAGTCCAAGAGTTTGAGGGTCCTGGTGCTCAAGCACCTCTGAGCCTCACAGGTTCTAAGCCCTACAGCAACTGAGTCTGAGAGGCCCCAAGTGGGAGGTCCTCCAAGATTCTGAGTCCAACTGCTTTAAACGCCCTAAACCAGAAAGAAATACAGGCAAAGAGCCGCAGAGGAACCCAGCCCCCAAGTGCATTAGCTGCCTAGTCCGTGAGCCTCAGAGTCCATATTAATAGTGTTCAGTGATTGCCCTTCCATGCATCAGAGAGCCCTGGGTACACAAAGCCCCAGAGTCCTAACTCTATAGACTATTTGTCCCCTAGCCTCAGAGCTCCAGCACCTCACCCAGAACGCAGAACCCCACAATCACAGGCTCTTGTACTTTGTGACTCCCTGTGCAGCGCCTAAATTGAAAAAGAAAGAGTGCCGGTGGCCAAAGCTCCTGATTCTGTGCAGTTAAATGCTGATGCGCCGAATACCAAGGCTGCTTAGGCCAGAATACATCTCATGCCTTTTTCATTGATTACCAGACACTCACAGCCCCTTTATCTCACTACAGGTTCCTACTTTCTCTCTTTGTAATGGTTTTTCTGTTTTTGTCATCCTCTGTCTATCCAATTTTTTGTTTTCCCTCTCTTGCTCTCTGGAAACATCTAGTGTGGAAAAATAGGTGTCAGTGCCTAAAAATCAGTGCTGGTGCCTCACACTGGCACCCACAGGCTCATATTAAGCACTGTCCCTGTGTTCCAAGCACCATCACCATCACCATTTTGTTTTTCTGCTTTATAAAGCACGAACTCGACCAGAGGGTAGCAAAGTGCTATCCATGAGCACTAGTTGCATTACAGACTGACACATTAATTTTTGTTAGGCACAGGGATAATAAGGGCCAGATGTATGATTTTGTTTAGCAGTCGCATTTGGGAAATCGGTCCGTTTGTGAGCACTAAATAGGTCTATGCAATGTACAAACCCTATTTTGCGAGTCGGTTATTCTATTACAGACTCCGAAAATAGGGTTTGCGACTCACTATAAGGAAAGGGCGTGCCAAGGGCGTCCCTTCCTAATAGCGGGTCACACTTCTATGTAAGATTGTTTTGTGATCGCAAAACATTCACAGTTTACCACCTTCTTCAAGTAGGTGATAAGCAACTTGCATGCATGAAGGGGGCTCCAGGGGACCCCTTCCTCTTTGTGACTGGCTGCGAAAATATTTTTTAAGAGCAGGCAGTGGTCCCACGGACCACTGCCCACGCTTACAAAAATGAAACAGAAACATTTAATTTTCTTTTCTAAATGCATTCCGTTTTCCGTTAAGGAAAATGAGCTGCATTTTGTTTTTAAACTGCTTTATTTAAAAAGCAGTCACAGACATGGTGGTCTGCTGACCCCAGCAGGCCACCATCATCCCAGTGAGTTCTGGCCATTCCAATGGAGATATCACTCTAATCTGGTCGTTACAGACAACCTGTTTTAAAAATTACCATTTCACTACTTATACAAGGGCAGAGGAAAAGTAAGGGTGCATTTCTTTTGTATTGGGTATTTAGAGTGGACACCTTTCCAGTGTTATCCCGTCGCCTAGCCTCCAGGTGCATGTTAATGTAGCAATTCACAACATGCGTAATCTGAATTGAACAGACGTCTTGTTCCAGAGTGACCGACTATTGTCCAGGCCACTTTCTAATTCCATTTTTTAGCTTTTCATGCTTTTATGGGTGTTCTAGCTTGAATAAGCCAAGGTCCTCCATTTTCCTCGATAATCTTTTACCCTGATGAGTTTGAGTGTCGTTTTGGTGTCTTTGGGAAGCACTCTTGAAATTGTCCAGTATGATGAGCGACTGATCATAAAAAAAAATGTATGCCAAAACCAAGCTGGCTTTTCGATGGGCCCATGTAAAATTATGTAGGGTTCCAGATTCAAGGCTGTCTAGATATGGACACAGAGGAGGAAGGGCTTCAGTCGTAGATGTGAGGTGAAGTTAGTTTGCCCCATCTATATTGAAGGTCTGTATGTATGTCAGAAACTGGATGGTGTTTTGCTGTAAGCTTCCTAAGAAAAAATCCAGTACATAAGAGAGCAAATACAATTGGTAGTTATGTAGGCCATGCTAACTTCAAGAAAATGAAATCAGCATGCACAAGGGAATTTGTGAAGGCAGGAATTAGGCATGGATAAACCTATCTGGTAAATCAGGCATTTCTTTTGTAAATATATGAGATGTTATATATTTGAAAACAGTATATGAATGTTGAGAAGGAACACCATACTTGCTTATTGGACGGCAGAACTGTTTAAAGAGTAAGATTCCAGAAATCAACGTGTTCAACCTAATCAAGGGAATTGTGAAGACAAACATTACCCGAGGGAAACCTCTGTAGAAAATCAGGGATATCTTTTGTAAATGGTGTAAGATGTTATATATTGCAGGCTAGTATGTGAATGCTGCGGAAATAGTAAAGTAAAGTGGTTATATGTCAGCAGAAATATGTAAGATGCTATTTACGGTTCTAAAAAATGGAAGAACAGATGACTGGATGGTCTGCTCTCAAAACCTTTCAAAGTATCTTCAAAGAATAATAAATGTAATAAAAACCTGTTAATACGGCTTGTCCAAACAATTGTGTTTACAAATTCAATATTATAATCTAAGGTAAATTTCCCTATATCACGTGCCTTCACATTACTTTTTTTTCATTCGATGTGCTCGATGCTTCCCCATTTTTTCTTAGTCCTTTCCAGTGCGCTCACTGCTCTGAGCCTCTCAGCCTCCACCAAAGCATTTGTGTACATCTCTACTAGCTTTAAAAACCCAGCAAATACTCCAGCATAGTCCGCCATTAGGATGTAGATATTAATCACTTAAGTGCGGTGTGAAATCCTGCTCCATTGACGGCCTCAAGCTGCTGCACTCTGGGCAGAATGATTCAGACTCATAATAAAAATGGAGTGTACATTTCCAGTGAGCAAGCAGAGACCTAAGAACACTGTCCTTAATTGTTTTCAACATCTGTTTATAAAGATGTGAATTATTTTATGAAATGTGTTGCTGCTTTTTCTTTTTATTCAGGCAAAGAATTTTTTAATAAATATGAGTTGCCTACTGTCTTCAATCCATTCATCTGCCATAATTTTGTCCACGTAACTGAAATTTGTCAGTGTTTGGCTATAACCTTGATATTTAGTTTTCTGCACCCGAGGCAGTGGCCATTATAAACTATTACAACCACCTCTGTTATCATTGGCCCACAACATCCAACATTTCTACGTACCCTGATCTTAGTTGTTCACAAATGCCAGAACTTAACCTCGAATGTCAGGCTGGTACCTTTACTCTTAACTCTTTCTAGTACACATTTGTCGGTACTCCATATAAAATGAATGCACTGGAACAAAAATGTTGCTGCTGACAGAGGATTAGCACTCAAGACACTGACTTTGTTTAGAATTTACACCACAAGAAATGAGCAATAAGGTCATAAAATTCTGGTCAAACAGAACAATTATAAGATTACAGAGATTTGGATGGACCTCACATATATCTCCCGGGAACTCAGTACCTATCTACATTTCTTAGAAATCGCTCTGCGCAATTATTTGGGCCATAGTAACTTTCTATGAAATAAAATTGGAAATTTTCCCCTTTGTGAATGCAAAACATTATTGCACACTGAGAAAATACACCGTTTGCAAACCTACATTCAAGTTAGGTGCGCAGATTGGTTTGTGAATGAGGCAGTATTTTTGTTAAATGTTCAATCCTTGATGAACTCCAAAAACATGTTATGTATGTATTTATGTATGCATGTGGTATTTGTATAGTGTGAATCTAGCCAAAAAGGCAGTGGAGCACTGTACAGGGTCAAAGGCAAGCATAAAATCACAGAGTGACAAGGGAGGTACCTACGTTACTCGATTGTCACTGCATTGGGATGTAGTGTTCTTTAAAGAAATGTATCTTCAAATCTTTCCCAAATTTTTGAAGCACTGGGGCGGTCTTTATGAATATTCAGATATTGTTCCAGATCCTGGTTGATTAGATGGAAAAGATCTTCTATATTTAATTTTTTTACACTTCTCAATCTCCAGTCTGATGGTGTCCTGGCTATCGGCATCCCAAGAGCCACCGGAGATGGTGATATTGTCCGCAAGACAATGAGGAATGCTGGTCATGACGGCTTTGTGAATATTGTAGATGGTTTTGAAGCTTTGAGGGTTGGCAAGGGCTGCCAGTGGAATTCCATCAAGACAGGGGCTGATATCATCATATTTATTCAAGCCCTGGATGAGATATGTTGCAATATGCGGGAATCCCTTAAGAGGTGCCAGTCGGAAGTCAATCATACTCCCAACTATTTGAAGGTAGTGGATTCCAACCGAGGCAGGAACTCTGAGGTAGAGTCCCATATAGAAGGGGCCCGCTGTTGCAGTGGGAAAATATTAAACTCACTCCAATTTACCTGCAGTCCCAAAATGTCGCAGAAGATCAGTGCCGGCTTTTGGGCGGTGCGAGCAGTACCACCGCACCTGGTGCCAAGGTCAAGAGGGCGCCATTTGTGCTCTGAAATTGACGTCAGTTGCATTTCCTAAAAGCCTGCACTGTTGAATCTTCGTAGAAATAGCAGAGAGATAACAGTGTTAAACAGATCAGGAGGCACGCTTTTATACCCACCCATGCGCTGAAGTAAAATATTTACTTTGCTTATGAATTATAAAATAAAATAAATGGTTTCGTGTGTATGTTCAGAGATTTCATTTAATTGACTTAGGAACATAGAGCCGAGCTCCACTTGCTGCTCGTACCATCAGTATGTCTTCTTACCGCCTTGATTACTAGAGACATTCTACCCAGCTGAATTTTGTGTAATTCGCTTTCGGTTTGCGAATTGAAACAAAATAAATTGTAGGCAGGGCCAGCTCTGTGGTGGTGCAACATATATTATTGTTTTAAAAGCACCTGCTGCTGCATTCTTTGCCTCCAGCAATTTTCAGGGAACAATAAACATGTCACGATAACTCCGGTGATTAATGTTCTTTCTGGAGAGAGAGATCAGGAGCGTTGCCTAATGGAAGTTTTGATTCATTGTAAGGTAGCACAGAGGGTTAATATGACTGCTGCAAAGAACGTGTATGATGCAAATCACAAAGTGCATATAATATAAATAAGTCAGTAGGTTAGTGCTTTTGTCAGAGGGGTCCTATTGTTACTTTCAGTTTACAAGCTAAAATCCTAATGTAGAACGGTGAGCACTTCACTGTCATCAAAGAGCTGCATGAAAACTGCATGGTATAGGTTAGAGCGTTATGACTTTATCCCCAGTCTTTCGTTATCCTAATGTTGCAAAATGGGTTCATTTGGGCAGAAATCAATTCTTATTATTAAAGAGAACCCCAACCAAAGTGTTATATTGTACATTCTAAATTTGTGCTTCACCAGACCAAGCATTCCTAAACTATACTGTCCACAAGTGTAGATGACATGACTCCTATTGTAGTCCTCTGTCATATGTAACGTTTCCCATGCACTGATTTACACACGTATAATTGATTCAGTGGTGTAGCAAGGGGGAGGGGGGTGGTCCGCCTCAGGAGGTATGAGTTGTGGAGGCAGCGGCCTTCCCCCACTTAACCTGCCGTCGCGGGGCGGCAATCAACCCCCCACTCTTCAATTGGCCTTTACGTGGTGGCAAATGCAGTGACCGACACAGTCAGCCAAAGGGCTAGCTATGCCACTGTATTGATTGTCTCTGTGTAATATGTGTGATGTAAAAGGCTCTGACATCCTACATTGGTAAGGGTGGTGCTACAAAACTAATTTAATACATCTCTTAGAGATTAGTTATGGAGACTTGAGGGTCACTGTTGAAGAGCAGTGGTGAGAGAATCCCTGACCGAGGTGGTCATTGGGGAGCGCCAGCAAACATTGTCGCACAGGGCACCACCAGCGCTAATGCCGACCCTGCCGCAGATGTCCGACTCTCCAATGACCTCAATCAGATTGGCCTCCGCATTCCCAAGAGAGAGAAGCAGGTTATCAGCAAAGAGTGAAATTACATCGGAGTGACTGTGAGGAGAGATCCTTGTCTAGTGCTTCTAAAGACCTGATATTCCACTGACACCACCCACCCGGTACATATTGTTCCCGTTCGTAATGAATACACAAGTGTGATCTATTTCCAAAAGGCCCTCCCCAGACTTAAGCACCCCAGTACCTTATCAAGATATGTCCCACTCAGTGAGTCAAAGGCTTTTTCCGTGTCCAAGGCTACCACGGCCGACTGGGCCTAACGTGATGGAGCAGCCTCCATTATTCGCACAAGTCTACGAATATTTTGGGCTGTGCTGCCCTCGGTATAAACCATTCTGGTCCCTGTGAAAGAGCCGGTTTATGTGTGGTAGCAATCTGGAGGCTAGAATCTTGCCTAATATCTTATAGTCAGCTTTTATGTTAGAGAGAGGGCTATAGGGCAGAGAGTTGCCCTGGGTGTTTGCCAGGCTTTTGGGGAGCAGTTACAAGTGCCTCTTGTGTGGTAAGCAGACTGATTATAGAGTTCAACAAGCCTTGACGCTAATTGATCTATTGAAGTGGTATAGAATTTGAGAGGCAATCCATCTATTCCCGAGACCTTCCCCCCAAGCTCGTAGGGAAACAATGTCCCTGACCTCTTGGAGCAAAATCTGTTGCCCAAATCAGTTAAGGCCAGATATAGAACTGTAAGGAAACAAGCTGGCTCCAGATATGCATCAATATGCAATTCACTTCTCAAGTCGATATTGGCGTATAATCGTGTGCAGTAGTATGGATAAAATGCTCTGTACACATTTGACTGAGATTGTTGCAGGGCTCCTTCTGTGTCTACTGTGTGGGTGAGTATGGTGGTATCATAAACTAGGCCATGCTGTGTCTCCATCATTGCCAAATTTTCTTTCCTGGCTTTGTGTATGGCGTTTTGGGTAGCCTCATTCGAGTCTACTGTGTTCTCCAAGATTCAGATGCATGTATCCAGAGTTCCTGCTGTCAGCTCAGATATTTCTTACCCCCATACTGAGGACTGAATGCAGTGCTTTCGGATTGTGACTTTAAGTGCTACCCACATGGCGGACTGAGGGACAGACTCATCCTTGTTGTCCCTTAAAAAAAGAGTCTATTGTCTCCCTGCACGTCTCTCTGAAAGCAGAATCCTTAAGTATAGCACTTTGTAATTTCCACAAAGGAATTGGCGTAATGTTCTGCCCCTAGTCAATGTGGATTAACAGAGGTTTAATATCAGATATGGTGCTGCCTAGATACTCGACTATGCGTACTCCAAGGAGTAGTATGACTTGTGTAAGAACTCTAAGTGGAGATGTATATCATGCACCGTTGAGTAGTACGCATGTTCTCAGACCTGAGGCCACTTGTGTCGCCACACATCAGTCAACTCCCAATAGTGTAGCTATTCCCTCAGTGCTTTCACTGTCATATGTATTGATGCTGCAAGAAGGGGGAGATGAGAGCAGTCCAGATTTATGTTGAGGATCCCATTAAAGTTGCCCCTAGCATTACTGGTATGTTCGGTTTTGTTGCAAAAACTGGGGATAGGGATGCATAGAAGCCAGTTGAGTTTTTTGGTGCATGCATATACTGCCTCATATGAGTGATTTGCCAACTTAGCTTACCCCTGTATAAAGACGTACAATTCATTGTCGTCCACCAACGTAATGATAATGTCAAAGAGGACCACTGAGCTAATCCACATCTAAGCACTCTAGCAAAGGAAGAGCATCATGTGGCTACTAAGGGACCTCACCATTTAGTTTACAGTTTCAGTCCTTCCTTGTGTGTCAAGTGTGTCTTCTGCTGCATAGTGATGTGTACACACATATGCCTCAAATTGGAGTGCACCTTGTATTTCTTAATAGTTGTGGACATCCCTCTGATGTTTCAAGTCAGGAACCTATATATGCTGAATCCCTAATGCTGAACACGTGTTTGCCTTTCACAGGGAACATGGCATCCCCGACTCCTGATAATTATAGCTTTTTGCTATAAGCAAGGTATGCAACGTGATCATTGTTCCTAAGAAAATCTAGTTGCAAGTTATTCTACGTTCAATGTTCTCCTAGCTTAGCGCATAGAAGCAGGTCCTTGGGGTGTTGGATTTTTAGTTAACATTTTAACCGTGGTAGAAAAGTTAATTTTATTCTAGTTGTTCACATTTATGCTGGGCCCAATCCGCACCCAACAGCGCAGCAAATGGCTCAGGTCTCCAGGGTCCTTGACCCACAACTCCCCAAACTGCTTTGACCGGTCCTCTCCTGGTCCCACTGTGCTGGCAAAGAGGAGCTTCAACAATTTTCACCCTAGGGCCTCTCCTCGACCTTTGCAACATGGCCACCAGCAAGCTCGGGTATGGTCCCCAAGAGCATCCTGCTGAATGTTCAGCACCCCGGGGCCAGCCTTATGCATGGGGCTTCTTTACCTACAGTTCCCCGAACAGGCTAATTGTAGATTGCTTTGCTTTGTATGGGGTAAGGGTGAGCAGGCCTCCATGTGTCCCTCGGCCCGCAGGAATAACCTGGTGAGTGCGTGGCTTGTTGGGCTCTGCAGCCATGCTAGGTCCATGTCCCCTTTGTTGGTACCCTCGCCTCTATTTATGTCCATTTGCCCCTCGGTTCACCCTCTCAAGGCGGCTGCCCTGGCACCGCTTTTCCCACCTGGTACCAAGGCCCCCGCCAGCCCACAGGAGCTACTGCTTCTTCCAACTGGACCAGGTAAGCCCAGTGCTCAATGCCGGCTCTTTTATCCGCCAGGTGACCCCTGCCACCCAGTCTCATGATGGATGTTCAAATCCGGGCCGGAATTCATCAGAGGATGTCCGCTATGTTTCGTGGCTAAGACCGCCCCATCCTTAAGGTGTGTTTTTCATTATGTTTTTACCTGTCCAGATGGACAGGAAAAAAAGACATAAGTACATCCAACCTAAATAGGATGGACAGTGTAGTTTGCTTCCTCCTAAGGCTCATACTTTCCGTATTCCATTGTCAGTCTGGATGGCAGGGTACTCCTCCATGTTTGTGATAGAGTAACCTCTCTACCAAACTCTAAATCAGACTGTAAGTTCTTAATATCGCTCTCGTCTAGACTTCATTAATACACTCTGCACAATAGTGTGTTTTCTACTTTCTGTAATCCACATTGAAAAGCACTTCATTTATAGAAATGTAGCACCATCTCTTGATTTGCCTCCTTCTGTTTTTAACCTCCTCTCACATATTTCATGTATCTGACTCACTTCACTATTATTTTGAAAACTAAGATTTACACTACTCAGTTGCCTACTTAAAAATTGATCTTCAGTAGAGCACCCCTTCCATTTAGTAGTTCCTACAGTCCTATAAATCTTCCATCCTCCAGTAAGGATAATGGAAACATAATTTTACCTACCAAACGAGACTAGTACAGAAGCACTCTTACCTAGCAAGAGGTGTTACTAAAAATATAAATATGTCTTTCTGCAATACCAGATATGAACAGAGTGCTTTTCAAATGAATTTGTTACATAAAGCTGTAATACAATGCATACAATAAATCCGAATATGTTACATTTTGTAAAAAATATTTATGTCTATCATAACAACATGATGAGGAGCTTCTGACATTTGCATTTCTTTTACTAAGATTGTAAAGTTTTCTGGCTACACTTGCAAAGAATATTTTGGGAAAGACCCTTTCGAGAGAGAATTATTTCCCTAAATGTGAAGGTTTGTTGGCATTTATTTCCATAACTTTGTAACATGTGGCAGGAAATGGCTGCAACTTCCCACATCACACAATATCCTTCGAGATCGGTGATTGCTGGCACTGTATCTAATTGCAGTTCTCTCACTTTTTCACAACTTCATATTAACCATATTAACTATGCAAAGTAATAAATACCAAGGGTAATTTGTGGCAGATCATTTAAACATCCAACAGAACGAACACACCAACAGAACACAACACATGAATCTAACACAGCCCACACCTGCCAGTCACCAGCAATATTGAATCTCCCAACAGCACTTACCAAGAGAAGCATAACACCCACAAATAACCCCCAAAACACATTAACACTTTTCATACCCCCAACTTCGTCCAGAGTTTATAAAAACCTGCCTATCACTTATGTCACAAACGCGCCTTCCCCTGAAAAACAACATTCTGCGACAAATATGAGACTAGGGGCCCGATGTAGGTAGGAATCATTTACCGATTTTTAATTACCGAATTTTACCGATTCGGTAATTAAGAATCGGTAAATATGAAGGGTGGACATGTAGGTCCATCCAGATGTTTTTTTTACCGAATCGGTAAAATTCTGTATTTACCGATTCGGTAAATACCGACCGGTAATGCTCCATTCATTCCTATGGGCTTTGAAGCCCTAGGAATGAATGGGGCATTGCCGGTCGGTATTTACCGAATCGGTAAATACCGATTTTGACAAGGGTGCAGGGGGTGTCACTTTGACACCCTCTAGCACCCCCAAAAAAGGTTCGGGGCCATGTGGCAGGCATACCTGCCCTAAGGGCAGGTCTGCCTGTCATATGGCACAGGTGTGCATGCACACATGTGCATGCACACCTAAATCGGTATTTTAACATCAAATTGAATTTGATGCTAAAATACCGAATCGGTAAGGCTTGTGGGACTCAGAAGAGTCCCACCTACATACCAAATTTACCTAATCGGTAGAAATACCGATTCGGTATTTTACAGAATCGGTAAATTTACCGATCGGTAAATTTACCGATTCTGTAAAATATGTGTCCCTACATACCAAAGCTCAAATACCGGTCGGTAACGGCCGAAAATACCGATTTTCGGCCGTTACCGACCGACCTACATCGGGCCCTAAATCCTTCCTACACTCAACAGAGTTCATGTATGCTATACAGTAGACTTGTGTATCACAGCAGCACTTCTCAGTATTAAGACCTCCCCACATAAAACATTGAACAGAACATTTTAGATTGAATACCTCATACACATCCAACACGGAACAATTATGACTTATATTTGAATCTAAATATAATCCCAACAGCATTCCCAGCATTATTTGACACACAACATCATCCAAGGAACACATTAAATAGAAATCTAACAAATATCCAACATTGCCTCGATAGTACTAAGAACTGGCTATCTTAGTACACACCAGTGCACACCACCAAGAAAACAGCACATCCTGAGCACCATATGCTGGACAGTGGGCATTTCATATGACATGGGTTGGTAAACCTCTCCCGTCTCATATCCTACTCTTGAAATCATAACCCAAAATACACAAACTTTAATCTGAAAATAAGACAAGAGCCTGTGCCTGAGTGTGCCCCATATGAATGACAATAATAAATAACCTTCTACCAAACACTGCAATACTCCTGAAGAAATACTTTTTGCCAATTAAGACCAGCTAGTAGGAAAAAAAGCGTGATGCAAAAAACATATTGACCTGCTACTAAACCATAGGACCACAGCTTTCATCGTCTGGCGCAATGAGAGAGCCATATACGACACACTAAGGATCGTATGTGTCACGGGGCATATTTATCAAATGTTCATGCATTTCAGCAAGCAAAGTTGATGCACTACGTTGCATGAACATGAGAGAGCTGAAAAGTGCCATGTCCACCAAAATATGGTACTCTTCAGCTCCCTCCTAGTGCTGGTGCACTTGTGGCGGCCTTGCGCCAATGCAGGCACCCTTGCGCCATGCTTAAAGAATGCCTGCATTATGGGCAGGATTGTTTTTGTGCAAGAAGGCATACCTTCCTGCACAAAAACAATCTTGTTAGGCAAGTTCCTCTTTCTGTGTGTGATGCAGAATGTTTCATAAATAGAAAGAGGAAGTAACAAGGAGAAATAAAGATATTTATACTTGTTGCACTTCACTAGGGAAGGCGTAGTATTTTGACGCATTCCCAGGTTTTCTAGCTTTAGTAAATCTGGGAATGTGCCAGAATCCATGGGTGGATGCATGGGAATACCCTTGCTTCGCCCATGCAATGACTCCCATGTGCAGGGTAATTCAATGCAGCTGAAGGGGCTGCGGTGCGTTATATTTTCTTTACCAAGTCACGCAAGATGATGTAAGTCAGCTCTTGCGTGGCTTAGTAAATACCTCCTAAAATTTTGTGTTGTGGCTGCGCCAAAAAAGTGGCATAGCCACAATTCAAAATGTTAGGAAAACTGGGTCCAGATATGACTGCCTTAGAAAAGGAATACTGATCCACTTTAGTTGAGATACTCAGTTTCTAAGTCTACTAGTACCTGTTTTGTATTATCCAGAACAATCACAAAGCACACAACAGTGACCCATGTAGACTTACAGTAAACACTATGCTCTGTAAATATGGGAACAATAAAAAGCAGTACATTGTGCCATCTTCTGCTCTAGTAAATATCATCAACAGCCCTTTAAAGGCCCGCCTAAATCTGATACACATATCTGTTCTAGAATATGTATGTGAACATACATTTCCGGTATGTAAATAAATACTTGTCATTTACACTGTGAAAACAGAAATGATGACCCTGAACCACAGCTAGGCAAGATAAATAAATTTGCCCAAAACAGACAGAAGTGGAGGTCCTTTGTTGCTGCCCTACATGCCAGTCGACATAATGGACAGTAAGCAAGTAGTAGTAAGTATTTACACAGAAGTGCTAATAACAGGGACAAAAAATACTGTAATACAAATACTATTTATGCTGTGCTGCAGGTGAGCTTGAGTTACAGCTAGGTGTAAAAATAATAGAAAATAATGTGTACAAACAAAAATTGCCCACATTTCGAATATAATATTATCAGCTGCATAGGTTTGAAAAGGCAACTGTCACCAAGCGAAACCTTGTGGTGATGTGTAAGTTTGTGCTAAAACGAGTGCAAATAAATAATGCGACTGTTTTAGCACCACACTGAACAGGGATAAAAGAAGGGTAGATGCACAGACAGAATATGCAATAAGCAGGCTCCACAAACAATGCTTCCTGTTCATCTCACAGATCAACATAACAGCCACAGAGCTTGACATGTGTACACCCTGTAGCTAATCTAACTGCATCCCGATGGAACTGTAGTGTAGAGTATGGATTTCATTCTGCTGGTTTGGCTGGAATCCTCACATCTTTTCATAAGAAAATCAGTTTGCACAACTCCTAGGCTTCTTTGACTACTTAGATTCTGCAAACATCACAAATGGGGAAGCCCGTGTGACAAGAATATTAGTTTTAGTAAATAGTGCCTTTTGGATGGTTTCTCATTGGAACATTTAAAATATATACTGCATCCCAAAAACAATGAAGATTTAGTATGTTCTACGGACAAAAAAGCTGCAGACCTAGAACATTTTCCATTCCTTGAACTTTAAATATTGTCTAGCATACTCTACTTATCCACTCTGAAGCATCCAATCCTATGGATCTAGATATGTGGATTAGGTGATACAAAGGAACATATTTAAAATGAAACTTTGCTTGTTTGAAATATATTTTCCATTGTGTGTCTCTAGTCTTACATAGAACTTGTAAGACGTGTCAGATACTTTGAAATCTGGAAGGATTCAATACATATTGTGAGTGAATGAATATTCTAATCCCCTTTTACATCTGAAAGTGCTAGCACATAAATGCTCTAGTGTTAAAAATAGTTATATTGCAAGTGTTCATTTTGATGGTGCACAATGTAATCAATTGACTTAAATTCTCTAATTGACAGGTTAACCCAACTTGTAAAGGATGTACATCCAGTAAGCAGATCAATTGGCTATGTACCTCTATGTGCAAAATGATCTGGGGCTAGTGTTTGCTGTCCAGCTCAAAACATTTATAAAGACTGTTATTGGCAGTTCCTGATTCTTGGATTCACCAGCTGTTCTTGGATCCATTGCATTTCGTGGTGTTTCAGATCTTCACTGGAAATTGTTTACTCTACATTGGTAAGTGTGGTATTAACACATACCTTTAAGTACATATTATAACTGTGCACAAAGAAATTTTATATATTACATACAAAGCTTTGATGGTTAATTTTTCCATAATTATTCATGATAGTATTTGTGTTAATTTTTATTAAATGTCATGGTTAAGGATACAAACAATAGCAAATATTAACAAAATTATGAATAGTACCAATACATTAATATAGCTAATTCATTACATATCTCATAATTAAAAGAAAGGCAAGATAATATGTGTTTATATAACTTAATCGCTAGTAAGCGGTATTGAAAGAGGCACCAGAATGACAGGGCTAGTGAGACATCTGGGAACTTTGGCACACCTTTCCATGAAAGATATACAATTTTCTAGCATTGAAGTCTGCTGTGTATTAGCATTTCCTGAAGAAGATTGTTTGCTGAACTGGGGTAATTTTAGAATCACAATAAATATGGTATAACACAAACACAGAATTAGTTGTTGTACAGAATCTTCTATCTTTCTATTGTATGGTTGTTTCCTAATATATACATATTTGGATTAGATGTTTTACATAAAGGTTTCCCCCAACATAACATCTCATAACAGCCCAGTAAGCCTTAAAATTACTTCTGCAATTTATTGAGACATTTTAAATTGAGAAGAAACAAATAATCTTTAATTTTCATCTGCTTGAATTTCAAGTTTATTAATCTTTTTGTTAAATTCTTTACTAATATGAGCAGTTAAAGACAATAATAAACAATAGATATTTGCTGTGGTACAATCTGAATTAATAATAATTGAAGTACTGTACAGATATTATTGTGAACATTATCTAGTCACTTTTATTAGTTTCATTTGTCCTCATGGAACTGCAAAATATTAGCGTTCCTTTCCAATCTAATTTTGGGTTTTATGGGAGTGGATGATTATAAGGATATGGAAATAATGGACAGGGCAGGCGTAGTTGAGAGGTTTGTTTTCTAACAGCGCAAGGGCTTCAGGATATTGAAAATTAGCACTAGAGTTGGAATGTTATCTTAGTTATAATCTGTACCCACAGTTATAAATATTGGATTGTCCTCAGTTGAGGCATTGATATATAATAAATGTGTTATTAAGCACCAACATGTCAGCATTAACAGACACATCTTACTTCATTGTAATTGTGATGAGTTCTAAATAACGTACCTATTACATCAGTTACACCACATCAATTAAAATTACATCCAATCCAGTTTTCCTTGGCTAGGAGTTTACATAGTAGTATTAAATCACTTGCCTTTAATTTTGATAATCTTTTAATGTAAGTAGCCGAACAATGAAACAGGCAATTTTATAATGTTAAGACTTGCCATTGTTTTTGATCATGAGACCTTGATTGCAAATCTTTCGACCATAACTAGGTATCACTTCATCCTGGAAATACAAGAGTAAGTCATACATATATCAAGATTAAGTCACACCCATTCACAGTAACATCTCTGTGAATTGAGCCTGTTATCATTTCATATTTATAATGAAGTACTGTTATAATCTAAGACAAATTGGTATGTTCTGACCTTGTCTCTATTATTCCTAGAACCCCATACATACCTCTAATGCATTGTTCTTTCCTCCAAATGGAATGTTCATATGAAGCTAGCTTTATAAAGTTGATGATGGTGGCAGTTTGACAAGTGAAGGCACAAGCATAATTAGGGGACTGCAATAAAAAGACACTTTGGGAAGGTTTGCAAGGAAACATGATTACTGATGAGGATTGTGATGGGAAGAAAGTCATCTTCCAAGGTTCTAATATGAGTACTAATTCAGGGATAGTATACCCTACTTTTAATGTAGACCTTGATGGTGTTCCTTTCAAGGTTTATGCAGATTCATGTTCCCTGTATACTTTAATTGATGACTTAACATTCAAAGCAAAATGTGATGCTAAGGAATGGACAGTAACCTCCTGATATCAACCCAGGATAGCACAACCAAGTTCATATGCCTTTGGCAGTTATGTTGATAATGCACAATACCTTCAAGGGTAGATAAACACTAGGAAAGGTGTATATTACCAAACAAGGGTCCAATCTTTTAGGTTGGAAACACCAGCAAGACTTAGGGATGAAGCTAGACCCTAATGCGGAGGAATAACTTCTAATAAATAGATCTATCAAAGGAATGGGTGAATGTCAGGATTTCCCAAAAGTATTTGCAGAGGACTTAGGTTTACTTAAATATTTTCTTCATCAAATAAAATTGAAACCTAATACTGGGCCAGTGGTACACAAGGCAAATCCAGTCCCCTCGGTTATGCGAGAACCCTTTAGAAAAGAACTTGACAATCTGGAAGATCTAGGAGTAATTGAAAAGATTGAATGTTCAGAATGGCTTGCCCCAGTTGTGATTGACTCAAAGTAAGGAGGAAAAGTATGCGGTTGTGTGTTGATCTTAGATACTTATATTAAAATATATGGCTAGACAACACCCCCTGCCTAATATTAATGAAATACTGAGTCTCATCCAATATGCTAGTTACTTTAGTGTTTTGGATCTTTCGTCTGCCTATCATCAGGTAGCTCTCCCCCCTGACTCTAAAGCTCTCACATCATTCATAACTCCTTTCAGGGCTTACCAAATCTGCAGAATTCCATTCAGCCTGGTATCCTCAGCGGCAGTGTTTCAACACATTATGCAGCATATATTACAAGGGACGCAAAAAGTCCTTTGGTTCCAAGACAGAATACTAATCTATGGAAAGTCTGAAAGCAAACACATTACCACACTCAAGGAGGTCTTATGTTATTTAATGAAGATTGCATTCACAATAAGGATGCAGAAGTGTAAGATAGGTGTCAAGTTGGGAGAATATTTGGGACACACCCCATCTGAAGACGGTATCAAACCAAAAAACATTTTGGTATATTCAGTTACATTGGCACCATCTCCTACATGCAAGGAATAACTGAAGTTTTTCCTAGGTATGGTGGAATATATGGCAAAATATATAAAAAATCTTTGCAGACCAGGTGGCATCCTTTAAGAAATCTACCTAAGAAAATAATTTGTTTTGAGTGGACTGAGGAATGGCAAACCATTTTCAGCAAAATAAAGGAAGCAATTGTTAATGCACCACATTTAGGATACTTTGATGTAAAATTAAAATCAGTATTGACCACTGATGCCAGTAAAAATGGAGTAGGAGCCACCTTATTTGTTTGTCCCATATGCCTGTAGAAGGAGAAGTCAAGGGAATTAACCCTCCGGAAGACACTGTTCTTTCCATAGAGGCACCTGCCATTCTAAAGGAAGAGTGGGAACAGAGTGACAAGAATGATGGGATTTTAGCTTCAGTCAAAGATACAATAATTTATGGTTGGTCTGACAAATGTAAAGATTTACAAGAGAAACTCCAACTGTATTGTAATGTGAAGGATGAGTTGTCAATCACAGGTAATTTTATTTTGAGGTCCAATAAAATTGTACCATCAGATAATATGCATGACCACATTATTGAAATTGCCCCTGAATGTCATTTGGGGAGGAGCATGACCAAGTGCAAGATCAGAAACAATTACTGGTTCACCCGTATGGATGCTATGGTGGAGAATAAAGTGGGGACTCTCTGGCATGCAAGGCCCCCGGACCCGATGGGGGTCCCTGTAGATTTTTATAAAAGTAACATTGATCTCTGGGCTAATATACTTAATAATGTATTTAATGCTAGTGTCACCCAGGGGTTTCCAAAGTCCTGGTCCAAAGCTATTATAATCCCCGTCTTCAAAAAAGGGCAGAGAAGCGACCCAAGGTGCTATAGACCTATTTCATTAATCGACTCTGCTGTTAAAATCCTGGGGAAGGTAATTCTGGATAGGGTCTCAGACTGGGTGACTAAGAGGGGGATCCTGTCTGAATCTCAATATGGGTTCAGAGCTGGCAGCGGCACAATGGACCAGTGTCTGAACCTGTATTTATTGCTAGGCAAGTATACCCTGGCCTCTAGGGGCTTGATGTACCTGGGCTTTATGGATTAATCCACAGCCTTTAATCTGGTTAACAGATCAAGGCTGTGGATTATCCTCCTAGATATGGGGCTAGACCCTTGCCTGGTGCACTTTTTAGCTGACCTTCACCAGGATTTGTATGCGGCAGTAAGAGTGTCTCATGATGGTAACTGTACTCGCCCTTTTAAATTAGGTAGAGGAGTGCGCCAGGGGTGCATCCTGGCCCCTCTGCTTTTTACATTATATATTAACAGCATCGATAAAACCCTAGGGGAAGCAACGCTGGATACTCTGCGTGTAGGAGGCCAAGCCATTCCGGTCCTCCTATACGCGGACGATGCAGTTTTAATAGCCCGTACCCCCCTAGGATTGCAAAGACTCCTTAATTCCTTCGGTGACTTCATGAGCTCTTTGGATCTAGTTGTTAACTTAGCTAAATCTCATGTTTTAACTATGGGCCTCAAAAAAGAAAAAGCCAGAACCTTTCATTGTATGGCGTTCAGCCGTCACCAGTGTTAAGGTTTTTACTTACTTGGGGGTCCGGTTTGATGACAGAGGTTCATGGGCCCCCTAAATCTTAGCTAAAAGAAACAGTGTAAGTAGGTCTGCATCCGCTATACAAAGCTTTGCACGGCGCTTGGGTGGCAAGCCCTGTGAGGCGGTATTGAAAGTTTACAAAGCCTAAATGCATCACAGTAGCGACCTATGGAGCTGCTATATGGGGGTACAAGAATGTAGAGGGGGTTCAGTTGGTCGAGAATACATTTTTTCGATCCCTTCTTTCTATCCCCCAATCTACATCCACTTTCGCTGTACATCAGGAGCTGGGGATGGGATATGTTTCTGACCTGTTAAACCTGGCCCATCTAACCTGTTGGGTTAAAACCTGGTTGAACCCTCAACTCAGCTTGAATCGCCTGATCCTAAAAGACTGTTTGCTATTGGATAGAGCTTCCGCAATACCCTGGTTTACTTATATAAAAAATATGTTTGTTAAACTAGGGCGGCCTGAACTGTATTTGAAGCCAGACCTGATCTCCAAAGGTGATGTTAGTAGGGTAAAAACAAATTTTTTACTATTAATGGCCCAGGATCGTGAGTCCGCGGAGTTGAAAAAACCTACCGCTAGGGCTCATTTTCTTCTAATCACATCCCCCTCAATAGAACCTTATTTAAGGCTAGTAACCAAGCCGTTTCATTGTTGGCTACTGACAAGGTTTCGTTTTAACCTGATTCATTTTATCTTGGGGAATTATCAGGTCTGGACCAAACCAGAGGAGGCCGCTTTTTGCGTCATTCAAAATACTGCACATTTTATACTGTTTTGTGACTCATACTCCGAGCCTAGAAAAAAGTTTATTCTACCACTCTTAACCCCTTCCGTGCGGCCGCGATTCCCCCGTGTGCAGCTGCGGAACGAACAGGGCGGGGCCGTGACGAACCCCAGCCATCATCCGCACACGAGCACCGTGGAGCGTGACGGCTGGGGTTCGTCACCAGCATGGAAGGGGTTAAAAGGTAAAGGGTTTCTCCAGGTCAAACCAGCCATAATGTACCTGCAGCTTCTGGATACCCCATGGGTTATTTTTAACATCGCAAGTTTTTTGGTGGCAGCTGCTAGAAAAAAGAAAATAAGAAGCCCTGTACAGATTTCCTCTTGACTATGTTTTTATACCCATTTTTAAAATATTTATATTTGATTAGATGTTTTTCCTTTTTTATGATATTTGTCACTTTTAATCATTTTTGGTCTCCCATTTGCATTAAAATGTAACATGTTTGATGAACGTTTATGATTTTAATTAATCAATTAAAGTGATTTTGACTTGACTTGACTTGACTTGGCATGCAGCTCTAGTGAAAAATCCAAGGAAATTCAGAAGGTTCCTCTTTTCCCTGTGGAAGTACCACCCAAACCATGGGATAAACTAGGCTTGGACCCTGCACAGTTGAGCTACGGAGCTCTATTCGAATCTCGGTAGAGAATTGAACTCCCCTGATAAAGGGCTAAACTAGCCCGAAATGCATTAGGTTATGGCTAAAGTAAATGTTTTGCATCATCATAATAATAGGATTTAATACATGGAATGTATTTCTGAAAGTATTCCAGGATGATGAAATAAATCCTGCACTGTTCTACCATGAAGAAAACCTTGTGGATTTGAACTTTTTTTAAAGAATTTACACCATTTGGTTTCAATACAAATTAAATCAGTCCAATTTTATTGGATCAATAGCGGGGCACCAACGGGACGTCTCCCTGGTAGGGAGACTCATTGTTCCTCAGTATAAACTAGGCTTAGACATCATAGGGCCATTAAATCTGCCTAAAATAAACAAATACATGTTTGTAATGTTAGATTATCATTCTCATTGGGTCACTACTAAAGCAATAAACAACATTAACACCTTCACCTTGATTGAGTTTTTGTCAGACACATTTTCTAATGAAGGTGTTCCCAGTACCATGGTGACTGATATTGGGGTACGATTCGCCCAGGAAAAAATCTCACAATATCCTAAATAAATTGTCTATTTATCACATTAAACCTCTCTATATTGTCCAAAAGCAAACAGACTATTAGAGAGAGTAAATAAAATAGTGAAGGAGACCAAACAATTGGCCCATACAATGGGGAAATCTGTGGACAAATTTGTGAACAAAAATGTTGTGGCCTTACCAAACATCCCCTAATGCTGTGTCTGGTATATCTTCTTTTATTTCTTGGAAAGGAAGGAATCCTGGTTCAATGCTAATACCTAATTGGCTTAATTGCGGAGATCCTGTTTGGGTTGACAGAAATAAGGGAAAAGGTAAATTCAAAAAGCATCAAAGCAAAAATAAGAAATGGTATGACGACAAGTGGGAAGCTCTACAATGTGATTGGCATATAGGACAATTGGTTCTTCTCAAGAGACCTTCCACTGCATGTCTTTCTCTAAATCAGTGAGGATAACATATATCAAACACCATTCTGTCATTCTAGATGATGGACACACTTGGAATATGGACAGAACAGTCATGTGTGCAGAGACTCTAATTTCGAAGACTGGCAAAAATGTGAACCCCATTGCACTTACTGAAGGCACAAACCCAAGGTGGATCAGACGTCGCCAACCACTGAGTTGGCAATCAGATTATGTAGTGATCTAGATATCCTAAGAATAATCTTCTTAACATTTTTTTAAAAAGGAGATGTGTTGTATTCTAAGACAAATAGGTATGTTTTAACCTTGTCTACATCCAACCTAGAACTTCCCACCCTCCTTACCTGTAATATATAGCTCCTTTCTCCAAGTGGAATGTTGATATGAAGTTGGCTTTAGAATGTTGATGATGGTGGCAATTTGGCAGGTGAGGGAACAAGCGTAGTTAGGGGACTCTGTTGTCTCAATTAAATTTACTTTAATCCATGTCTGTCGTTGTGGATTCATTAAGTACATTACCTGAGGCTATCAACAGCTGAATAGCAGATTCCTTCTTTGTGTAGATTAGCACTCCAGTTGTCTTCTATTTAATATAAAGATAATATCAAATAACAGAACAAGAAGTTAGTTCATAAACTGGGATGACACAAAAATATAAATGATAAACACTGTGAGTATATTGATCATTATTTGTACACAGTTTTACATAGTGTAAAAATGATCTATTTGTTTCAGAGAGCTTTACCATGTGGGAAGGTTGACAAACCGCATGTAATAATGATGCTGGAAAGAAAACACAAATTAAATAGTTTACATTACAATGTTAGGAATTTTTTCATTGCAAGTATATGTAAAATATTAATATTTGACCAATGGGTTAGATATTTGAAAATATAAGCTAAAGATACAATAGTAAATTCAATTAAATATACACAATAGTAGTTTTGAAGATAGTTAAAGCATAGCCCAAATTGTCTTGGAATCAGTACGAGGACAAATTAGGTTGGCATATTATTAGCCACTATTTGATTAAAGCGTATAGTATTTTTGTAGAAATTGTACAGTGCTTATTCAAATTTAGTTAGTAAATATTGTTTGAGTTGAAAAAAGAACAGTGTAATGAGATTGTGTTCAGAGAAGGAGAAACAGAAATTTATATTTTGGAAGTGCTACAAGAAAGGTATGATGTTTTATCAAAGTCATTGGTTCTAAAATGAGAGGTTCAGCTGCAGTTACCGCTTGAGAATTTTCGCAAGATGGCCCTTTATGCATGGATGTTGATTCCTTGTATACCTCTTTTGTTGTTTGAATAATATGTTGACTTCTTGAAACAAAAGGGGCTGCTGTATGGGAAGCACTTCTTAATGTTGTTAACTCTACTTTTAAAATGCCATTAAGATGTAACACTTGTCATAAGTAAGGGTTGGTAAAACCAAGGACTACACTCTAGTCTCGAACTTTCGTTTTGGGATATGAGGTATGATTCCACATAGTAGTCTTTGCCGGGTCATGTTTAAGTGCAATTGGTGATTCAATTAATTGTAGAGATTGAAGCCCAATGACACAACGCAGACTATTTTTTCAAGGTTAAATTCTGGCATGGTGCAAGAGTACAGTTAAGACAGAACTAGGATGTTGGCTTCTGGTGGAGAAATTACTAGATATTCAGTCTCAAACAGGTTACATATCAAATTGTGCAATATCATCCAGCCTTTAATATTTTTGTGAGTTTTTAATAGGTGACACTTGCTGTCAGGTTTTGAAATTTTAGTTATCACTGAGTTTGGTCAGTATATTTCGAATAAGAAATGCCTGAGCATATGACTATGTCTCCAAGATGTTCAGAGGAAAGATTAAATGGGATTAGTGCTGAATAAAACCTTGAGGAGCCACTTGGGAGAGAAAAACTGGGCTAGTATTAGAGTTGCAGAGTTATACCTTCAGAGTTCTGTTGGTAAGGTCTTAAGTGATTCAATCAGCTAGGGTTGATCAGAGGATCCAGAATGGTCTGTGGATACAGCTCCCAGCTAACCTACACCAACAAAGGTATCTCAACGCTATGCTCAATAGACCTGGTGGAGAGTGGTAAGCACTGTGCAGGCAAAACTTAATAAGGACACAAAAAGTGTAAGTTTGACCATGCTGATCACATCACACTTTTTGTATCCTTTACTAAGTTTTGCCTGCACAGCACTTGCATTGAGCTTGCGTACTTTTCTTGTATTGAACATTAAAAGAGGCTTAGAGCCCACCCATTACTTACCTTTACTTGCCATTGGCTGACTCCAAAGTGGCTCCCATGTTACTTTACTTACCATTGGATGTCTCTTACGTGACTCCCATGTCACTCTCCTTTCCTTGTTTCTTATTGGTCAGCGCCTCCTCGCTGCCTCTTTCTTTGTCCTGGGTTTTCAGTCTTCATCGTGCCATGGAGCATGGACCAAGTACTGCTTTCTGTTGCCAGTGTCCTTTCTCTGCATGCTCCTGCAGGCACTCTCTTTGCTCTCTCCATGCCATTGCAGCTTCTCTTAGGCTATGTGACCAAAGCTCTTCACTCAGTCTCGTTGCCCAAAACAAGCCCACAGTCCATGCAATGTTTGGATTATAATAATGTTACTTAAATGAAACATTTATCGCCTCACATTTAAGCTATATAACAACAGAATGTTTACACAGCCCTGCTGTAATGGTCTTGAGACTTTTTGGCACTGTAAACAGCAGGTGTTACAATTACCTAGTTCAAAAGCACTCCTTTCATCAGCCCATTTACGGTTAAATGCTAAGTCAGTGTACCTAGGCTTAGAACCTAAAGACCGCAGGTAGCACACATGTTTATGCGATAAGACCGTCCATTTACCCATAGAGCTGTCTCAGTAACTGTGTGGACGATGGCAAGTTCCAAAACTAACACAAAATAATATCAACATTTTAACACGCACATTGTTTTCTCTCTCATTTGTGGCTCCTTAACAATCAGGTCTGCATTGCTTCGCCTTTTTATTGGCGCGGGTACATTAGAAGAATATAGAAGCCAATCAATCAATCAATCAAAGCATTTGTATAGCGCGCTACTCACCCGGAGGGTCTCAAGGCGCTTGGGGAGGGGGGGTCCGCTACTGCTCGAACAGCCAGGTCTTGAGCTGTTTCCTGAAGGCGAGGTGGTCCTGGGTCAGGCAGAGGTGGGTCGGGAGGGAGTTCCAGGTCTTGGCGGCGAGGTAGGAGAAGGACCTTCCCCCTGTGGTAGCTCTTCGGATGCGGGGGACGGCGGCGAGGGCGTGGCCGGTCGATCGAAGCTGGCGTTTGGGAGCGTAGAAATTGAGGCGGCTGATGAGGTATCCTGGTCCTTGGTTGTGCAGGGCTTTGTGTGCGTGGGTGAGGAGACGGAAGGTGATTCTCTTGTTGACCGGGAGCCAGTGCAGGTCCCGCAGGTGTCCGGAGATGTGGTTGCGACGGGGGATGTCCAGGATGAGTCTTGCTGAGGCGTTCTGGATCCGCTGGAGTCTCTTCTGGAGTTTGGCGGTGATTCCGGCGTAGAGGGAGTTGCCGTAGTCCAGTCGGCTGGTGACGAGGGCCTGGGTGACCGTCTTCCTGGTCTCGGTGGGGATCCACCGGAAGATCTTGCGTAGCATGCGTAGGATGTTGAAGCACGACGAGGAGACGGCGTTGACTTGACTGGTCATGGAGAGGGATGAGTCCAGGATGAAGCCCAGGTTGTTTGCGTGGTCTGTTGGTTTGGGTGCGCTGCCGAGGGCAGGAGTCCACCAGGAGTCGTCCCAGGCGGAGGGTGAGGATCCCAGGATGAGGACTTCCGTCTTGTCCGAGTTCAGTTTCAGGCGGCTGTTCTTCATCCAATCGGCTACCTCCTTCATCCCTTCGTGTAGGTTGGCTCTGGCGGTGGCGGGGTCGTTGGTGAGGGAGAGGATCAGCTGGGTGTTTCGTCGGCGTAGGAGATGATGTTGAGGTTGTGCTATGGCTGCGAGGGGACTCATGTAGACGTTGAAGAGGGTTGGGCTGAGCGAGGAGCCATGAGGAACGCCGCAGATGACTTCGGTGGCTTCTGATCTGAACGGGGGGAGGCGGACTCTCTGTGTCCTTCCGGCGAGGAAGGAGATGGTCCACTGCAGCGCCTTCTCCCGGATTCCGACGTTGCTGAGGCGCTGTACTAGGGTACGGTGGCAGACGGTGTCGAAGGCCGCGGAGAGGTCTAGGAGGATGAGGGCCACTGTTTCTCCGTTGTCGAGCAGAGCTCGGATGTCATCGGTTGGATTAATGCATTTATCTCAATCAATATCCAGGAGTGCAAAGTTTTTACCCCAAGCACACTCAAAATAAATGTTTATAGTCCAATATAGTTAAGAGAGTCTTTATGTGTTGTTCCAAGTTCCGATTCTTTATTCAGGTATCTAGTATTCACAATTCAAACAGGTCATATTTCCAAGACACAGCTTGATGCAATGGTACAATCACAGAAAACAGCCATCACGTGTTTCGTCATGTGCTGTAGCACACAAAAGACTTCTTCAGGGCTGCGAATCCAAAGAGAAAACAAACAATTACATAACGAATCTGTTATAGAGAAGAAAGATTCCAACACCCGTGAGTGAACCTCGAAGAGTGTCCGTCACCACGATTTGACGAAAGTAAGAAAAAATAGGAGCAGAACCAGCACAACACCAAATTCATAGTGAATCTAAAGAAAAAAGTTTCCGAGGAGGGAGTCAAGAGACTGTGAAGCACCCAATTCTCCGAACACATTAGCAGTCTATGAAACATCACCTGATAACTTTGCCAGTTTAACACACTGGTCAATCTGGATAGGCCAACTTGAAAACTGTTTAGAAATCCTGTAGGTATAAACATACCCATTATTCACAATACCAAATAGAAAGAATCACCTTCTAACTTGCTGAGGTAATCCTTGCAAACTGAATTTGTGAGGTTAATTTAAAAAAAATGTAATCTTCCACTTACTATAATCATAAAAAATGTATTTTTTTTTTATTAAAGCCACAAGGACTTAACATTTGTACGGGAGCCACAGTTAAACATCATGTTTAATTCTGATCAGTAAACAATGTATTATTGAGAGCCTCATTTTTGGATGTACACGGTACAGCATTAATTATATACAGAGTCGCACACGACACACTCATAAAAGTAGAGGTGTAGGTAGTGTATAGTTATAGAGTTATACGGTAGTAGGGTAGATCACGAGTTCATGACCCAAAACAAAGAATGATACCATTATCAGACACAAAACAGAGCATGTTCAAATACTTGCTACACCTCTAATGGACCCACCCTGCAATCATAGTATAAGGGACAGGGTCCTACATTACTGTGTGAGATAACATTATTCAATATTCTGAGGGTATTTATAGTTCTATCATTAACCCTTTATCTGGACTCACTCGTATCCAGAAGCCATTTCACAATCTGAAAAATTATATATATATATATATATTTATATATATATATTTATATATATATATATATATATTTATATATATATATTTTTATATATATATATATATATATATATATATATATATCTCCGTATGTAAATTACACAATATATACAGGCGGGGCACTTAAAGCTAGTCCCGCTTGATTTCCACTCTGACAAATACGAATAAATATTTTCATTACAGTACGAAAAAACGTCCAGTTTAGAGAGTTCTAAGTTCTAAGTACAACAATCGAAAAGAGGGGGTACCATAGTTTCACCCCACCATCAATATGAAAGCCTCCATCTGTTAAGCAGTAACCCATCCGTAAAGAAGTATAACTACCTATTGTACCTGTAAGGGTTCCCTGTGTGGGAAATCCCACCGGTTAGCGTGCACCATGGACTCCTTGACGTGAGAATTTATACCCACTACTCTATCACATGATGAAAAATCACAAGTTACCCATCAAACTCGTATTCGCCATCTTAGAGTGGTAAGATACAACTATAGTACTTGAGGATAAATCTAATTCTCACGTATTCAGTTCAACAAACGTTTAAGATTTTAAAGACAATATGCAACAATATCCAGTCTCTTATCATGTAATGGGTTTTCCCCTATCACAGTTTACAAGTAGCTGTAGTCTATTTTCTCAATGGTAATAACATACGAACAACAAAAACTCAGTCAATCGTGTTGTTGAGCAACATATAATTTTACTTAGTACTCCCGTACTGTACTGTTTGTTACTCGTTTAAAGGGTGATCACATTTTTTTAAATATAAATATAAAATTACTCGTACCAGCGAACTCTCTAAGTGACAAACCATGACGTGCTCCTGTAACTAAAACCGGTAGAGATAGCCATCTTGGAGTGGGGAAGTTCACATGAGAAATCTCTATGTATCCCCAACGAAATATCAAAATAAACTCCCTAATCAACGTAACCAAGCAATAGTACATAACTCGTATCTATTAAAACTAATATAGTTGTTACAAATATCAAAAACTGAGCTCATCTCTAGCATGATTCAGAGGTTTAGGAAAATCAGCCATTAACACCTCCGTGATCGTTATAATAGGATTCTCTTAAAAGATACATGCAGAATTTTTTTTTTGCAGGATCCGAGGAACAATGGAAAAGATCTGATAGAACGTCACAGTCAAAGACAAAATAAGCAATTTACAAAATGCTAATATGGGACAGAATTACTTTTAGATTTTTAAATTCGAGATATGAGAGAAACATCAGAGTATCTGCTATAGCAATTCATTACATCACAGTAACTTTAAGTTGACACTAATTCATCATAATGTAATCATATATTTACAGCTTCTCACTTCTAAAGTGTCTTACTCAACTTCCAAGTACTAATGGACAAAATTATTATTTGTCAACTAAGTAATAACTAAGTAATCACCATTAACACAGTATCTACACAGTATAGTATGTTATCTCATCTTTATTAGTATCAAGTCTTCTAACATGGTATTAACACATACCTATTGTTTGTAGACTCCCTCCAATTTTTTTTAATGGAAAACCAAATCATAACAAGATAAAAGTACATCTGAATTCAATGACCAAGAATGTACTGTAATTCACTATCTACGTTCAAACCAAGTTCTACTACTGTAAGTCTCATAATCCACAGCCCTTCTCTGTGCCTAAGCTGTAATTCCCTATTACCTCCTCATGAATCATTCTTCACATGGACGATCCCATGGAAACTGAACTTATGTTTATGTTGATTTTGCTTATTTTGTACTATGTGAGAAACAATTGGATATCTAGTGTCACCATTTTAGTGCCCTAAAATGCTCAGCAATTCTTTCAAGCAAACATCTGATAGTACTTCCAATGTAAATGTTCCTACACATACATATAATAATGTAAATTACAACTTTTGTGTCACAGTTGATAAACATCCTAATTGTGTAATCTCCAGTAATATTAAAATTAAAATTGTTCACCCTGTCAATAGCCCATCTGCATGTGTTGCATCGTCCACATTTGTGAAATCCTTTTAGTAGATCACTCAACCAATTTTCTCTGGCTTGTGATCGGGGATAGCTGGGACTAACTATATTAGCAAGTGTTAGTCATTTCCTGAATGTCATGCTTGGTGTCGTTGAGAGGTATGGGAGTAATGATTTATCAGACTTCAGTATGTACCAATGTTTTTTAAGTGCCCTATATAGTTTGTTACTCTCAATGCTGTAATTTGTTACTAGTCTGATGTTGTTGGTATCATGTGAGTATTTCTTATTAGGGGCCTGTTTCAGTGTATTATTCATGTGCAGTTTGTGTGCCTTATTAACAGCATTCTCCACATCAATACTATTTTAGCCCCTTGCTTCAAATCTATTCCTTATATCTGTCATGGTCTCTTCAAAGTCCCTCTTTTCAGAGCATTTCCTATGGGCCCTCACCATGTCTCCATATGGGATAGAATTTATTTGACACTTAGGGTGAACGCTTTCTGCATGAAGTAAAGCATTGCAACTAGTACTCTTACGGTAAATTCTACTACATATTTTGTCCTCCACAATATATAATTCAACATCCATCCTCTAAATCCCTTTTCTTTAGATTCACTACGAATTCAGTGTTGTGCTGGTTCTGCTCCTATTTTTTCTTACTTTCGTCAAATCTTGGTGATGGACACTCTTCGAGGTTCACTCAAGGGTGTTTGACTTTTCTTCTCTATTGCAGATTCGTTGTATAATTGTTTGTTTTGTCTTTGGGTTTGCAGCTCTAAAGAAGTCTTTTGTGTGCTACAGCACATAAGGAAACACGTGTTGGCTGTTTTCTGTGATTGCACCATTGCATCAAGCTGTGTCATGGAAATACGACAAGTTTGAATTGTGAATACTGGATACCTGAATAAAGAATCGGAACTTCGAACAACACATAGACTCTCTTAACTATATTGTACTATAAACATTCATTTTGAGTGTGCTTGGGGTAGACCCTTTGTTCTTGTTATATTCGTTCTCTTGAGGGAACTCATGAGGTTGAATTGCTAACCAACCTCTCTCCCCCTTTGAGAACCAACTTCTACTCATTTGTTTATCTTTACATTGCCCAATACTTTGGTTGGTGCTTTGGTTTCTTGCCTGGTTAACAAGTAGTATTTCTAATTTACAGGAGTGCTTGCAGTTACACTTCACATCCCATGCATAGTTGCATTGAAGCTGCACTGACGAGATAGCTCAGTCAGTGGCGCACCTGTTTCACAGTTTGGCATGCTTGCTTTGAGAGTAAAATATTTGAGTCCCAGCAGGTTCTTCTCAGTCCTTATACAATTTTGATGTGACTGAAAGGAGAACCATTTTTCTGTAATTAGTAACAGCTTGAACACCACAGGGACAGGTCAAGCACTCTAAACAGCAACAGGGCATAATAAGCGTTTTTGTAGCGTGCCAAGAAGTGTGCGCTACAGGCGGCATGTTCCCTACAACATGACCATTATGTTTGTGTTGTATGGTGCAGTGCCATCAAGGGTTGGTAATATGATCTTGATTCCACCAACAGGGCATTATTTACTGTTTTCACTATGTCCATGTAAACATTTATACACATAGTCATCATTTAGAATAATACGTTTATCAACAATCAGGACTGCCTTAGAAATTTAGTCCCACCTAAGTCAAGACTACTACTTTATCTATCTTATGTAGATGGCAGTTCCCCTGGATTTATAATGGTGCCTGTACTGTACAAACAGATCTCTACAGCACATCTCCAAACCACTGAGCCATCTTAACAGTTTCACACCGACAGCTTCCATTGTTGCCAGCAACAAGCAAGCAGTCCCATGACTCCAGCCCACAGCCTGCTTGCCAAAACATGGAAGTGATTGATGCTGAACACACAGACGGCTGTTCACAGCCAGTTGGTTCTTGTAGGAAAACACAACTTAGTGTAACTGCAAAGTAAATAAGGACATAGTTCAGGGATCAGGCAAGGACACACGACTTCCTCAGCACTTTCTAATGTATATGTGGGACGCAGTCAGTGCTGGCCTGTTCCAAGAGAGGCTAATATCCCAGGCAAGACAGCCTTCTAGAAAAAACACATCACTGGCAAAGCCAATAGGTGTTGCCTCTGTGAAAGCTATTGGTTTTGTCAATGTTTTTTTTAGACAAAGGTTTTGCCTATGCGAAATCTATTGGCTTTGTCAATGATTGTTTACAGGTTGCACAGCATTTAGGCTGCTGTGCAACATGTCTTAAAGTTAGATAAAGCGCACTAATGCAGTTAAAAAGCACTATGCCACAGCATCATTGAACTCGTCATAGTGCTTTTTTGAACTTTAAGCCATGTTGCACAACAGATTAACTGCTGTGCAATATTTAAAAAATCGACAAAGCCAATTGATTGTGCATAGGCTTTGCCAAGGCTTGTTAAATAGGTTTTATCATAGGTTTGTGATACATTATGATTTAGAGATATGAAGTAAACCAGATTATTACTTTTCTGCTAATGTTCATGTCTTCTTTAAGTATTTCTGTAAGTATTTTGTGATTAAACACGTTGAAAGCAGGCAAGAGATCAAGTAGAATAAGTAGAGAAGAATTACTATTGCCAAATACACATAAATCATTACTGATCACCAAATTAAGGCCGATTCTGTGCAGCATTCCTTTCTGATGCCAGATATTTTTTATGTCTCGTTGGTCAGAAAATGAAGACATGATATTTGTGGGAAGCTGTTGAGGGGGTGCAGAGTATTAATAATGATTTAGAAATATCGTCTGACGTTAATATCTCCGCAGAAATATCGAGTGGAACAAATATCGACAACAAAAATATAGTTTGACCAGAATATCGACTGACAGGTAAGTAATATCGATAACAATAATATAGTTGTAATAAATATTGTTTACAAAAATATAGTTTACAAAAATATCGATTTATTTATAATGTTATGTATTTTAGTGTTTTAAATGAGGATTGTTTCTTATTTTATTATATGTTTTGGAATTGTATTAGTTATTAATGTTTTTTATGATTAATTTTGTGTTAATACTTCCGTAGCGGGTTGTGGGTTTATAGGGGAATAGGGTGGGAAGTAATTTAATTATATAAAATTAATTGATTAATTAATGTGTTATTAATTAATAATAGTTTAATAATTAGTTGTTAATTCATTTTAATTAGTCAATTAATAATTAATTATGTTAATTGTTTAATTAATTTTAGGTGTGTGTTGGGGAGTTCATACATGTAAATTGTGTTAAGGGTGGTAATTAATTAATTTATTATTGATTAATTAATACATATTTTTTTAATTAATTACCATTAATTAAGTAGTAAATATTAATTGTAAATGTGTAATTAATTTTAGGTGTGTGTTGTGGTGTTTTTAAGTGTATATGGTGTGAAAGCTGGTAATTAATTAATTAATTAGAAAAACATTAATTTTCATCAATTAATTAGTAAATATTAAATGTAATTGTGTAATTAATTTTAGGTGTGTGGTGGATATTATAGTTTTAAATAATGTGTAATTAATTAATTTTTATTATCTTTGTTAATAATAATATATTTAAATGTATATATTAATTAAGTTTATATTGGAAATTACATTTAAAAAAAATGTTGATAGTTTTTTTATTGTTTTGTGTTCCAGCGCTTTCCTTACTATTGTATTCACTGGAGTGGGAATAGTCCTTTTTACCCCTACGCTATCCAACGCTTTCCCTACTGTTGCACTCTCTGGAGTGGGAATAGTAATTTTCACCCCTAAGCTATCCAATGCTTTCCCTACTGTTGCACTCTCTGGAGTGGGAATAGTAATTTTCATCCTTACGCTATCCAACGCTTTCCCCACTGTTGCACTCTCTGGAGTGGGAATAGTAATTTTTACTCTCTGGAGTGGGAATAGTAATTTTTACCCCTATGCTATCCAATGGTTTCCCTACTGATGCACTCTCTGGAGTGGGAATAGTAATTTTTATCCCTACGCTATCCAGCGCTTTCCCTACTGTTGCACTGTCTGGCGTGGGAATAGTAATTTTTACCCCTACGCTATCCAACCCTTTCCCTACTGTTGCACTCTCTGGAGTGGGAATAGTAATTTTTACCCCTACGCTATCCAACGCTTTCCCCACTGTTGCACTCTCTGGAGTGGGAATAGTAATTTTTACTCTCTGGAGTGGGAATAGTAATTTTTACCCCTACGCTATCCAACCCTTTCCCTACTGTTGCACTCTCTGGAGTGGGAATAGTAATTTTTACTCCTACGCTATCCAACGCTTTCCCTACTGTTGCACCCTGTGGAGTGGGAATAGTAATTTTTACCCCTACGCTATCCAACGCTTTCCCCACTGTTGCACTCTCTGGAGTGGGAATAGTAATTTTTACTCTCTGGAGTGGGAATAGTAATTTTTACCCCTATGCTATCCAATGGTTTCCCTACTGATGCACTCTCTGGAGTGGGAATAGTAATTTTTATCCCTACGCTATCCAGCGCTTTCCCTACTGTTGCACTGTCTGGAGTGGGAATAGTAATTTTTACCCCTACGCTATCCAACCCTTTCCCTACTGTTGCACTCTCTGGAGTGGGAATAGTAATTTTTACTCCTACGCTATCCAACGCTTTCCCTACTGTTGCACCCTGTGGAGTGGGAATAGTAATTTTTACCCCTACGCTATCCAACGCTTTCCCCACTGTTGCACTCTCTGGAGTGAGAATAGTAATTTTTACTCTCTGGAGTGGGAATAGTAATTTTTACTCCTACGCTATCCAACGCTTTCCCTACTGTTGCACCCTCTGGAGTGGGAATAGTAATTTTTACCCCTACGCTATCCAATGTTTTCCCTACTGTTGCGCACTCTGAAGTGGGAATAGTAATTTTTACTCCCACGCTATCCAACGCTTTCCCTACTGTTGCACTTACTGGAGTGGGAATAGTAATTTTTACCCCTACGCTATCCAGCGCTTTCCCTACTGTTGCACTGTCTGGAGTGGGAATAGTAATTGTTACCCCTACACTATCCAGTGCTTTCCATACTGTTGCACCCTTTGGAGTGGGAATAGTAATTTTTACTCCCACGCTATCCAACGCTTTCCCTATTGTTGCACTTACTGGAGTGGGAATAGTAATTTTTACCCCTACGCTATCCAGCGCTTTCCCTACTGTTGCACTGTCTGGAGTGGGAATAGTAATTGTTACCCCTACACTATCCAGTGCTTTCCATACTGTTGCACCCTTTGGAGTGGGAATAGTAATTTTTACCCCTACGCTACCCAACGCTTTTTCTACTGTTGCACTCTCTGGAGTGGGAATAGTAATTTTTACCCCTACGCTATCCAACGTTTTCCCTACTGTTGCACTCTCTGAAGTGGGAATAGTAATTTTTACTCCCACGCTATCCAACGCTTTCCCTACTGTTGCACTTACTGGAGTGGGAATAGTAATTTTTACCCCTACGCTATCCAGCGCTTTCCCTACTGTTGCACTGTCTGGAGTGGGAATAGTAATTGTTACCCCTACACTATCCAGTGCTTTCCATACTGTTGCACCCTTTGGAGTGGGAATAGTAATTTTTACCCCTACGCTACCCAACGCTTTTTCTACTGTTGCACTCTCTGGAGTGGGAATAGTAATTTTGACTCCTACGCTATCCAACGCTTTCTCTACTGTTGCACCCTTTGGAGTGGGAATAGTAATTTTTACCCCTACGCTATCCAGTGCTTTCCCTACTGTTGCACTGTCTGGAGTGGGAATAGTAATTTTTACCCCTACGCTATCCAGTGCTTTCCATACTGTTGCACCCTTTGGAGTGGGAATAGTAATTTTTACCCCTACGCTACCCAACGCTTTTTCTACTGTTGCACTCTCTGGAGTGGGAATAGTAATTTTTACCCCAACGCTATCCAACGCTTTCTCTACTGTTGCACCCTTTGGAGTGGGAATAGTAATTTTTACCCCTACGCTATCCAGTGCTTTCCCTACTGTTGCACTGTCTGGAGTGGGAATAGTAATTTTTACCCCTACGCTATCCAGCGCTTTCCCTACTGTTGCACTGTCTGGAGTGGGAATAGTAATATTTACCCCTACGCTATCCAAGCTTTCCCTACTGTTGCACTCTTTGGAGTGGGAATAGTAATTTTTACCTCTACGCTATCCAACGTTTTTCCTACTGTTGCACTCTCTGGAGTGGGAATAGTAATTTTTACTCCTACGCTATCCAACGCTTTCCCTACTGTTGCACTTACTGGAGTGGGAATAGTAACTTTTTACCCCTTCGCTATCAAATGTTTTCACTACTAATGTTTGTATTTTGTTATTAAATGTATGTATTATTATTTTGTAATACTTTAATGTGTTAATTAAATATAGAATATTATTTTTTAAGCAAAATGTTTTATATATGTGTTCATTTTATTTTTATATAATTATTAAAGTTTATAAATTAAATAAAGATAATAATAACATGTAATTAAGAAAATATATGTATATGTACACATTTATTGTGTTTATATTCATTAAATTAAGTTTATTTGTTATAATTAGTTAAAATATAAATGTAATTTAATTTTTTTTGTTAATAATATTAATATTATTTAATTAATTAATTTAAGTTATATTATTTTTTAAAGTCGATATTTTTACATCTATATTTTTTACATCTGTATTTTTGAGTCGATATTGTTGTACTTACCTGTTTAAGTATAGGGATTCGATATTTCTGTAGATGTTATTTTTACATCTATATTTTTGTTAACGATATTTTTGTTAACGATATTTAAACATGGAACCGTTGAGGGTGCTTCTAGTCAATTAACAGATTTTTTATTTAAGTGAAACTTGACCAACTTTGAGCAAATAAAGAAAATTACATTGAATGGTTTCACTAGATTAGTCCATTGTGGTGCATAATTACACCTTACGCTGTACACATGACATATTTGATCTAGTCCTCCATCTGGTAACTATGGTAAGTTAAGTTAAACAGTTTTACAGAAATGAGTTTGCAAATGTGTTTTAATGAAAAACAATGGTGATTAAAAATCTAATGGTACATGCAGATACCCAGCCAGTAAAGACAGTTAACCGCATGCACGCTAGCGGTTTTCCCGCTGTGCGCTGCGTTTTTTAAAAGCCGTGTTACATGACGAGCTCAGCTCGTCATGAGCGTACGAGCGTCGTAACTCATGACGAGCTCAGCTCGTCATGAGCGTGGAAGGGGTTAAAAAAGAAATCCTGTGTTAAGACTGTTGGAATAAAAAATCTATACTTTGCTATATCTACTTTACTTTTGATATTTTGTTCCCCGATATTCTCTCCTCGATATTATTGTACCATGATAGTCTTCATGTCGATATTCAGCACTACAGTCCCTTATTTAGAATTTGGCTGTTTGAGTTGTATGCATGAGTTTCAGATGTATACATGTTGATGTTCTACTTAGCAGAATCTAGATGACTGATTCTTGTCAAACTGTTTATTAAAACTAGAACTGATCTTAATTCAAGTCCAATTTGGCACAAACTGGGATTTGTTTCCGGCTCAGAAACCCATTTATTTGGTACATTTGTAGTCTGGGTTAGATTTAGATGAAGTACTTTGAGCTATATATTCAAAGGTCTGAAGAATTTAAGTTTTTGGAAATATAGGATCATGTGTTCTAGTATGTCCCTCAAAGCAGACAAAATGCGTGGCTGATGAATGATCAGTTTCTGTTCTAAAACGTATTAAGAGTTGCTTTAAAACGATTAATCATATTGACAATCAGTATAATTTACTGGTTGATATCTCTAATTCTGGAGCCGAGCCTACTCTTTTTTCTCTAGTGGTTAAAGTGTTTTTAGTGATTAGTGGGTCAGAGCATTAGGATCTGCATATTGAGCTCTAGCAGTTTAAATGATAGAGACTATCACCTTGCCTTTTGAGGACATTGGCTTTTGAATTATTTGGATCTTTGAAACGAGGCATTTTGCTGCAAGGCCATCAAATATGTACATGCCCACCACGCCATTGTCTCGGCCAGACAGCTGCATATGAGATAGAATGATAGGACAACAGATGATCCCCAACCATTTGATAACCCAGATTTTTGGTACCAAATATATTGAATGCTAAATTATATTCCCAATAGATGCGGGAAATAGTTTCTTTGAAAAACATGAGTGAAGTCCACTATACCAAATGGTTGTAACTGATGTTGAATGTGATGGCTAACAAGATTTTTCAATCGACAGCCCTTCAACAAACCTTGTACATGTCCAATATTATATTCAATTGAAAGACTGTTCGTTGGAGATATTGGAGGTCGAATTAGAATTCTTAGCTTCTTGCTGAGTCATGCAGGACTTCTTAAACTAGGGATATGTGCAACTCTTAGCACTGTCATTAAACCTATAATGTGATCCTCAAAATCAAAATGTGTTATCTAGTTTTAAACGCAGTACCCTCACACAGTGGCAGGTAGGTTTCTCATTGTGACACCCAATCTTGTAGTGGCTATTCTATTTTTTAGCAACAAAGAAACTTGGCATACTTGGCTTAGAGGACAGCATGGGCCATTTCTTTTAGATGTGGTTTCTCAAATATTTTCATGTTGTGTTTTTTATTGCAAGTGTTGACTGTTTAAACACATTCTGAAAGCAAATATATATGCAGAAGTCTTTTTTTTATAGTGATAGTTTTCAAACATGATTTAAGAAACGTTCATGCTCCCCCGCCCACCCTGATAATGGCATTAGTGAATACATCCAAACACAGGAGCAGGTTTTGTACAGCACACATGCTAAAGTCATTTATTTGGAGATCATATAAAGAAAAAGGAGGAAAACTGGAATAAAACAATTGCTCAGGATCGCACAATTTTCTCAAGTGGAGAGGCTGGGATGTATCCCAGGTTTTCTGGTTCCACATTGTGCATTTCATTTCAGCTACTAGATGTACATGCTTTGCTACCCCTACACCCACGTTAGGCCCCCAACCACTCCCACAACAAATCTGCTGGCATCAGTGCGGCCCTCAGTCACACAAAAAGACCACATTTTTTGGCACCTGGTAATATGTTTGCTAGTACCACTGCTCTAGGGAGACTCCTTGTGAAGGGATTTATACCTTTTCCCCTTGTCGGGACCTCCTATTTACATGGGCTGATTCTTCCTTGGTCCAGTGTTCTGGACTGTTTCCTTTTGCCTGTGAGTTACATTTTTTAGCTTCCTAGATGTTTGCCCTGAGTGAGGTAATTGCAGGCAATCAAGGCCAGTGCAGTGTATTTGGACACAGCAGCCAAAAGGAATTTTTCCACCCACTATCATTTATTTGTATGCACTCCCTCAATATATACAGCTCCTTAATATGCATGCCACTCGCCCGCCTCCTCTGTGAATGTGCTCCTCTCTTCTTATGCAATATTATCACTAATGATCAAATAGCAAGATTAGCAATTATAAGCCTGGACACACTCCTACACTCCATCAGCACCCTAAACAGTCACACTGCCGACAACCCTGAACCTCACACATGCACACATACACATAAACTTAGGCAGACACACTGAGACACAGAATAGAATATCTGCAGAAAACTGCCTCCACACCCTAGAAAGAAATCTCAGCTCATTGGTCACCCATCTGATCCTTCAACAAAGGCTATGGAGTGCATTATGAAGTGTACTCAGTTCTTTCTTGAAATTCACACTTGGCAAATTTGCCGAGAGTTCATGCAATGCAAGGAAGTAAGCAAAGTTGATGCACTGGTGCACTTTGTGCTCCCTAGCACCAATGCAGGTGTACCTAAGTTGAATTCAGAGAAAATGTACTCCTTCCTGCACAAAAACTATGTTAAATGGGTTGTTTCCTCTTTGTATGAGTGCTGCATAATACAACACATATGAAACTAAGAAATAACAAACAGAAATAAATATATTTTGCCTCATTACGCCTGCTTAAAGCAGGCACTCAATTTTGATGCAAATCCATGAATACACGTCTTTGTATATTTGCTTTAAAAAACATGGGTGGATGGACTGAACACCTATACACCACGCATGGAACATCTCCCTGACACATTTTAACACAAAGGAATACATTACGCTGTGTTGCGGGTCCCTTTCTTTTTTACAGCCATTTGTGTTGCTTACTAATACCAAAAAGCATTTTGCGTCTGGTCTGCGTTAAAAAAGTAACTCAAACCCTACTCAAATTTTGTTAAACTGGGCCTTAGTATTTAGGAAACTACTGAAATCTGAACTATTCAGATTTATAATGAACTCGTCATAGATCAGTGAGCGCAATTGTTTGTATGTATACATATATATATGTATATATCATCTACTGGCGGTCGCCAGTAGATAGTTATAGTTAGGACCTAGTTTTCGTAGGAAATGCGTTTTTTCTTTTCCCAATAGCTTTAGCGCCGGTTGAGGAATCTTCGAAACTTCAAAACTTGTGGCCCGCTCCGGTCAGTTCCTATCCTGAAAGTGTAGGGTTGATTCGCCAAGCGGGGGCTGAGAATAAAGTGGGGTCCCAAAACGTGTTTACTCCATGTTATTGTCTATAGGAAACTTTAGACACGGCTACAGCCCGAACTGCTGAACGACATTAAACCAAATTTGGCAAAAAGGTAGCCCTTGTTTCAGAAAGAACTCTTTATGTTAAATGGTATAAATCCGTTCAGTAGTTTCTGAGAAATTAAAAAAAAAGAGGTCAGAAAATCAATTTCCCATAGGAAACTTTAGACACGACTACAACTCGAACTGCTGAACGGAATTACACCAAATTAGGCAAAAAGGTAGTGCTTGGTTCAGAAAGCACTCTTTTTCTTAAATGGTGTAAATCCATTCAGTAGTTGTTGAGAAAATCAAAAAATAAAGGTTTCGATATATAGAGGTATGGAGGCTCCGCGCACCCTCCCGACCACGAGATTTATGCTAATTGGCTCTCAACACTCCAAACCAGGAAGTGTTGGCAGCCATCTTGTACCTCGGTAACTGAGGCACAGGAAAACAGGGAAACAAATGTGAAAAAAAAGAAAAGGGGGCATGGTAGAAACACCCTGACCCCCTAGGCCTGCTCAGGGTATCCCACAAGGACCCCCAGGGCCAATAAAAGCAAAATATTGGTGAGATTCGTGTACCCAACACGAATTTTGGCCAAAAATCTTAAAAAACGAAGCATGGGCTCCCCCGCTTCGTTATTATTTAGCCCCCGGGTGGGCCAAGTCCCGGGGGCATACAAAATTGAAATTGCGGGGGCCCAGGCAGGCCCCTGCAGCCCCGGGGACCGCCACGCCCTGGGGCTTTGTTTTTATAATGTGTGGGGGGCCTCCAAGGCCCCCCTAGCCCCGGGGATTGCCACCCCTAGGGCTTTCATCAATTATTTTGCGGGGGCACATGGCCCTCCCGCTGCCCGGGTACTGCCACCCCCAGGGCTTTTTAAAAAAAAAGAGCATACACCTGTGTGGAGGGCTCAGGCTCCTCTACAGGCCCCGTGGACTGCCACCTACCCGGGGCACTAATATTGAAATTTGGGGGTCCGTAACGGACCCCCGAGCCCAGGGTACCAAAACCTACCCGGGGCTGTGCAAACGTTGGGAGTGGGACCCTGGGGACTGCCACCCCTCAGGGCCTCCTGCCCCCCGGGACACTGCTGTTTGCTATGGCAGGGCGGGAGCCGTGCGGCTCCAGCCCTGTCATAGCAAACTGTGCTTTGCTTCATTGAAGCAAGAGCATGGAAACCTGCTCTCGCTTTAATGAAGCAAAGCAGATTGCTTTTCCACATGGGGAGCTGCATGTCAGCAGCATGTGGAAAAGCAATGCCGGCTCCCGCATAAACCAATCAAGTGCATCAGTAGGGATTGCTATTTTGTTCACATTGTGTGAAATCTTTAGAGGCTTCCCCACCATCTTTGGTGCCTTCTTTGATACATCCCTATACTTGTACTGATAGTGATGAAAACTGTCATCACCTTTGAGCTTAAACAACTAATTTCATTCGTTTTTCACAATGATTCTGAAAAAGTTATAACCACATCCACAGATTCTAACTTGCCTGTAGCCAGAAATCGGGATAAGGCCAAACATTTTGATTTGGCAAAGTGGATAAGAATGCCTTGCCACCCACAATGTACTAGAAGTGACTTATCAGGACCAATTTGTGTATGGTAGAACCCTGGTTACGCAGCCGCACAATGGGGTAGTTTCGGGGAGGTTTTTGGGGTGTGTCACCTCCCAAATAATAGCATTCTTGGCTTGTTAATTGGATCTGAGGGCCCTGATTCGGGTCCGCTAGAACTGTGTTGGTTTTGCTCATTGTGCACCAAGAATAACAGACAAGCAGTGGCTTTTGATGTAAAGTAGGGGAGACAGAGATATATATCTGGTGGCAGAATTTCAAAATGTGAAACTAGATAACCTTGAATCAATAATGGCTTCCCTACGTGTTCAAATTGTATGTTCCTAGCCAGACATTTTATTTCAGAGAGCCTCTTTTTCCTTTATTATTACATATGAGAGCACTTTTAAAGACTTGAGTTCAGGATGTGCGCTATATAAGCATCTCTCATTTTTGATTTAACAGACTATAATAGTGCTCATTTATATAAAAGAATCCTGGCTATGTTTAGGGTTTACATGACTACTGACTTGCCTCTCAGTTGACGAATGGCATTATCATTGGGGGTTGAGCAATTAATTTTACTATGTGCACTTTTAAATGCTATCACTTTTAATAAATGTCTGTCTGTGCAATGATATTATCTGATGTACTAAGGTGAAACGCTTCCGCATGTTTAAGAAATACACTTTTATGAATTTTGAAGAGACTCTTCATGTTTTAGATGATATTTGTTACACGATGTCCATGACAAATGTTTTCATTGTTTGGCTCGTGCATGATCTCTTAGAGTCATACCAGACCCTTGGCTCGCTCTGGCTCAATTTACCCTAATTATTTGCTGGAATGCCCTCCTCTATTTGCATTTTTGGCTTAGTACATGGGGCTGTTGGCAACTTAATAAAATGATTTGTAAAAGGTGAGGACTGGAAAAATGAAGAGTTTACGGCAACTTAATAAAATTATTTGTAAAAGGTGAGGACTGGAAAATGGGGCGCTTAATGCATGCATCAATTTGAATCAAACAGAATCAAAGTAGAGGAATTTGTCGTGTTCCGAGTTTTGCCCACTAGAGTCTCAGGTTCTCTATAAAATGCTTAGAACATTTGCAAATCTCTTTTCAGCATATCTAGTATATCCTCCATCTTGTAGTATTTAGGCCAGATGTAGCCAGGATCATTGAATTTTACTTCTACTGCGTCACCTACCAAACACCAGGAACACAATTTGTCTTGTTAATAACTGCACCCAGCATTAAACCCCCCAGGACTTTTTTAACCACATAACTTTTTAAACGCTGTCTGATTTAAAAGGTCTCTTTATTTCATTCTGTTGTTACAAATCGATAAAATTAAGCGAGAATATTTTTCTGCATGATTAAGTGGAGTGGAATTCCATACGGGAATTCCGTTCTGCATAGTTCATAATTAGAGCCTAAATGGAAATTTCCCTTTGCTCCTCTTGCCTTAAGTGTCAGATGAACAATGGGCTTTCTCAGAGTTTATTGTTTCTCCCTTTTAAAATTTAAGAAAGGACAATGTAACTTTTTACTAGATTTTTGGTAAGTCAGTGGGAATAGTCAATACAATGTTTTGTGTAATAATTAGCCCCTGAAACCTTTGTATTGCAATGTATGTATCCTTTTAGCAAGACTGCTTCCAAGTTGATACTCAGTACCTCCCAATTCAGTACACACAAGCGAAATAGATCTGATGTGTTGGCTTGTTAATCAGTAACAACAACCGCTAACAAACTTCCAAAACAGCAATGAAAGAGTTCACCAAAAAGCAACTCCTCACTGGAGCTCCCCAAAAAGATTTTTGCTTTGGTGATGTACTAAAAAACTCTTAAAAAAAGATATTCAAAAGACATCTTTTTTTATTAATTTATATCAAACTCAGTTTCTATTAGCAGTACCATTCAACATAGTTTCTCACAGTATTTGTATGTTCCCTGCTAATACGTGCTTCACGCTCCAAAGTGGTCTTTTTCTTAGGGGGTTATGGGACTACCTGCCTCCAATACACAAAACAATCAAATGTATGTATATTTGTAATGTAAATCTGCTTTTTTCCAAGGCTGTTTGTGTAGGAAGTTGGTAAGCTTTCTTTGAGCATTATGTGCAGGTGTCACTGGAGAGTTCCATGCACCAGATCCGGTAGCCAGCTCACATGACACAAAAACATTTGTATTTCCATCTGTATAATCAGAAATATATGATCCTCAGTCAACTTGAGCGATATGCAAGGCATCACAATGACAATCTGTAAGCTTTGATTATAAAATAGCAAGTGGACATTCCAGAAGAACTGACAAATTAATGTTTTTTCTTGATGGGTTGTAGTGTTTTGCTAATGGCACTGTGTTATTCCAAGATCATTATAGCTACATGTCTTCCATTTAATTTACATAAGGTCATTCACTAAGTGAAATTTATTTCACATTCAGTCACATACAGTAGGTTTAACATGTTGGTACTTAATGTGATTAGCTAAAAAATATAATACTTCCCTATAGAATTTATACAGATCCTTTGCAATTGTTTCATTTTGTGTACTGTTGTTTCTGTTCCTTCTTTAGTGATTTCCTTGAGACCTCCTGCGGTATTTGCAGTGCCAATCTTGCATCAGAAGCCCTATTGCATCAATTCAGAATTAATTTAATGTTGAATAAGCATCTTACATTACTCGTTGTGTAACTCTCTTGCGACACAACTTCATCTGAATTATTCATCGCACTCCTTCAAGAAACATCAGTGTGATGAAATGCTGTTGCCTCATTTCTAAAATCACACATAACTTAATCCATACAAATGGTTTTTCCACAAATCCCTGAAAAAAGTGTTAATTTCTTCATACGAGTTATATCTGTTGCAAAATATAAACATTACAGTACTTTTCTGGTTTACTAAGAATACCTTTGCGTGTTAGTACATTAAGTTTTACCTATTTATAAGCTATATCTGCTTATACTGCCAGTGGTGGCTGCTACCGGACAGGAGTGGTGATGTGGGGGGATAAAAAATACTTGTTTTTAAATCTACACTTACCTGGCTACGGCTGGCTAGACGGCCACCTCCTCTCCTCTGTTCTTTTCATCTCCAGCCGGCCGCCGCCTTTCCTCCGTCCTCTTTATCTTAAGTCCGACAGCAGGAAGGATCAGTGATCGCATTGTGATAGATCTGACCGGCATGGTTCGGCGCTCAGACAGGCAGTGGGAGCCTAAGCTTGTTCTCCACCCAGGCCATAAAGCAGCCTGGGAGGAGAATGTGCAAAGTGCGCATGAGGCTTTGGCCGGCCAAAGTGTCATAAGCACTTACAAAGTGTGCCCACCACTCCTCCCCCTACAGTGCTCTGTTGTCAAGGAGCTCAGCTCTGCCCGCACATAACCAACTGAGCCAATGCAGTAGGAACATTTAAATAATAATAATGCAGTATTATTATCATTTTATTTTTGCTTCTTGGACTGCCCTGAGGGCAGTGGGGCGAAGTTTCTCTGCGTACTGCACAGCCTATCGTAGATGTAGGGAATAAAAACACCAATTAGTTTTACTCAGAGCCACGAGAAGTGCGTAGCAAGTATAGCTAAATTATGCTGCAGGGTTGAGAAATTGTGCAGTAAGAAAAGTCCGATTATGGGTTGGGTTGGGTGGAATTCGTAGGATTTGATTCTGCGGAATAACATTAAAATTGAGCTAGATTGCATGTAGTTCCACGATGGGTGCAGTGGGCATTTGGTGCTATTCTCTTAGTGCAAAATACATCCTCACAACCAAAAATAAATGCTTTTTGCGTAAGCAAAAGGCGCCGCCAAATACCATCCTGCACCCTTGCATGCTCTGCTGTGATTAAAAGTTTCACTCACTACAGAGTATGCATGGACGCCAAGTGGCATATGCACTGCATAATAAAGAGTAGCATGGAATTTTCAAAATTCCTCTGATTCTGCCAGCGGAATTGAAAAGTCTGCCAAGGCCTAATTATGGGCATAATGCACCATAGCCTTTGTTAGTATTTGTTTTGTTATTTTTTCATTTAAACCCCAATTAATATTGTGTGAGCAAGGTTGAATCACTTTAGTACTAGCTTCACACCTGAATACATCAATCTGCAACTTAATGATCACCAGTTAACCTTTGGAAAGAGTCTTAGGATCTGCATACATAGGCAGAGTCAGATTTACTATTCTAGCTTCATTATAATAAACATTGAGGAAAGTGAAAACATTAGGAGGGTCAGATTTAATTTGATAACTCAAGAATGACAGCCACTGAGGAAAATGCTCACATTGTGATGTTCAGATTTACTATTCTAACTCCATTCCACCAGACACTGAGGAAAGTGCATACATTGGGATGTATGACATTACAACGCATGCTTTTACCACGCATGCCTTTACATCGCAGTTTTTACAACGCATGCTGTTACATTGCATAGCGTTAAGGGGTGCTAGATGGTGAATAGTTTAATTTACTATTCCAACTCCAGTCCCCTGGATAGTAGGGAAGGTGTTGGATAGTATATTAAATCTATTCCATATCCTAGAGCGCCCCTTAGCGCTATGCGTTGTAATGACATGCGTTGTAATAGTTGCGTGGTAAAGGCACTGCGTGGTAAAAGTTGCGTTGAAAAGAATGTTCCCCCATACATTGTGAGGGTAAAATGTATTATTCCAAATCCACACAAAGAAACATTGGGGAAGTTGCATACATTGCAGGGAGGGTGACAGATGTACTATTCAAACTCCAGTATTGTATACAATGAGAAAGTGCATACCCTCTACAAAGATGTGCAGATTTACTATTCTAACAAACATTGTGGTAATTCCATAAATTGATGGAGCCACATTTGCTAATCTATCTCCAATCAATCAGACACAGGGAGTAATGCATACTTTGGAAGATATCTTATTTGATATTCTAACTTAATTCTAAAAAGAAATTGAAAAATTGAAAAAAGTGAATACATAGGGTGGTAGGCAAACATTAGGATGGTCAAGTTTGCATTTCTATAATAAAAAGCATTAAGGAAAGCACCTACGCCAGTTTGAGGTGGGCCAGATTTAATATTATAACTCCAATCTAAAAAACATTGGGGAAGTACACATATGGAGAGCATATTTAATACTCTATCAGTCTATCAAACACTGGGGAAAATGCATACATGGGGGTATATTTATTAATTAATAACTCCAATATAATATACATTGGGGAAAGGGCATACAGGGCGGTGGGGACTGATTTATGTTTCTTTTTTTTAAATTATATTTATTGTTTTCCATGTTGCATACACTTTATACATTATACATTGTTCAGCATTATTACTTCATGCTTCTTAGCTAAATAAGCTGTATTACAAGATATACAAACATTTCATTACGCATTTCCACCATCATTATTTATATTTCTTACTTTACCATCATTAAACATTAAGCCCTTCTTGGGTCTACCTGCGGCCCAAGTCCTTCCTTCCACCTACTTATGGGTTGCCATATTCTTAAGCCTAATGTCCTCCCCCTTTTCCCTTTTCGTGCATAAATATTCTTCTCCATATTATATGCATTCAACAGATTAGCCAGCCAGGTTTGTAGTACCGGCGGGTTTTTGTCAAGCCATGCCCTTGCTAAGGTCAATCTGTATACTGACATTGCCACAAACAGAAATTCCTGCTGTGTGTCACCTCCTTCCATACCCAGGCCTAAAACTATCCGAGCTGGGGTAAGTTTAATTTGGATCCCCAATGATCTGTCTAGAAAACCCTCGATGTCCCTGACTAGCGTATGTAGTTGAGGGCAGGTAGCAAATATGTGAATGCTATCAGCTTCATTAGCGTTACATCGGAGACAGTTGGTACCCATAGTCCCGCCCCATTTAGCTATCTTGGCGGGGTATGATAGAGTGAATACAGAGTTTTATAATGTTGTGACTGCATGGAGGATGAACACAATATAGTACGGCCTAGGTCCAGGGATTCCTTGAACCACCCTACTTCCACGTTAAGTTTTTCCGCCCATTTATTACCCACTTTTCCTAAGTCGTCAGTTTTCCCTTTAACCAAACAGGCATAAAAGGACCTAATGGTGCGATCCCCCAAAAGTCTTATTTTTTCCAGTATCTCATTCCTACTCACTCCAACTGACACCCCCCTAATTTATTATTAAAAAAAACTCCTGACCTGGAGATACTTGAAAACACCTCTATTATCGATACCATGCTTAGTTCTTAGATATGCAAACTGTACCATCCCCTCTGCATCAATTAAATCCCCAATCTGGACAATACCGCTGTTTACCCATTCTAACATTACTTCATCTGCGAAGATTGCTTGAGGAAATGACCTGTTTTTATAGAGTCTAATATATCTGTTGTATTTCCCCAATTTACTTCTTTTCAGGAAGGCAGTCCAAATCTTAACAGCAGTGGAAACTGTCTTGAACCTGGTTCTTTTGAAGTAGCCAAAATCAATACAATTTAAAAAGCAGTTTCCCACATCTGTCCCTAACACAGTAGCATATACTTTCGTAGACAGGTTATTAACTCTTTGATCCAAATCTGTTCCTCCTATTAACCCTTGCATATATTGTAGAGCAGCTGCCATGTAGTATAACCTGAAGTCCGGTGCTCCCCACCCCCCCCCTTTCCCTTGGGAGCATGATATATCTATATGCCCTACGCGTCTTCCCATGTGCCCAGATGAATCTGTTACATATTGCCTCTAATGTATTAAACCAGCTGTTCTCAAAGAATAATGGGATCGATCTAAAAAAATAAAGAAATTTGGGGAGAATCAACATCTTAATAACGTTGGTGCAGCCCCACAACGATAGGTGTAAGTTGTTCATTTTACTCTTGCCATCAGTGGAGCCATATTTATCTCTACCACCATATCAAGATTTGCTGATATTGCCACCCCCAAGTACACGGCTGAATCAACTACCCTAGCGTCATTACGCACTGAATATCTATTTTCAACAATCTGTGTCTTGGATTTGTTCAGTTTGTATCCCGAGATTTGACCGAAACATTGAGCCTCTGGTTCAATCTCCCTAATGGCGGCAGAGGGGTTAGGTGTCAGAATGGCAACGTCATCCGCATCCGCTAGAGTTTTTATTGCGCAGCCGTTTATATTCATTGCCGGAATCTGTGGATTCTGTTCCAGCCTACGCAGATAGGGATCCAAGTATAATGCAAACAGCAGGGGGGATGACGGACAGCCCTGCCTAGTCCCTCTGCAAATCTTGACTGCTGCCGAGTATCCCCTATTGACCCTAATCTTAGCCATTGGGTTGATATACAAGGTCTGTATAGCCTTGATGAAACCCTCCCCAATTCCACTCCACCTCATGGCTGACCATAGGTATCTCCAGGAGACCCTATCAAATGCCTTTTCTGCATCTAGAAACAGCGCTGCCATGGGGTCTCCTAGAGTACCTGCTGCATCAAACATGGTAATGACCTGCCTGACGTGCTGTGTTGTTCCTTTTCCTGGGATAAACCCATGCTGGGAGGCACTAACTAAACCCTCAACCACCCCTGCTAATCTTTTAGCTAGTATCTTTGAGTAGACCTTGACGTCGGCGTTCATCAACGTAATTGGGCGGTACGAGCCTGGTTCAGTTACAGGTTTCCCTTTCTTTGGTATTACGATGATGTTGGCTGCACCCCAGGACTCAGGGACGGATTCACCATTTTGTGCCATCACCATTATATTAAACATGTCCCCTATGAACACTGTTTGGAATATTTTAAAAAATTCCACCGGGATCTGGTCCGGCCCTGCTGCTTTCCCCGAGGGAAGACTGCCGAGAGCAGTGACCAGTTCCTCTAACCGGAATCCAGCATCTAACTCCTCCTTCTCAGCTACGGAGAGCACCGAAGGAGGCGCCTCTCTCAGATATTTTTCTATCTCTTCCGTGCTTGCTGTTATGTCTGAGGAGTAGAAATCTGTATAGAACTGTTTAAAGACCTCCCTTACCTGTCCTAGCTCTGTTACCATTTTTCCTTGAGTATCAGCAATCTCTTAAATATCTGCTGCTGCTGCTCTCTGCCTAGTCCGCACAGCTAGAATATGTCCCACCCTTTCACTAAGCTCATATGCGTTCTCCCTGTTAGCCATGTATTTCTCTGCCGTCTTTCGGGCAACTCCTTCCAGGGCGTCTGCTCTAAGTGATATTAGTTTAAGGATGTTTTGTTCTATCGGGACCTGTTGTTGAATAGCTACTGCTAATTCTTCTTCTGCCCTCAATAAGTTTAGTCGAATTTCATCTGTTTTCCGTTTCTCTTTTTTTTGTGCGGACAATACAAAGCTTAACGTCTCCCCTCTAACACCGGCCTTAAAGGCGTCCCACACTACCCCTGGGGGTGCTGTCCCTCTGTTTATATCCCAGAAATCCTTGATCCATTTTGTCATATAAACCCGATATCCATTATCTTGCAGCAGCGCCCTCTCAAAAGTCCATTGCACCTCTTTTTTATGGGAATGCCCTAGTCTTAATGTGGAAACCAATGGGCTATGATCAGATATAATTTGGGGTTGTTTTTCAATTTTTGATTCAGCAATTAGACTATTTGAAATTAGGAAGTAATCGAGTTTGACCAGCACCTGATGAGGAGCGGAGAAGAAAGTACTACCATCTAAGTTCGGATGCCATTTTACCCAAGGATCTTCCAACGAATTATGAGTCGCCATATCCGACAGTGCCCTAAACATTTTCCTGTTCCTGCCTAGATATTGTGACCCTGGCTGCAAGAATGAACTAATTGGGTAATGCAGATTAAAATCACCGCAACATACAATTGGCTCAGGCCATTGTGCCAATTCCACATCCAGGTACTGAAATACGTCTGGGTCATCCTCTGTGGACCCATATATTGTAGCTAAGGTGATCGTCTCCCCCTTAAAGGCTATCTCGATCAGCACCCACCTCCCACATTGATCCTCTTTTTTCCTCTTTATAATTGTATCACTGCTCCTGCCCAACATCGCCACACCTCTAGTTTTGGTCCCTTGATTTGATTTTGCTATAACTTCGAACCCTAATTGGCCCAACAGGTGTGCGTTGGTACCCTCTATGTGGGTCTCTTGCAGACAAACCAGATCAACGTGCAATGTTCTGAGTAGTGCTGCTACCTTGAACCTCGTTTTTTGCTCATTGAGCACACATACATTCATCGAGGCTATTCTACATGCCATATAACTTTAGTACTTTCGACCCTATGCTGATAGTTGTCTGTTTTATCTTTACTTTGCTGTATATCTTGTGTTCCTTTCCCTACCCAAACTTGTAATGCCAGTAACAAAACCCCATATCCTTGTGCAACATTTCTGCCCTTTCCCCTCCCTCCCCCTCCCACCCCTGCTATCCCCCCCTTTATCACACCCCGTGCCCTACCCTCTATGTGCTCCCCCCGCCCACCTCCCCCCTCCCCATTGAGACGCCCTGGGTACAAAATTCCCAGGTGTGGTTGTCAGTTAGGGCAGTACGTGTCAGATGTGCCCCGTGGCCCGGAATCAAAGAGAAGTATTCCCTCAATCTTTCAAACATTGGGAAAAAGGATACATTGGTGGTGGGGAGGTTGGTTTTACTATACTTCCTCCAGCCTGGGAAACACTGGGGAAAATGCACATATTGTGGTGGGTTTCAAGTTTAATATTCTTTAAAAATACCAAATATTAAACAAGTAACAATAATTAATATTCACTTTAAAAATAACAATACATCAAACCTCAGAGAACAGTACTATGCTCAAACAAATACCCTTTAAGATAGTTTACAGAAACATATATGTGACATTTGTATAAAATAAAAATATATAAAATAATGTAAAAGTAAGCAAAATTAATAAATGACTCAATTATGTTCACTTTAAATGTATTTCATTTTAATACCCAAACTCAAAATAAAATGTATCAAATAATGTAAAACTTTATTAAACATGTATACAAACCAAATAAATATGTTTAAAAAACATCAGAATTAGCCAGTAAATAATTTTTAAAAAGTCTACCTAGACAAACCCCCAGAAATGTCCATAAATAATGATGAAAAACACAAGCCATTTAATAATCCACAAACACAACAACCCAAACAAATTATACAGTACTATAATATTGTTTTAAAACCATTTTATAAACTCCACAATAACATTAAACATGAAATATACTCATAATATGATTCAATATACATAAAAAAGTATTAAAGTAAACTATATGTAAAAAATCAATATGATTGTAAAATGCTAAAAAACTATATACTGGCCTTCAATATTTTTGTCCACAAAATCTTTGTAGTAACAATAGTTGTCCAAGAAATTATGATTACACAATATTTTTGATTTGATATCTAAGGGGAACCTCTACTTGAGATGCAAGACTATATCTTGAGTTTTGGCTCACAATGTAGAAACGTAAAAGTATTGGATTAGATGGTCTCTCAATATCCATAGGTTTGTTGTACACACAAACCACTTATTGGCCCACCTTCATCCACTGCTTTCATAGACTCCTCAGTTTGAAGCGCAGCCCATGATTGTGTTTCAATACCAGCATCACATCTTAAGAAAAGCAATATAAATAAGCGCTTTCCAGTGCCACGTTATTTTTTTGCTGTAACTTAGTACTACAGTACCTACTGCAATTTTTCTTTATAGCCAGAAAACTCAAACTTTTTTAAATTAGCTAAAATAATTTCTACATCTTGCGCTTTCAACCTTTTTGCAGTTGTACTCACTCCCTAACTCATTTAATTGCAGACCAATCTAATATTTGTTTACTCTTCAGCGCAATCCAGACTTTTGATAATGCTCCATATCTCTCGGTTGCGCGATTATTTACAAAAAATATATAGGTATCTAAATATGTACTAATATTTGCTTGAGAAACTAAGACACTTGCAATCTGTACAATTCCAACCATGTGCACATTGCAAGATCTGTAGTATTTGCACCTTCTTCTTTGCTTTTGGATATTGTTTTATGACCCAGGTGTCACACAAAATGCTAGTTGCTTAGATCAAAACATCATACATTTTCACCTTCTTGACAAGGGCAAGGCCCTGACTAAAAGTTCCACAGTACTGGGGCAAGGGTAAAATTCCATGGAATTTTGCAATTACCATGCAGCAGTTTCTCCCCTCTGCCATGCATATACAAGTAAAACCCCATGGAGTGAGGCCTTGCCATGTGGGACTGATATTTCTGGTCATAAAACTCTAGCAAATATGCCATTCTATAGGGTTTTACCATATACATTATTTACAACTTGCTCTGAGCAGGTGGTAACTGCATGTGGGTGGAGTAGGGAGGTAAAGGAGAGAAGGTTAAGCTTTTTCTGTTGGATGTAGATTTTTTCTGGTTGGGTAATGGCTGATGCAGCCAAAGCCTCATGTGATTTTTAAAGACAGAATTACTGCCTGGAAAAATCAAAGATGGTTCTCCCACGACCTGTAAAATCAGGTGTGGAAAAACCTACCATATCTGAATAAGACAAAACAAATTTCTATGTGGTAATTTTGCTCCGCTTGACTCATATCAGGCCCTAAATCTTTTAAGTTCTGCTGTCACTCATGTACGTAGCCAGATAATTCATGGATTGACCATACAGACGTGTTCAATAAAATGATTTAGACTGCTAAGTCAGGCTGGCTGTCCGGGTACTTCATTTCAGTATTAAGTTGAGCCCAAATTTAGTTTACTAGATAACCTGTATTATGTCTTTTATTGAAATCTCTATAACCCAGCCACTAGAGTCTCTGTGGTCTGTTATACAGACAATAAAAATGTAAGACAGTGTTTTCCCTAATATTCTACTCACAGCTTAATGGACTTTAGTTTGCCATAATAGCCTGGACCAGTGAGAGTATCCTGAAAACCAAGAGTTTTCTCCAAGTAGCATTTCGTATTGCTGACCTTCTGGACTGAAAAACAATAGCCAACTCTCAAGATAATTTTTAGGTCTGGCATGACAGGTCTGTTGTTGCTGTTTAGCATATGATCAACAGAAGAAGAGCTTTAAGAGGCATGTGTCATATTGTGCATAGCCAATCTCTGCCAGGCTGATATTGATGTGATTTGAGAGCATCCCATAAATGACATAGTGGGGTTCCAAGTTTTGAATGCAGGGATTGTCATTTGGAACTGTGCCTGGCTGTGATGGAGCTGGGTGTCTCTGTTCTCTGAGCAAATAAACTTACTGAAACATTTGTTTAGTCGTAGTGGCATCTTTTATACCACGCCAATTTTGTTGGCGATTAACTATGCCAGGCATCTAAAAGCGTTCAGGAGTTGGAGACACGCTTAAAAAACCTACACGACTACAGGATGTGGGCATGTGTGTTGGTTGTACACAAATGAAAGTCACATCTGAGGTATTCACTTCAGTTCCATGCTCCATGCTGTGATTCAAGAGCATATGAGATATGGGGCAGTCGAGAGGAAAAACGTAGTTACATGTCTGGGAATGGTTGCTCTGCAATCTTAGCAACAGTGAAGATGGTGTGAGGCATACACTACGCTGTATCTGCCATCCTGAAGTTGCTATGTTAATTGAATTAAAGATGTTGTGAGGTGTGTAAACTCATTATAGAATACATCGCTAGTCGTATATACGTTTAAAACAAAGCATCTTGTTAACTTGAATCAGTGCGACAGGGAGTGCGCGAGACCAGAACCAGAGCGCGCTGTAGACAGTAGGAGCCTGAGGTCTGAAGCAACTGTGCATATGACTGAGACATAGCATGAAGAGAACCTCACACATGTAAGAAAGGCACTAGGTTTGGAGCAGTAATGCACACATACAACACGCAGCACAAAGGTTACCTGTTAGCACCAGGAAAAGTAATTGGTGAGGAGCTCTAAAGCCGGATGCCTTTGTTCCAAGAGATGGAGTAGTGAATCATACCGGAGTTTGGGGGTTGGAATTAGAGAGCGTTGCCTCTCCTTGGTTTATGCATGAACGACAAGCCAGCAAACAAGTAGAGAATTTAGGTGATGCTTTTAAACCTGCTGGTGGATAAGGGAAAACCAGTTTCAAATCATATCACAAGTTGAACTACAACTAGGATTTATCCACAAAGGCAAGCATAAGGAGAGTGTTTAGTTTTTTCTCAAAACATATATGCAGGGGAAGCACAATGAATGCCAGCAATGCAATAACCATACCACCACCATTTTAATGACAGCAGGGGATCCACCCACAGAGCTCAAAGGAAGAAAGCAATATTGGTGAGAGCGTTAGGAGAAGGACAACAAATATTCAAGTATTTTCCAGCGACAAGGGAAGATGTAGAAGATTTGTATAAAGATGCTGTTTTGAAAATAAGAACAAGGTTTGCTAAGCAAGAAAATGTGGTGATGTAGTGACAAAAAGTCTACACTCAGCCACAAAGGGCGGTCAGAAATTATAGATGAATTTGTGTCTAGTTTGTGTGCACTATCTGCCTAATGTCAGTTTGGGCGAATGACTGACAAGATGATAAGGGATCAGCTGGTTGTAGGAAAGAATAGTAAGAAGACACAGGAAAGGCTGTGGGATGCAAGTTTTCACACTCTGAAGGAAGCAATAACTAGTGTTTAAGTGGTGGAAGAGTCTAATGGAGATGAAGAATCTTACACAAGAAAAGGTTGATGCATTCTGAGTATGCCTCGGTCAATGTGGTGAAAAGTAAATCTCAAATTGTGGGTGGTACTGCCAGCAAAAAATTAAAAAAATAAAAGTAAAAAGGGTAACACTTTTTTTCTAGGGTTTGTCACAGGTGTGCCAATACTTTCCATCTATCGTATTCAAAAAATGTTTTGCAGAATGAAAAGAATGTCACAAGTGTGGCAAGAAAGGACATTTTTCACACATGTGCAAAACCCTCAGTAAAAAAATAGCTCTGGTGGAAAAGGAGGAGTCTAACCACCATGTGTTACTAATCAAGGAGGAGGATTCTGGAAGCCAACAGGAAAAAAGAGAAATCGTCCAACGGCAGACTTTGAGGTCATTGGAAAATTTGTAACTTTGATGGTGGATACATGCTCCTTATACCCCATAATACCAAAGAGGATCTTAGATGCAACATGTGCAACATTGCATGGGCAGGAATTTATTTAATCAGATGTGGCTTTGTAAGGGTACCAAGGAGTTTAAATTGGGTCAGGAAGACAGACAATTGGGAAATTATACATTGCTCCGGATGGTTCCCCCATTCTAGGATGAGCACATCAATATAACTTACATATCAAGGTAGATCCCAGATCAGAGAATCATGTCATGGTTATTAACTCAAAGAACATTTTAAGCCAAAATACATGGCTGTTTGAAAACAGATTGGTGGAGGCAAAAGGTTAGATGCATGAGATCAAAGTAAGGGAAGTGCAGTTCCTGTCAAAAATGTTGTGAGAAGAATTCCTACGGCAGCAAGAGCACAGGTGAAGGAAGTAATTCAACAACTCCTGGATGATAAAGACATAGAGGTGGTGAAGGCAACAGAATAGCTGGCACCGGTGGTCATCACCAAGACAACAGATGGATCTGTGTAGATTTGCAGCGTTTCAATGATAATGCAATAATGGATAATTTTCCTCTGCCCAACATAAACAAAATTATCATGATGTTGTCAAGGGGAAAATATTTTGCAAAACTTGATTTGAGAAGTGCATTCTATCAGGCGAAGCTTAAGCCACGGTCTAAACATTTCAGAACCTATATAAAATCTGAGGAGACATTTCAATTTAATAGACCTCCTTTTGGCTTATGCTTAGCTGTGCTTGTTTTCCAGCAACTTATAACTCAAGTTTTAACAGGTCTCACTAAGGTTGTGTTTTTTCAAGATAACATTTTTTCTTCGGGGAAGATGAAGAGGTACACAAGAAAACCTTGGGAGAAGTGTTGTCACGGTTGGGTGAAGCAGGGTTAACCTTACAGAGAGAAAAATGGGTGTTTGGAATGCAAGAGGCGGAGTATTTAAGTTGCCTAATCACCAGGGTAAGGAATAAAAGTAAAACACAATTTGGTGAGTTCAATAGTCAATGTGGAAGTGCTTAATGATAGAGATAAATTAAAGTCTTTTATGGGATTAGCGAAGTATTTCTCCAAATTTGTGCAGGATTTTTCACAGAAAACAAAAACCCCAAGGGAATTGTTACGGAAGGGCAAGAAGTTTGTTTGGGAAGAACGGCAGCAGAAGGCCTTCACAATAATTAAGGAAAACATAGACAAAGAGGTAATTTTGGTACCATTTCAATCAGTATTAAGGGCTGTACTTACTGTGGATGCCAGTGCAGTGAGCGTTGGCACTGTCCTCGCTTAAACGCACAGCAGAGTAGAAAAAATGGTGACTTTTGCCTCACGTTCTTTAACCGATACAGAGAGGAATTATTCGGTCATAGACCGTGAAGCTTTCGCAGCTGCTCGGTCGACTAGGTATTTCTGAGTATTTCTGTGGGGATGCTACCCCCTTGGACAACCCCTAAGGGTACAAGGTCGACACTTTGTCAATTGTTGATATGCCATTTTAGGAAGATGTTTATATTGATTTGTCCAATCTCTGAATTGCTATGATGTATTATTATGAACTGTCTAACTTATTTTGATATGGATTTTTATGACTTTGTTGTATTCTTGTTATTTTACTGTGCTTTTATGGATTTTTTGGAATCCGAATAAAGTTGATTTGAATTGAATTGATTTGTTAACTGTAATTCTGTGTGATATTTGTAATATTGTGGCGGTTTACTGATAGTTGCCAAGTCAGAAAAGCTTATGCAGAATTCAGTAGACCTGAGTTTGTTATTGTGACAATCCAATTATATAATTGGTTCTTCGGAAAAATCTATATGGGATGCCATACGTCTGATATGCTCATAATTAAAAGTTATGACAAAGGCAATAAGGCTGACCACTTTATTTTGAAAATTGTTTGCTAAAACTAATGGTCATTTACTGATGTATTTTCATTATACTGAGTTAAAGGATGCAGACAGATATTTTGCTGTATGGTTTCTTAGAGTACGATTTTAGTGTTGATTACTCTCTTTGACAACACTTGAAGATGAAGATTTACAATGTGAAAATTTTTGTTAGGTCCTTTTCAGATGGGTTGTTTATTGTTTTACAAATTAATTCTGCGAACAATTGTAATTTTATCTTTGTGTGCCTGATGGTTGTTAGTTTATGTGCAATGCAGTATGCCTGATTTGATTATTATGATGAGTAAATGATAAAGCTTATGGGCCCAACTGTTTCAACTGGCAAAGTTATATTATATGCCATGGGTTCAATCGGTCTTTGGGATCAGTTGATATTGCTTAACTAAATTGTGATGACCAGGTGAGTATAGGCGCACAACAGAAGTATGGCTTTAAGTTCAAAATCTATAGTAATACTGTGTGTCTCAAAGCAAAGAATGGAAGGTCACCCTACTTCCATACAACCCAGAATAAATTCCAAGATAAACAATTCAAAAAAATTCCTTGCTGAGCAACACTCAATACAATCAAAAGGTTCATATATATTCGACAATATTATATCAGTCCCAAATATCCCAGGAGGCGAATTTCACTTCATTCGTAACACCAGGATACGTTGTAATCGCATGTAGTCAATCTCAAAGTTTTTGAAGTCTCTATATTCCTTATGAAGAAAGTCACTTCAATTATCACACCAGTTTCGCAGCATCAATCCAGTATTTATTGTTAGTTTATCTTCCATCAATCAATAAATGTACAGCCAACACGTGTTTCGTCTGGCATTAATATCATGCCATTCGACTTCTTCAGGGCAATTCCAGAAGGATTTTCTCTTTTATTTATATAATTTCTATACATATAATCAACCGCTGAACTTAAATTAGGGGGGGGGGGGTTGGAGTCCCACTGAGTAGAGGTCTTCACTTATTTGAGTCCAAAATTCTATTCAAAGTCCGATAAATTCACTCTCATACATTAGTTGTATCCAAATATAAGTCCTTTCAATGTCAGCAAAACCTGAATCCAAAGTATCCGTGACTAGTATTCAAGAACCATTAACAATCCAAGCCTCTATATGAATTTACTTCTCACTCTAACTTCGAGCGTGTACGCTCTCACTACTATTCGAGTCGGCAACCGGCCATTGAAAGGACTTATATTTGGATACAACTAATGTATGAGAGTGAATTTATCGGACTTTGAATAGAATTTTTGACTCAAATAAGTGAAGACCTCTACTCAGTGGGACTCCAACACCCCCCCCCCCTAATTTAAGTTCAGCGGTTGATTATATGTATGGAAATTATATAAATAAAAGAGAAAATCTTTCTGGAATTGCCCTGAAGAAGTCGAATGGCATGATATTAATGCCAGACGAAACACGTGTTGGCTGTACATTTATTGATTGATGGAAGATAAACTAACAATAAATACTGGATTGATGCTGCGAAACTGGTGTGATAATTGAAGTGACTTTCTTCATAAGGAATATAGAGACTTCAAAAACTTTGAGATTGACTACATGCAATTACAACGTATCCTGGTGTTACGAATGAAGTGAAATTCGCCTCCTGGGATATTTGGGACTGATATAATATTGTCGAATATATATGAACCTTTTGATTGTATTGAGTGTTGCTCAGCAAGGAATTTTTTTGAATCAGTTGATATTGCACTGTGGAAATGCTTGCAGAGAGACATTTTGTTACATGCAATTCCACATGCCACCTACAACAAACCACAAACTTAAAAATAAAGAGAATCATGGTGACCAGAAATGATCCTGTGATTCTTCAAATGTTGAATTTGATGATGATTCAAGTTTACTATGAACACAACATTGAATTCTTTAAAGATCATTAGAATTAACATTTACATGCTATCAAGAATAAAGATATTCAATATCCAATGCATATACATTTGCAACATTGTACAAAACGTCAGACCTAGTGAGGATCATATTTTGTGTATTATTGATGTGAGTAGAACTATAGAAGGAGTGCAAATCAAATCAAAGATAGCTTTATTTGATTTAAAATGAAATCTTAAAAGCACAAATACAGTACACTCTTACAATAAAAAAAATTGTCAGAAACACATTACCTTAAAATACATCAGATCTGCAGGGTCGTAAACTAGAGTTTCAGATACACATAGATTACCTAAACGTAATAAAAAACATTTTTAATAGAGCTATATGCGTTAAAAACATTTCATTATCCAGAGTTTGTATAATCAAAAAATCAAAAAAGCTACACAACATTGTCTTAAACCCAAGGTTTTTAAAATGGGTACCATGAGCCTTTTTCTGGGATTTGAATAAATTAATATGGAGCATGGATTGACTTGACACATTATCACATGGGCAGGGATCCAGATTCCTCGACCAATTATTTATAACAGGAAAGCTAATACATCTATGAAAAATTCCCAAGCAGAAGTGAGTCAGTAACATGCGATCATAACTTCCTTGTACTTGGACCAGATATGGTTGAATGCCAGGGCATGATAGCATCAGCTGATTCTCCATAACAATGGGTTTCACACTCTCACTGAGCTATCTTTTAGATTGAAAATAAGCTAGACATTCTGCTTTCAATACCTTTCTCGGAATAGATCCCATACTGTCTGGTCTCTCAAAGTATTTCGGATGCCCCATATCACTCATTAGTTGCTTAATATGTCTAAACCAGGGGATACAAGATGCCTTGTCAAGTCTTAAACAGTCCTTAATGATGTCGCGATTGAAAATTGTCTCAGTTGTTTCCCAGACCTTGTGCCATAGCAGAATTGGTTCAACTCTGACCAGGTCTGATACAAATGGTAAGTCAAGTTCAGAATGACAGATTTAATTTGTAGTGGAACTTGGACCAGCTAGCAAATATCTTAGGAATACATTTTCGGTCACTTGTAATTGCTGTACGGCCGTACATCCCCAAATTCCTGCACCATACAGGGCTGTCGTTAGGCACTTAGATTTATATATAAGCAATAATTCGGGACAGGTCTACGACCTAACTTTCTTGCAAAATTTATCACAGCACCTGTGGCTCTTGAAAACAACAGTTTCCTAACAAGAACTGCAGAGAGCCAAGACCCCTTATTATCAAAGTTGATCCCTAAATATGAAAACCCGTTTGTGCTTTCAATTTTTACATTAATAATGCAAATGTCATGACACTTAGCTCTCTTCTTCCCATACTTCATAAATTAGGTGTTGGTAGTATTTACACACAAACCTCTGGATTGCATCAAAGTAGTAAAACTAGATAAAATTATTTGTAGCCTTAAGGGCGTTCTTGCCATTAAAACTGCATCATCTGCATATAATAAAACTGGTACTGGATTATTATTAATACTCGGCTGATCCTCAGAATGTTCTGTTAAAAACTGGCCAGGGCTGTTGATATATAAAGTAAAATGAAAAGGAGCGAGCACACAATCCTGTCTCACTCCTTTTCTGATTAGGAACTTAGCAGTACATTCACCCTCTTTTTCGAACCGTACTCTCTCCCCTGCATCTTTATATAATTCTCTCAGAAAATATATAAGTGGAAGATCTACTCCCATATCTTCAAGAATACCCCATAGCCTATCATGCTTCACACAGTCAAAGGCGGTACTAAGATCAAAAACAAAATAAAACCGTTCATCCTTAGCCTGAGTATATTTACTTATTATGAGACTTCGATTTAATCCCTGTTCAGTGGTCCCAAGTCTCGTTCGAAAACCATACTGTAATTTTGATAGGACACCAGCGTCTTCTGCCCAATGTTGTAGTCTATTTAAAACTACCCGACCTACCACCTTTAGGAGAGAATCCAAAGAGGAAATTGGGAAATAACATGCTGGATCATTTCTATCTCCCTTTTTAAAAATTGGGATCAGTATTGAGTCTGACCATGAGGGAATCAGACCTTGCTAACAACAGGTATCTAAGACATTGGTTAATAGGGGGGCCCATAGAGGAAGGTTAGATTTGTACACATCTACAGGGACTCCGTCCAGCCCTGGAGCTTTGCCTGATGCACTAGCATTAATGGCACATGCTACCTCGTCTAATGAGAAACTTATATCTAAGGGGAGCAATGGAACTTGTGCGTTCCCAGCAACCATGGATTAGCCAGGTCTAAATCTCCTTCTAGCTGGACCTGAGTGTCATCATTATTTGGGTAGAAACTTTTTGTACCCATCTATCCTCACTTATAGCAATTTCTACTAAGGGAAGATCATTGGGACAGAGGTAATTATTAATTAAATCTCAGAGAAAAATTAAGCAATGTGGATATCCAAAATGAATGCTGTAGATTATGAGCTTAACAAAGACCGTAAACTTCAGCTCTTTTAGAATACTCTTTTTTCCTTATACACAGATGTTTAATTTTTTGACACTCCAATTTTAAATAAGGCAGCATAGGTAAAAATGTTACACATTGTTCAAAAGTGGGCTGTTACGAAGGATGTGAGTCCTTCACAGGTAATAGGTTTTCAACCTTCACTTGACTGGAATCCAGATACCCCATTGTAGAACATGACTTTCCCTTGGTAGCGAACCAGAGCATTCCAAGGACTACTCAGGGGAGGTAGTGTGGCCTAGTACCCCGTCTCAGTGTTATATTAGAACAACACACAATAAATCATTGGCCAGGCAGTCATTTTCCTTATAAAAAGGAAAACAACTTTATTACGCACACTACTGAATTACTGCAACTTTCAAAAAAAGGGAAGATGGAAATAACTTTGGTGACAGTCTTAGAACAGGTCACACATCCAGCAAGACCTAAACCCTATAATCACACACCAACACACTTTTTTAGACACAAAAAGGAGGGTGTCATTATGAAAAAGTCAAGCCCACTGGCTTTGTCAGGGTGTCACCATACATTAAAATCATTATGGATGTTAGAATTCTCCAATAACCTTCATTATTCATTAAAGCATAGACCATTTCATTGCCAGTATTATTATTACCAATGAAGCATTATACAATCTATTCAGTATGTACAGTAATATTTCTCCCTCCTTTAACATACTGCCACAATAGTTTTAGGACCAACAAATTCCAGCCTCCACACTCTAGAGCTTTTGTGCAAAAGTTACAGGAAACCTTGAATCAACACAAAACATCTCCCGGGGGCATCAGTACAATCCCCTGGGAGACCTAAGGCGGCTTGAGGAGGGAAAGATTTCTGGGGGCTGCTGCACCTCTGGCAGACCTTAAACCGTTCTTTAAAATGTTGAGGGTTCCCCTGCCCTTCCTGGGGCACCACAAAGTACAATATACTCCAACTCCTGAGGTTTACATTTTTTATAAGCAGCTTCTCCCATTTGAAAGGCTTTTCTTTTTCTCTTTTTTAAGGCAGCCTCATGCTGCTTTTGTTCACTTTTTAGGGTGCCGGACACCCCTGCACCTTTGATAGAGCACACAGGAAATGGCTGGGGCAGTGCAGGGAGCTCACTCTGCTCTTGTGCCAGTACAGAAGCCGGCATTCCATTTCTTCTGCCCATGTCCTTGTGAGCAGGCAGCTTTGCAGTGGGATAAACTCCGTGCTGCTGGAGTGTGGTGGTGCTTGTCTTTTTGTTCCTGTCCTGGGGAGATTTGGTCCCCCCACGAAAGCTGCCGATGCATTGGGCCCCAGTGGATGCGGTTCCTGGCGCAAAAGGATTGTTATTTGGAGGCGTTGTTGTGGTCATGGTAGTGAGCTTTATTCACCAGGAGTGGATCTTTCAGGCCTCCTAGCCCCTAAATTTTCTTCTTGGTTTAGAGCTGGATTTTTGCAATTATTGTGCTGCTGAAGCTGTCCTCTGTCTAGGTTTCTGGTACCTGCCTTTACCCGGGGACTTCCTCAGAGGTCTCTCTGCAGCCCACCAGAAGAGTACCCACCCTGCCACACTGCCCAGGCTCCATAGCTTTGTCATCTTGCAGGGCACCTGTGTCTGTAGCCCCCTTCATGATGGTGAGCCTATCATAGTCCCACAAAGAAGGTCCATCCATGTGCTGTCCTTCAGAGAGTATAAAAGAGCCATCACCACTGGATCTGGAAAAACACTCCTAGAGTGTGGATGCCAGCTGGAATCCAAAAGTCCTTAAATCCATCCTTGCAGTGGAGTCAGATGGCTTCTCCTTCCAGCTGTGCATTTCTTGAGCATTGTTGCTCCCACATCCAGAAAGTTATCAACAATCTCCTTTGTGCAGCGTTTTTGAAGTGGGGGTAGATAGTTCTAGAAGGTAGATACCGCTGACCAATCCTAGGGTGCCACATCATCATTCCATCACAGACCTACCCGTCCTGCACAGCATTCTGAGACATTTCAACATGGCAGTATGAAGTGGTCTTTGGAAAGACCTTCACTGAGAACCTCCAACCCTCCCCCAACTGTAACAGCTGCTCTACTTCTTCTCTCAAAAACCTCAGAGTGGAGCCCCTCATGTGTTTGGCTCCAGAGGTCTGGCTGTCCTCTTTTGTTTCTGTGAGAGTAAACCTTCTCAGGCCAGGTTCAGTGTGAAATGTAATTAACGGTTGTAGCTTTCGTTGCTTTCTTTCCTAGTAGCAAGACCAAGCAGTGGCCAAGGGCCTTATTGTGTGAGAGGCCTTTTATTAAACCGCTAGATAAAAGAGAAATAATTTTCACAGTAGGAGAGACAAATGCCTGGAATCTGATTAGGAACTGAGCCATGACAATTCTGCGCATAGAAAGTACAAAAGTGACTTTGGATCTGAACATTAGGTACTTTTTTAACCTACGGATTGGTACCTGTGCTGTATCCACAAGCCTATGTAAGGCAAAACTGTATATTGGTGCAGGTTTCACTCATAATGTAAATTAGTAAATCACAGAGACTTTTTAGTAGGCATTACATATTTATACTATGAATGCCCACGCACATTAGTAGGCCTGAACCAGGTCAGCATCAATGCCTGAAGGGTCCCTTCTGTGACAAGCTATCTTACCGCAGATACCAGGCTGAGCTAGTTGCTAGTCTTACACACTTTGCCCACACACATCTACACATGTGTGCTCGTGTGTTTACATGTAACGAGCCCAGAGCCTCCTACCTTAGTGTGCCTCAGTAGCCTTATCTTAAAAGGCAGTCTCTGTCTGTTACCACTCTCTGGTCCATTGCCACCGAATTTATTGTGAGTGAATCATATCTGGTGTGACTCACTCCCAGTAAAAGTCCAAAACTGGGTAGTAAAAAGCAATAATCCAGGGGGATTAGTCCTTCAAAACACATGTCCTACAAACATCATGTTTTGTTTGGAATTACAAAGATGATTTGAGAGAAACACGTGGGGTTCAAATTGAGTTTATTTGGATACAGGTATTGTTTGTGTATAGAGAAAATACTTAACAGTTCATTCTGTAATGCAGCCCATTGTTGCATTGAGGGGTTCTGTTAGTAAACCTCAATAAACCTCAATGTGGAAGGCTGAGTAGTTTGTAATTGCCACCAGATCCCTGATACGCCAGTGTATAGCCACATTACACATATTATCAGTTATATAATTTAATAGTACATATTTATTTTAAAGCAGTTAACCAATAAACTGTGGTTTTTTTCCAAACATGTAAATGTTTATTGAAAGCAGTAAGTAAATAATGGTGAAACTATGCAATTATATAGTTCAGAATACGGAATTTTTAGAAAAAAGGCACCTTTTGCTTTGTTAAAAAGCGCATTATTTCTATAGAAGAGAGAGAGAGAGAGTTTAAACTGCTCTCTGCAATGTGAAGCTAGCAATAGGCACTGTTTTTTGTACTTTTCAGGAACTTAATGTTGCTTAAATGATGGCAATGTGAAAGTTCTGCAGAGTGGTTTGGGGCTGTCTTAATATGATGCAACCATATTTCACTCTGATCTCTGAAACATTTTTCATAGTTCACAGGGACCGGTGAAATACATATCCAAATCAATTAGACCCTTTGACTATATTGTACTAGAATATTGTGGCCTAAATATCATTTACAGAAATATTGACCCTTTAGGGTTAATAACAGAAATTAAAAAATGTATGGAGCTATTTTTTGGAAACAATATTTCGGCCTCAGAATGACTGCAATTTCGCATACGGAAATTGCAAAACTCCATGACATTGTATTACCCAATGCCAAAGTACCACATCAAAAGTTCTGCCAACTTCAAAAGGTGGGCCTATGTTGTGAATGTCCACAATAACCCTTTATAAATGGTGACATATGAAATCTGGCTAAAGGCAAAAGGTATGCTGTTCTTAGGGAGTTGGAGGAAGGAAAAGGGTGTCAGGCCACCTCAGTAATTGCAGTTGTTAGTTGGTGCTAGGCAGGACAGGGTAGTTAGTGCTCATCCAGGGATAGCTCCAATGAGGAGCTAGAGCCCTCACACACCACGAGGGGTGTCATGCTTCAACATAGGGCAGCTCCTTGTTGGGCTGGCTCTGCAATGCCCAATGGGCCCCGCAAGGGGGAGGGGGGCTCTTTGCCAGAGGTCTTCTCGGTTTTTGCCGTCGTGAAGATAGATGGTGTTAAGTTAGGGGAGACCTATGTGGAATGAGTATGGGTGGGGCTGTGTGGGTGTGGTGTAAAAATGGCTCCTGGATTCTCCAAAAAGAGTTTATTCAAGGAGTACCTGGGCCATAAGTAAAAACAGACTGAAAAGTTGTGAACTGAGAGGGGAAATTTAGACCAGTGTCAGTTCTAGTGGGTTGTGCAAAGGGTCAACATGTTTCTTGTCTATGAAAAAGTCCGTAAGGATCTCTGCAATTCACCAGGACCTATAATCCTCATCTACTCAAAAGGGGGTGGCAAATAGTGTAAGGGAAGAAAGAGGTCATCAAAATCACATCCCTTATGTCAGGATTCCTTAGTAGTCCTAGTGTGTGAAAAAACAAATCATAAGTAAGGTACAATAATACCTTCAGGAAAAAGGTAGCACCGGAAGAGTAAGGTAATGATGCCCCAGCATAGACAAGCCGGTAAACTCATTCAAGTTGTGAGGGGGACCAAGTTGTGTCCGCGAGGTGCCCGATGTGGGACCTACCCGTGGCCAGCTGTCCCTGGGTATGAAATCTGGCTCCAGATTTACTAAGGCTTTGCTCTGTGGTGAGTGACTTAGTTTCTCCCATGGTATGAACTATTTAATGCAAAAGGAGTTTGCGCTTGAAATGCGCCCTTTCTCAGCAAAAACAAAATGTTTTTTGTTGCTTTGTTCCTCTTTGCCTTTATTTGCGTTGGTTTGCATTGCTTTGTGTTGCACTGGATAAGTGAAACTGCCCATAGATTGTGACATCAAGCCTGCTCTGCTAATAAAGCCAGACAGGGCTAAGCATAAAAAACTAACGTCGACTGGAACCATTCTTAACCAGGCACGGTTGAGCTGCACTCATGGCGAGCTGAGCTCGTCATGACCGTTGGAACGTTCACACGCGGGGATAATTTCCCCACTGTGCTGAACGTTCCAAAACGGGTGTGGTCGTGACAAGCTCAGCTCGTCATGAGTGCAGCTCCACTGTGCCTCATGACAAGCTGAGCGCGTCACGAGCACGCCGGTGCTGGACGCGGCCACCCTCCCCCCGCACAGCAGGTGAAAACGCCCCGCAGCCAAGGGGTTAAACAATGTGCGAATGTCTCCAAATGAACACCTTATGAGTGTGTGTATGGATAGAATTGAAATTCACACTTAAGTGTATGCTTCTCCTTTCCAGTACAAATCTTATACTAAACAGCACACACTCGCCACTGTGCTATGTTGTGAGGCTGTTAATCATGCAAGGCATCCTATTTTTGCACCAGTGCAGGAGATGACGGGACCAGCAGACCAGTCTAATGGGGGAAGGAGGCCTCTGTGCCGTGTTATTCCTCCTGCACAAAGCAGTGTAGCAAACGTGGCTGCTGTGCTGCATTGTGTGATTTTTTTCTATCTGGGTCCTGGTTCTCGAACACAGAATAAGCTATAGTCAGAAGTATTACTAGAGCCCTGCTTATAAAATGGTGGCTGGTCAGCCCAGCTCGAATTGTGGTGGAGGAAATAATCCCATACTGATACTGTATGCTCCCCCTGAAACTGTGATCCTACTGTGGGTATTGGTTTGCCACCATGATGGCTTATGTTTCATGGTGGAAAATGTTTAAGGGAAAACATTGCATCTGAAATTGTACCTTGTCCAAATGGTAAATTGAAATTGATATATGCAAATGAGCCTACTTGAAATTCATTTTCAGACTGAGGATACATGTAGAGTTCCTACATTACAAGTATTCTGCTTGTAGAATCCAGATTGTGCTGAAAAGCTACAATGATCCTATAATTGGGCTCAAAAGACTTAGCCATAGTTCCTCTGATCTTGGTGTGCTTTAAAAACTGACTTCCATTAGTGACACACTGTTTTTTAAAGGTTTCTGCTTCAGCTACAGTTTCTGCTCCTGGAAGATGTATTTTAATGTGAGGCTATTCCTAAAGCTTTAGTATGACATAATGGGGTACAGTTTACATCTGATACATTGAATTTCTGAGATTACTGTGTCTCAAGCAGTTTAAAGTAGTGCTCTGTAACCTGGAAAGGAACGGTAATGCCACAATTTTAAAGGGTGGTCAAAGAATCAATACGTTTGGTATTGGAATCAGGTTTGTGTTGGAGGAACTCACTACAAGCCACATTGTTATTCTGTAGAGTACTCAATATAATGACTGGCAAGTCACATTTCAAACTTTTATGGGGACGGAAACAATGACTAAATTGATGCACTCTAGGTTAATTATTTACCAGAGAAAAATCTAAATTATGTGCAAAATGTAGAAATGAAGGAGAGAGTTAAAAATAGCAGGATATGGTGAGACAACAACTGGATTAGAGGAGAGGTAATATGAGAAGAGTTTGATGAGATGTTATGGTGTACCAAATAGTGCGAATTAGAAAACCTGGAGCTTCAAATGGCGGTTTAAGTAATTAAACCTGGTGTTAGGATGAAGAATGTTTAGGTATGGAACAGAAGAATTTCAGTGTATCATGATAATGAGGATGGCAAAGTAATTAAAGAGGGGATGTCTGTGGATGATAATGTGTTTTTAAACATTGACGGTTATGGTGTGGAAGTTAATGCTGGATCATCAGAGCAATCTGAAGGTTCTTGATCCAGCATTTCAGGTATCCTGTAACTGTTCCTTGTCATTGTGATTGTATTTCTGGTTTTCCTCAGGGAATTGAGAATTTGAACAGTGAGCGTCAAATATGTGAGAGATATAATGATTATGTTTAGGTTAAACTTTGTATGTGTGTATAAAGTGTGAGGGCATAAGTATGAGCCTGTATTGTCTGTAAGTGTAAGGGCGGGTCTGAGAGGTGGTTGAGGAGGGAGATTTAGTGCATGTGCCTGAATGAGTGTAGGAGGTGAATGATATATTTGGAATGTTCCCATGCAACCACCCATGGGTTATGATGCAAATCTCTATCTGCAAAGAATTGAAGACAGGGATGTGTGCCAAAATCCTGCTCCTCCTTGTGGCAGGCATAATGAGGAGAAACATTTTCATTTCTCCTTGTTTTTCCTACTTTGCATGTGTAGTGCATTGTACAACACACATAAGTGGGAAGCACCTTAAAGCTGATCTTTTTGTAATGTGAGGGAGTCCTTCAAGCATAAAACCTATGATTCCCACAAGACAGAGAACCTTGCACAATGTCACAAGGGTGTCTGTGTTAGTGCATGGCAGAAGAATAAATCGCACCAGTGGAGCAAGATAGCAAAACAGCTCCACGTCTTAGTTGATATGGTGCAGTTTTGTTCTCTTCCTTTGATGCACCAGAGTTTAGTGCAGCAAGTAACGTTGCAGTCCCTCTATATCTTAGTTCCGTGTAAAGCTAGGCCTTGATCTTTGCAATGAATGACAAAATTGTGGGGAGACCTGCAAGAAATGCATCTGTTTTAATTACACACAAAATGTCGCTGTGCGCTACTAACACCCCCAGACAAGCTGCCCCACCCAGCGCACTGTGTCGATCAATCAGTAACTCTGGGATGATGAATTCTCACAATTTACCAGCTATTGACTACAAAATGATAGCCTTTGCTCAAATAAGCCTGAGTGGAATGTGTGGATTGGTGTGTGGAATAAATTTGCTGAAGACTGCAATGTATTTGTATTGCATGCTGCTTACTTACTGAATAGGCCAAAGGAGGATGATGTGGAAAATGTTTGTATAGTCTCAGCTATTTGAGCAGTACATGTACTTAAGGGCAAACCATAATAAGCCACTTCAACCTTCCCCTCTCTGCTTCAGCGCCTCACCTGCTGCTGCGTACTGAAGGAGGGGATCATTGACAAACAAACACTTAAGTGGCATTATCCACATGTTGTTTTTCTGTTGCTCTTTATGAATACCTTATCACATAGTGTGATTTGACATCCTTTTTTGAGCCTTCTCTGCACAATGAAAGCTCTTCATAATTCAAGAAATTCATAATTAGATAAAGTATTGATGCAATGTTAGACAATAATTTATTTTACATATACATGGTTATTATTTACATTGTTAAGAGCATTGGATCTAGGTGAATATTTTTTTTTCTCTGGCCAGAAGTGGAATCCAATAAAAGTTCACAAAATAAACTGCCTATCATGGAAGAAGAAAAAAAGACCCTTAATCTAAAAACTAACTGACTTCGTGCGTTTTTTAGCCTAAGTTCTCTCTGCTGGCAAATCAAACAAGCATTCGCAATGCAATAGGTCTCACATTTGCAAGAGTTTGAGCTATTGGCATTGTAAATGACAATGCCTTTTATGTATGTGTTTTGAAAACCTGCAAGCAGTGTGTAAAGGCGCACTTTGTTCTTATAGTCGTTACTTAGCACGAAGCCTGGCTGGCTGTAACTTCACATTTTTTACTGCATGCAACAGATACGATTAAAATAATGAAGTAAACCATACGTTCAATGGCAAATGCGATTGTAATAATGAACCTAAAGACATGTTTCAATGGTACCGATCCGGGATGAAGGGCAGCAGAAGAAAGAGTCCCCCCAAGAACAGATGAATAGGGAAGGTGTAAGGAAACTGTACTTGACCGATGCTCCTTAGCCTTCAACAGAACTCATGTGTTGGCTATTGGAACCAGTTAGCAGCCAGCATAGAAGAGCGATACGGAGGTCAACGGATGGTAAGCAGCAGGTGGGAATAAAGTGGCTTTATTGAATGCTACAGGTCTTGCAGACAGCGCATGCGTGCTGATACTCAACCTAAAAAATGGGTGTATTTTACCTATTTTGAATTCAATCAAATATTTTTGGCAACCTCTAAAGAGCACATTTAACTTATTTTGCTGTTTCTTTACACCCGCCAAGCAATGGCACACATGCATTCTGAAGTAAATAAAAAAGTGATGAATGGAATCCTTGAATTAATCTCAGCAGCTGGTAATTACTTGGAGACACATTTCAGTCCATCGCTTTTCACACACAATGCCACCACAGATTGGACCGAGGCATTAGCAAATCATACTTGGTCCAGCTCCAATAGGAACAGTCCAGCCCCAACTGCCGAGCGAGGTCCTCTTTGAATTGGAACATAAGCAACCCAGGACCCGTTTTGCTCTAGTTCACTTTGGATTAGATCCAGCCACATGCAAATCACCTTTGGTTCCGCTCCGTTATGAACTGTCCCACCTGAACTCCCAAGCCAGTTCCTGTCTGAACTGGAGCACATGCAACCCAAGACTGTTTCTCCCTACTTGGGGCTCTTCAGTTGGGTGGAGCTTTCTTCTAGTTCCACATTGAGCAAGAGACCCATTTATGGGCATACCGTTGCACTTAGGGCATTGCACTGAAGTAAATAAAAATGGTGAATGAAATGCTTGAATTAATCTCGCTCACTGGTAATTACTCAGTCACAATCCAGTCGAAATGTTTTTTGCCCACCATGCCACCTCAGATTAGACTCAGCCATATGCAAATCTCTCTGGGTCCTGCATTCTAACCACCAGTATTATACTATCTTCCCCAAATAAGACTAAACTTTAATCTGATGTTCTTAGGTATGTTCATTATAGGACATTGACAAGATTGCAAAGTTGATTTTTGAGGTCCTAGAGCTCCTCAAATTACATTTAAAATGTGTGGCTTAGAAAGTGGATAGTACTGCACAGTAGAATGGTTTACACAAGTATATTTTCTTAAAGGTTCAGGAAATCGATAAGGAGTGACGAAAAACAAGTGAGGGGTGAAGAAAACACATTCAAGAGTAGTTAGAGTAAAGGAAACGTGTTCAGTCAAAGCAAGAGATATTTAAAAAAGAAATTTCCACATTTCAAGGAAAGTGAGAATAAAAGGGCTGAGAAAATAAACTTAATAAAAAAGTAACCATGTGAGTAGAAAGTAGTGTATGCCTTCCTGTCAAAATCAATTAAAAAAAGCGATGCTGGAAGAAAAACTGCAAAAAATATACTCTCAAGATAACCTGACCACATTCATGTTGAAATTCATTTAATGTTGCCTACTTTTATTTATATTCCTTTACTCGTGTACGCTCTGGTTAGTTTGATCTGTGATGATTAAGTGAGCTCTGCTTTAGAGCTGAGTTAATATAATAATAGCGTTAAGTCAGCATGACTGTAGAGTTATGTTAAGCCAACCATATAATCAAGGATAATCACTTGAGCCAGTACGTTCATTCGACTATATAGTTTAGTTAATCCAGCTGTAGGACCATAATACGTTAAGGCGAGGAAGTGTGAACTTAAACCCATACAGCCCTAGCTCACTGTTGCTGACACATACATATCTCTAAAGTGTTGCGTTGTTCTTTTCCTCTGCAGCTGTTTCACACTGCCTTGACTGTTATCATTCGTATAACATGATAATGATGACTGCTTAAACCAATGCATTTCATTTCCTTTCCTTTTACAGGACGGTTCTGTTCCTGTAATAAACCTAGGCAAGCATGATTTGGTGTGTGCAGTACGTTTTTCAGTCTAAAATAGTGCTTAATTTGAGCAGGTGGTTGCAAGTGGAGTCCACCGGAACTGATTTTTGGGGACCAGCACTGAATTTTCAGACTAGAAACAGAGCAAGAAAGAGAACATACCAAAGATTGAGAAAATGAGGTAGAGAAAGACTGAAATCAGTAATAAAGGGAGAGAGCAGAGATTAAAATAAAAACTGCTACTAGGGTGGATTAAAGGGGTAGGGAGCGCCTGGTGGTGTTTGAAGAGGCATGGGGTGGAATCAAAACTAAGCAGCCTCCTTGGTATTTGTCCCCGACATTCAATAGTCCTGGCCCTGAGTTTCTGAGCAACATTTAAGCCACAAAACTTGTTCTTTTACAAATCAAGCACTGGTCACAGACCCTGATTAAAGTTGGGCCGGATGAGGTCGTGTTTTTTCCGAATCTAACAAATATCGATGCCCTGTTTTGCAGTATTTCCCAGGTGTGTTAGCATGGACGTTAATTCATCGAAATGCCTGGGGTAGCGGAAGTGACATCACATGTCCTTTGACCTCCACTTTCACACACACACACACACACACACACATACTTACAGATACACACAACTTCACACATATACACTAGCTCACACATAAACGCTCCCACCCGCAAGCAAGCGCACAACATACATTTGAAAGCATTTTTTACTCACCTCAGCTGACATAGAATGGTATATTACAGCTTATTGTACTCCATTTTTATAACGCTGTTAGTGAACAATATATTTTATTTATGTACTATTAGTATAATAAAGAATTGACATAAAATAGAGTGGAGGCCCACCTGCCCCATGGTCTCTGGCACTGAATCTGCCACATCTGAGGCCAGGGGTCGCAAAGACAGTACTAGGCGTAGCAAAGGGCAAGTCAGGGGTCGCAACTGTGACCCCTGGCGACCCTAAATGACATGGGTGTTAGGTTTTTCTCATTCACAGGTTTCCTCAGAAAAAAAACGACATTTCTGCAACAAATGAACAGTTTCCCGTTTCTACCAGGTATTCCTCGTGCAAATTTCATCAGGGTTGGATATGTATCGACATTTCACGGTCAGCTTTTATTCAGAACCTGAGTCTACTTCCTGAATTTACATCAGCAACGGAAGTGATTGTAGAAGGTTTCAGGCAGGGTGGTTGCTTTCATGTTGTTTCATCTGTGCTCTTGGATTTTCTTTTTGGTCTGTGTGTTAGCGCCACAAAACCACTATATGAGCAATAAGGCTCTATAACTAAGTCAAAATTACGAACTAGTAACAAATACGCGAAACAAAATGAGTGACATTACATTCAACTTCAACAACATGCTTGGTCCTTAAGCATGGAGGTCGTTGCTGCTACACGTTCATCAATTTTTATCAGCAGACTTCCACCCAGAACAACCGAGAGAAAGGCGGGAAAAGGGGGAATAAGAAGGAGGAGCAAGAAAGTTACATAGAGGCAAAGGGAGACAGCAGGGATGAAAAAGAACCTAAAATGAAGAATGTGGCAAGAAAAAGAATGTTGCGTGTAACGTTGGGCAGCAAGCAAAGCTGCTGTGCTGCGTTACATGAAACGAAGAGAGCAGAAATGTGCCACATCTACAAAATACGGAACACTTCTGCTCTCTCCTGTGTGCTGCTTTGCACCAACACAGGCACTCGTGTGCCATGCTGCACGGGTGCCTGAATTATTTGGCAGGATTGTTTTTTTGCAGAAAGGAATACCTGCACAAAAACAATCCAAAGAGGTATTTTCCTCTTTCTGTGCATGATGCACGATATTCACGCATAGAAAGAGGAATTAACAAGGAGAAAAAATATTTTTCTCCTCATTATGCCATCCTCTGGAAGGAATACCGATTTGATGCAATGCCAGGTTTACAGACCTTTGCAAATCTTGAATTTGGTCAAATCAATGAGTGGATGCACAGGAATGCCCAAGCTCCACTGAAAGTAACACATATGAGCTTGAAATGTAACGTAACGCAGCACAAGCCCCTACCTTGCATTATATTTCTCTACAAAGTCATGTAAGGAGGCACAAATGCGCCCTTTGCATTATTTTGTAAATCTTACTGAAGCCTTTGTATTAACCTTGAGTGAAGTAAGGACAGCGGTGGCTAGTAACATTTGAAAGTGGTGGTGAGAGTGAGGTGCCCCACAGCTTCCCAAAAAACAAAATCAAACACCCCCTCTCTCCAAAATCCCAAGATAAAAAATCCCTCACTCCAAAAACCCAAAATAAAACACCCCATCCTTCTAAAAGCACATAATTGAACAACCGCTCCCTCCAAAAGCCCAAAATAAAACAAATACACTAACATTTAAAATAAATAAAATAAACAAAAATGGTACCTACCCACTGCTGCACGTCCTCCTTGTTCTGAATCTGCATTCTGCTGTGGAGCTCCCCTAACCAATTCAGACGCTGCTCTCATGCTATTAACCAGAATTGGGGAGAAGCGCCAGGATTGGATGCAGTGGGTTGGCCACATGCTCCTTCAGGCCATGCAGAGCTGTGCTCGCTCTCCACCCAGCAGCCTAAGACAGCTTTTGATGGAGAGCTTCAAAGTGTGCATGTCAGAATGGCCAACACAAGTCAGCCGATCAAATTGACATGCATACTTTGCAGCGCGCAGCCATCCACTGCCCCGGTCCTCTATGTTGCTAATCGGCATAAGAGGACATGCCTTGCATGTCTTTCAGCTCAGGCGCACTGCGGCGTGCACATCAGTAAGAAATTAAATGAACATGAAATCATATCTGGGTAAGGATAACACAAAGGCTTAATAAATTTGGGCCTTGATGTGGAATGAAGACTAGTCAAATTTGGGATTCAGCAACCGTAACATTCTTTCGCAGCAAGCTCCTTTGAAAAACATTGAGGCCCTGAACTCCTGGATTCTTTTTTTTTTAACAAATTAAGCACTGCACTTGGAACGCCTCTGAGTATGAAAAACATTATTGAAGGCCACCCATCGAAAAATATCAAGTGCAACCCATGGATTAGAGGCTTTAAAACCTGCTCCTACAGTTTAAATACTCAGCAAATATGCCTAGAATACTAGTGTTTAAAATCTGCCGATGTGTGAGCTTTTTCAGGTCTTCTGGAAATGTATTTCATTGTTGACCTCAAGCAGATTTTAGGCACTTACTCGCACATGTTTTCCTTTTAAACGGATGAATGACCACACAGCGAACATAACACTCTAGCCTCCTATAGGGATCTGCGAGGTGAGTCAGATAGGTTGGACCTGAGCCCCTTAATAACTTTGATCTTTAGTGGAGAGCCACCTTAATTCTGTTTCGAGCACAGACCTGTTTTTTTAGTTCAAAGAAGAAGCAGTTGATCCGATTTTAGACTGTTTTTTTTTAGCAATCTTTCTCGGCTGCCTATATGCACTGCCATAGAGTATTACAATTGCAACAACACTGACTCGAAATGACTTCATGCCTATGATTGAGTCTGGTTCATATTGGGAGCCACTGGATTGGTTTGAAGCTTGAAAGACAATGTGACAGATGTAGGGCACCCATAGGTCTCCCCTGGTTATGGGAGCAGAATATCATGGCCTAAATAACAGTAGTGTGTCCTAAATATGGTATACAATTTTACCACCCTGGTGAAGCTAGTACTAGAACATCTACAGCCAAAGGAGAAATTACTTTGTCAACAAAATTTAGGTCACACTATTTATCCCTGATGATAGTTTTGTTATCAATATTCTGACCTACCGCAAAGCAAGGAGGGCCTGTTAGTAGTTCTAGACGATAAAAATGTGTTCACTTTGGGTTTTGTCTACATTGTGGCAAAGTCTACTGTCCTGCGTCAAGGATTACTGTAGGGCATTTGTGATGAGCCCCTGAAATAATATTTATATGCTGGATAGATTACAATCCTGAGCACATTGTCAAGAATAATTAATGAACAAGATCAATGATTCTACTGTAAAGCGGTGATTTTGTATCTCAGGTGTCAACTATGTGTCTTGTTGTATAGAGCCAGGTACACACAGGAACACAGCAAGACCTTGAGACAGGCCCGGACTGGAGGCATGTTTTACACCACCAATGCGTCACAACAAGTGACACATCGGAAGCGCAAAACTGACGCAAGGCCTCATAAATGAGGCCCATAATTTCTTGACAAACAATCAAGCATCCTTAAAGCACATCAGAGGCTGGAAAACGGCTTATTTTTTATGCCCGATGATTTTCTGCTATAAAATATGCTATTCCATAAGTAGTGCTTTATACCACGTGGCCTGGATGCATAATGTGTAAAAGGGAAATATGGTAAATATGCAATTAGTAAGATTCTACAGTGGCAAGTTTCAATTGCTACCTCACTGTAAAGACTACAGTTGCTCTTTTCCATAGTAAAAGGCGTTCTGAATATAACCACATAGGGGCATATTTACAAAGAAATGACGCAGTGGATCTCTTTAAGCAATTTAGCCACACTGCACTGCGTCATTTAAAACAAGCATTGGAAATGCAATAGGTCTCACATTAGGAAAGTTTGAGTTATTGGTCTTATAAATGACTATTTTTTTTATTTATGTGTTGTTTTTTAAAATAGCTAAGTTAATAGTTTTGTCATTTACAATGCCAATAGTTATAACTTTCGCAAATGGGGCACCTATAGCATTTGTAATGCAACATGTTTTGTATTTACGTGACTTAGATGTATTGATATTACAAATAACAATGGCTTTTAATTTTTTTAAATAATTAATACTTAAATAATGTATTTAATTAGTAATGTCAATAGCTTAAACTTTTCTAAATAACTTTTGTGAAGATTATGTTCAGTGTTTTTATTGTGACGAAAATCCAAGAACAGAAGTGAAATATTAACATCGTAATAAAGCTTGAAAGCTTGAAAACAGCTTGAAACATTGAAAGAACATATTTGAACCAGTGATGCAGTGGTGGTGCTGAGTGATGCTGTGGTTGCGCTGAGTGATGCTGTGGTGGTGCAGAGTTATGCTGTGGTGGTGCTGGTGCTGAGTGGGAGATGGGGAGAGGGAGAAAAAGGAGAGGAGGGAGAGGGTAAAGAGAGGGAGAGAGGAGAGAGAGAGGAGAGAGAGGGGGAGAGAGGCGAGAGAGAGGGGGAGAGGAGAGAGAGACGGAGACGGGGAGAGAGGCGGAGACGGGGAGAGAGGAGAGGGAAGAGAGGGAAAGGGAGAGAGGGAGAGGGAAGTGAGGGAAAGGGAGAGAGGGAAAGGGAGAGAGGGAAAGGGAGAGAGGGTAGAGGGAGAGAGGGAGGGTAAGAAGAGAGGGGGAGGACGAGAGCGAAGGACGGAGGGGAGAGAGAGGGGAGGGAGGGAGAGAGAGGAGAGCAAGCAGAGGGGGAGATGGGGATGGGGAGAAAAAGGAGAGCAGGGGGAAGGTAAAGAGAGGGAGAGAGGAGAGAGAGGAGAGTGATAAGGAGAGAGTGAGAAAGAGAGGGTGAGAGAGGAGAGAGGAAAGTGAGGGCAAGGGAGAGAGGTAGACAGAGAATGTGTTTTGGCTCCACCCAGAGAAGCATTACTCTGACCTCGTGCTTTTGGCTATATGGTGTACTATTCCACCTTCAAAGAAGTGCTCTCGTTGGCATGCCAAAGGGGCCACTTTACATCTGAAAAGTACACTCAATTATTAAGCTGTTTCCCACCTTAATTTCTCTCTCTCATCCAGTCATTCTATACAAAAACACCCCTTTAGCTATGTTCTTCCTCCGCACTGGCAAAGCCAATAGGGCAGGCTCTGTTGTGATAAAGAGCATTTATGCAGGTATTCTAGCACATTATCGCCAGAACTAATGGCTTTGACAATGCTTGTAAATGTGGCAGTTTTGTGAAGAATGTTATTTGATAGTTTTATTAAATTGTTACTTCAGAGCGCCAGCGCCCGGTAATGGGAGAAATGCACTGTACTTAAATGACAGCAATCCTGTTTGTATCACTGCTCAAGATAACAACTTTGTATGCGAAGGAATACTGGGCGCATCTTTCCGTTTCTGAAAACAATGTTCAATTAAAAAAAACAAAAAACGTAATACCCGATCTGTAAGGGAATATACTATAGCATGTATAAGAGACAAGCAACGTGCACAAAGGCATGTACAGATCGTGAAAGTGAAACGGGTACAGAAACCATCGACGAGAAGTTAAAGCTTGGCTGCCGGCCAGGTTTCTGGCAGGGAGCTCATTAGCAAGGCTAGAACAAACTTTAAATGTTTCAGCCCGAGATAAAGTAAGCACATTAGTTAAGCCGTGAATTTTTAACAATTACAACATAATACTGCGAAGCGCCAACCAAAATGTTTTTTAGAAAAGAGCAGAAAGATGAATTATTCTAAGTCTTTGCTATAAATGCACTGAGTATTTGCTCTCTCGCGCCCATTCTCGCCCCCTCTGGATTCAAAAGCAAGCACTGAATATAACATCCAGGCTCCTGCCTGCCCTGACGGGGACTCGTCTCCTAAGAAACCTCCGTCTTCACAGAGCGCCTCTAGCAATGCCTGGCAACACAGACGGTGTCAAGAAGAAACAATCGCACTGGACAAACGCAGCACGTTACGAGGCAGGGCCAGCCGTGTCTGAGCTCTGCACCAATTGTAATAACAGAGGGTGTTACTACCTACACATCTCAAACACATAACGTCCAGACATAGAGGCAAATCCACATGAAACAAGACAGAGGGAAGGCAGAGAAGGGGAGTAGGGGAGGGGGCGGAGCGGGTAAAAAAAAAAACAAGACGGAGGGAAGGCAGAGAAGGGGAGTGGGGGAGGGAGTGGGGGAAATGCGACACGGCGGGCAGGGGAGGGAGCCGAGCGGGGAGAGCAGCGATGAGGGTGTGAAGCAGCAGGGGCCTTTGAAGTGAAGCTAAGCTTCACTTTAAAGGTGTGGGAGGAGTGCTGCTGGGGAACAGATGACGATTTGATGATGTGCACGCGCATTTTAGGTCAATGCGCTTGCGCATTGACCTAAAAGCGCACGGGCACAACATCAAATCGCCAGTCAATCGCCAGTCTAGGTAAAGCTTATTTAAGCCCCTATAGTCTCGCTCTGCTCAATACGCATGCGCATTGAGAGGCGAGACCTAAAAATGCAGGGATGCACCGTATTCACAAGATTATGGCACACCCCAGTGTTTTCCCTTGCACCGGCACTAAAAAAGAAAGCTGCCAAGCACCAACGCAGACACCCTTGTGCCATGGTGCCTGGGTTACAGGGATGATTGGTTATGTGCAGGGAGGGACACCTTCCTCCATATAAACAATCATTAGGAAATAAGAAAGAGCAAAAAACGAGTAGAAATAAATGTATTTGCCATTCTAAAGGTTGCTTCTCAATGGTGTTCATTTTTGGCACTGTCTCAGATTTACACATCTTAAATCTGAGGCTACACAAAAAAGCAATTGGTGTTGCTGTGGAATGTCCACAGCAACACACATTGCATTCCCCTTTCACACAAAGTGATGAGTGAATAGCGGCCCTATATACAATGCCATTAAAAGCCACGCAGGGTCGCTTTGCGTGGTGTTGTAAATATGGGCCAGCACACAGTGCCACTGGAGCGTAAAAAAATCAATACTTCGGTGTGCACTAGGGGCTTTTAAATATGCCAAATAGTTTCTTTAAATTGACATAAAGAACGGTTTGCCATTTAAACTGCAGAGTCTTGTAATATTTATCAAAACTGATTCGTTGGTGGGCCTCAGTTTTGGATAAGTATGATCCTGTGTTTGTTTAAAAAAGGGTTTTCATCAGACATTAAAGCAATTTAAATCAGGCCCACACCCATCCAGTGACACTAATTAACTATTCCAGGCCTCTGATTAGGGCAGAGTAGTGAAAAAGCTAATTTAGGAACCTTTCACTACTAGGACATGTACAACTTAAAAGTACATGTCTAACGTTTTAAATAAATTGCACCCAGCCCAGTGCGCTATTTAGGGCCTATGCGAGGGGTGACTTAAATGTGTTAGCCCCTTTGCTGACCCGTCGGCCAACGGCCGTTGCGAGCACTACCTCTGTAGTGCTGCACACATCCGTTGGACGACGTGGCCCCGCCCACCTAATGAAACCGCCGCACCTCGGTGGAATTGGTGCCATGGTTAAGCGGTTAAAAATTGAATTTTAGGACAGTTAGGTGAATTATTCTGTCAGGTCGAATAGTCAGTTTAAAACTGCACACAGGCTGAAGTGGAAGGCCCGAAAGATGTTTTAAGAGGCTACTTAAATGCGTGGCACAATGAGAGCTTCAGCCCCACAAGCATTTAATTTAATGGCTCTGGGTAAATGCTATACCACTTTACTAGGGACTTATGAATACATTAAAGATGCCAATCAGGTGTAAGCCAATTTTACCGTGTTTTGGGAGTGCGCCCAAGCACTTAAGCACTCGTTAGTACAGAGGGTGCTCGTTGCAGTGGGTTTCACACACGATAAGGTACCTGATGTCTCTATCTAACGCACACCACAACAACTCCTGGCCGGGAATGTCATAGCAGTGATGGCCTCATTGGGACCTGTAGTTCGATTCTGGGTGATGCTGCCCCTGTTGGTTATTGCCCGAATAGCTTTGACAAGATGGTAACCATTCCCAGGCTACTCTAGTACTTCATGGCACTCATAGCAGTCCCTAGGGCAGTGTTTCTGACTATTGATGCATTTCTCCTCCAACCTATATGGGGCAATGGACGGAAACAGGTAGCTCTGGCAAAACTGACACTTCCCACCACAGAGGGTGGTCTGGAGGTGCCGGACTTGGAGCTGTATTATTTTGTAGCATAGTTACAATGGGCGGTTCGCTGGAGGGATTATTATTGGGGGGACTGTCAAGATAATAGTCCGGTGGCCCACCCAGGGAGAAAGGTGGCACGACTGCTGTTGACCCAGTCAGGCTTTCCAGGAGGGCTAGAAGGTAGGGTTCTGATAACTACGCTTCTTTATGTTTGGAAGAGGGCATTTTAGCTCATGCAGACCAGGGTGAAAGTTTCCTACTTTTTGGGGTTCACAAAGATAAGTTACTACTTGAAGTTTACTACTAGTAAACTTACTAGTAGTCATTTTGCTACTAGTAAGTTTACTGCAAGTAAGCAAACTTACATTTAAGCCTAAGTGTAGACCAGTAGACCAGAAGTCTGACTTTAGACCTGAAGTCTAAGTTTAGACCTGAAGTCCAACTTTAGACTGGAAGTCTAACTTTAGACTTAAGGTCTAAAGTTAGACTTCAGGTCTATGTTTTCCCTTGTGAACCAGGTTCAAAATGTTACTAACACTCCCAGAAATCAATCCTGACCATGATTATTATGCAGTGCTGCTGGCACTGAATTTCAATTTAGCACACCAGCAAATCCAGACTTTGAGAAGTGTGTCCTACATTTGCAAAGCAACGCCGTAATGAAATAACAGATACCTTCTATGGGTGATCAAGAGGTCTAGCGCAAATGTACAAATTTCCAAATGTGAAAGAAGAACTACACACCTAAATCATTCAAGGCTGTCCCTCTTCTGTCCTGAGAAAAGAAATTCTAAAAACTGCCATCCACCCCGATTGACCAGTCAGATTTTTTCACTACCAGAGTCACACAACAAGGGGAGAACGTAGCAGCACAGTTCCTCTTAACTAGGACCAAAGGCACGACATTGATCAGTAGCTGTGCAGCAGAGTCTCTAAAGCGCTTTACCTTTGCATTGGGGTGCATCAACGGTCAAAGGCGCTCATTCTAGCAGATTTTGTGGATGTTTTCCAAGATATCTGCTTCTGTAAAGGAAAGCATGTCAAGCTCCACATTAACTCCACAATCCAACCAGTAGTTCCATCACCACAGAGCAGGATCCTATGTCATGTTTGAAAGCAAATAGAACACGAGTTAAAAAAATGGAAGCTGCATGAATAATGGAGTAGGTCGATGATCCTACCTACCTCACAGGCATCTCTTATTGTCATAGCCTGGAAACCAAAGCAATAAGGAGCTATCCACATTTGTGTTGACATGCAGATGCCAAAAAAAAGCCAATAAATTGGAGTGCAACCTACTCCATACAGTTGACAACATCATAGCAGGAATAAATAGAGTCAAGTGGTTGTCGAAATTTGACCTGAGTGTGGTTACCACCACAGTAAGCTTAGCAAAGAGTCACATCCCAGCGTGGTTGACACACACAGGACTATAGCATTATTGCTGGTTGAACTTTGGAATCTCCAGTGCCGCAGAAGTGTTTCAAATAAGGATCGAAGAAATACTGATCAGCCTACGTGGAGTGTTGCATGTCAGCGATTGAATTTTAGTTTTTGTCATTTCCATTGAAATACACCTGGATTGTTTGCAAGCTTTATTTGACAGAATGGGAAAAACTGCCTGACTCTTCACAAAGAGAAGTCTGAATTCCTCACAAACAACACTGAATTCTTCTGATACAGCTTCTCAAAAAAGGTGCATTGCCAGACCCCAAGAAGGTGGAGGATACCATGTTTCGGAAGTGAGAAGCATCCTAGGTATGGTTACCTACTTTGGTAACCAAACTTCACAACATTGACAAAGCTGCTGCACTATCTCCTCAAGGCAGATTCATCTTAGGTATGGAAATCAACCCAACAATGATCATTAAAGGAAAAAGGGAGTCCTGTTGGCAGAGACCTCCATGAAATATTGCGACCCCACTAAACCAAAGTAGGTGATTATTGCTAAGCCCACCGGGTTGGGAGATATCCTAATGCTAATGCAACACAATTATGAGTGTGCTCCTGTTTCCTATGCCAATGTGCACTCACAAATGGGTAACAAAGGTACTCCCAAATAGCAGGAAGCCATTGCCGTGTTGTGGGGCTCAAATCATTTATACCACTGTTTTAACGGTCCAAGTGTAAACCTCCACTGCGGATAGAAAAGTGGCTCCTGAAACACTAAGGATACTTGTTTGTGGTCTGGGCAGGACAATTCCTCTGAGTATTTGCCCCACCGCCATAGGGCTGTGACTGCTAATGAAATGCCAAGGAGGTAGAGGTTTATGTCCGTATGGTGATTGACTGCTCATGACCCAAACCACTAACAGTGATTAAAATTTGTGAAGCCTCCAAGGAAGATGAATGTTTCCAATACATACAAAAGGCTATTGAACAAAACGGGGAACATCCTTTTCAACGCAACTTTTACCCCGCACTACCATTACAATGCAAGTCATTACACGATTTGCGCAGGAGGGCGCTGTAGGATAGGGAATAGCTTAATTTTCTATCCAACACCTTCCCTACTATCCACGGACTCTGGAGTTGGAATAGAAAATTAAACTATTCCACTATCCAACGCAAGTCGTTGTAACGACTTGCGTTGTAAAAACTGCGTTGTAATGGAATGCGGGGTAAAAGCATGCGTTGTGATGTCATACAACCGAACAAAACATTTGGTGGCTGGCCCTGAAGGAGCAAGCAAGTTGGAGGCTCGAAGCCTAAAGGCAAATCCAATCTATACATAAAATCTGCGGTGAGCCGTTGATAGCAGAGGATGGCCTAATTCTCTAGTCATCCCTGTTTGATTAGTACTCCAACTCTTGTAGGCCATCCATCTTACCCACCAAACAGTTGTCAAGACAAAAATGAGACCCAGGCAAAAGGTCTTGTCTGGTTTCCAGATCTAGAATCCCATGCTGAAGAGACTGAAGATATTATCCTGTCAAGCCAAGTTGTCGGTATGTCAAAGCTAAAGTTGTTTGCCGATGATATTATCCTTTATTTAACACCTAAAAAGGAAAATATCAAGAACCTAATGAGAGAGCTCAAGGACTATGAAAAGATAGGGGGCTATAAATAAATGCTAAAAAACGAGGTCCTTGCTTTGAACATCGATTTACATTTTCTTCCTATTTATTTACAAGCTCAGGCTAGAAGAAGCGACCCAATTAGATACTTGGGTCTCTTCGTGACTTGTGAATATGATAAACTTTTTGCCCTGAATTATACTAGAATTAAGAAAAAAGTTGGAAACCTTTTAGATCAATGGCTTTTGCTTCCTCTATCAGTAATAGGCAGGGTATCATTGATTAAAATGTCTGTGTTGCCCCTGCTAATATTTCTGTTCAGCAATGTTCCCATTAAAATTAATTTAGTTTTTTTGAAAGAGCTGGAAACAATGCTGAGAGGATTTAATTGGGGCAATAAAGCTTCGAGAGTCAAACTGCCCGTGGTACAACTCCCAGTAAATCAAGGAGGTTTGTCTCTGCCCCATTTGAAGACCTACTATGAAGTGCATTTTTTGATATAATGGCAGGATTACTGAGGGCTAATCAGACAAGAGATAACTTTTTTCTTGAAAAGATGCTTCAAGAGGCAGCTTCTCAAATTCCAATTTTTTTAAAAACTGCAAAGTTTCCAAAGAGGTCAAGATACAAGACGCTAAGAGAATATGCGTCAAGATTGCTGCTCCTTTTTAAAAAACATGGTTCCGATGGCTCCCATTATTTAAGCTTAATTGAATGTATTCAAATGGGTCTCCAAGTAAGTTGGAACCACATAAAAAATTGGGAATTCTGCGGGTTCCACTAGTTGAGACATTTGGTAGTCCAAAACAGGGTAATGAGCTGACAGGAGGGGTCACCTAGAACGAATAATCCCAGGCGACTGACTTTTTTTGAATATTTACAGATTGTTTATTTCATCAGAAAAGAGATAAGTGGTCTGCTTAATTCCCCAAATGTCTTGCTAACAGCTCTTAATGGAGGAAAAAATAAAGGTATAGGATATTAGTACAAGATGCTTCATGGCTCTGACCAAACCGCAGTAATAGACAGACATTTGGATAAAATAAGCCTCTCGACTCAATGTACTTTCTCTTCTAAGGATTGGGAGGTTTTGTGCCAGCTGGGAAATAAATCTCTACGCGCAGTCAATTATAAGAGGATGTCCTTTTTATCTCGCTGGTTAGCGTATTATACACCAGAGGCTTTGGAGAGGATGTACCCTGAAGTCGAGAACAAGTGTTTTAGATGTATGGCTAGTGGTCAGGGAGGATGGTACCCTATTTTTTTCGCTTGTCCGCAGCTAAAATCTTTTTGGAAGGGGATATTTGCGGATATCGAACAGGCCATTGGGAAAACATTTCTGCCTGTGGAAGAAGCGGCTCTGTTCAGTATATGCAAGGATAGGAGCAGGTTTAGTAAAGTTGAAGAAGTATTTATATTTATATCTTGTGCTGCTGCTCGATCTTACTTCAAAACTGGAAATCCAGTGAGATCCCTTCACAATTAAAATGGTTTAACAAAATGAGGAGAACCTGTCTTTTCGAAAAAGCCTATGCCGGCAGAGTGGGAGCAATAGGGAGATTTGAAAAGAATTGGAAATATTTTGGGAATCTAGAACAATTGAAGGGAGGATGATTCGAAAAGAAAATCGAGATTAGATAATAAAAGTTTTTTTCATCAATAACAGCCGTTTCATCTATGAATGTAACAAGGTTTTTTTAGGACATTTGTACTTTATTAGCATCTTTTGCTGATTTGCACTAGCTTGCACTAGCACTTTTAAGACAGCACTTTATTGTACTTTTTGCACTTTGCAGTAGCACTTTATTGTAGTTTTGCACTTCGCACTTGCACTTTATAAATTGTGGATTTTGCACATAACTTCTTGAAAGTCCTAATGATGATATTGGCTGTTTTTTTATTATCTTGATGAATCTCGGTCCCTCTTACCTTTTTTTTTTCTCTCTTGTCTGATATCCAAAGGTGTTTTAGAAATGTATTAATATTGAAATTTTAAGTGAAATATGTTTTGTACCATCGGTTACCTATTGCTATGTTCAATAAAAAAAAAAAAAAGCCACGTTGTGGGGCAGCCAAACCCGCCAGAGCCAATAATATCTGAAAATTCCCCCACATCACTGTTGGCCCAACTGAATGCTGACTTCCCCACTCTACCCGGTGGTCAATGCCTCCTTGTTATAGAGGACTGCAACAAGTACTCAGAGGTAGAATGAGTACAATCCACATCCGCTGAACAAATAATATCAAAATTCGAGAAGTTATTTGCCATGCATAGTCTCCCATAACAAGTCAAAAGAGACAACAGACTGCCCTTCAAAGGTCAAGAAAATGTCAGCCTGTTTCAACTCCGTCAGCATGAAGCACAGGAAGACCACATCCTGGTTGCCCTAATCAAACGGGGAAGTAGAGAGATTCATGTTTAATCTCAACAAAGTGATTTGAATTGCAAAAATAGACAATAACAATGTTAATATGGGCCATGCCCACTTTTCTATGAGATTGTTGTAATGCCCTGCATATTAGCACCAAGACATCCCCTATTGCAATGATAGGAGGGCCTTTAAGAGAACTTATTCCAAACAATTCATCATGGTTTTCTCTGACTGATACCACCGTAACCATTCAGAACAGATGGTGCAGGAACAATGACTTTGCGAGCCCATGTTCCACAGGGCTCAAGCCTGAGCCCGACACTATTTAACATATTTATGGAACCCCTGGCTAGAATTGTAGCACCATATGGAGTGGACATTGTAACGTACGCTGATGATACACAATTGATGATCACTCTAGCCCAAGGCCAGAATGAGGCAGCAGCGAACTTTGCCTCCTGTCTCAAGGAGGTATCTGTATGGATGAATGACAACTGTCTACGACTTAATGGCGATAAAACTGAGCTATTGGTGATTGGTAGAGCTCCCACAATCTGGTCATCAGTATGGTGGCCATCTGAGTTAGGGCCTACACCTACCCCCTCAGAGACGGTTAAGAACCTAGGTGTCCTTTTGGATTCCAGCCTATCCTATAGACAGCACATTGGAAGGCTAGTAGGTAAATGTTATGGAGACCATACGTAAAATACTTGATTATTTGCCCATCGACACCAGGAAATCTTTAATACATGCTTTGGTCACCCCCCACCTAGATTATGGAAACTCCCTGTTTATAGGAGTGAGTGAGAAAGTGTTACAGCAGTTGCAGCGCGTACAAAATTCAGCTGCCAGATTGGTCCTGAATCTGTCTAAAAGAGCCTCAGGGAAACAGGCTCTTAAGACTCTCCACTGGCTGCCCATACAGGAACGCATCCTGTTTGAAGCACTGTGCATTACACACCGTGTAGCCCAGGGGAAAGGGCCTAGCTATCTTCAAAAGCTCTTAACGATCCATCGTCCAAGACGTAATTTGAGATCATCAGGGGTGCATGCAGTTTCAGATCCCTCGTATCTTTAAAGCGCGAATGGGAGGCCGCTCGTTCAGGTACCTGGCTAGCAAAAAATGGAACGAGCTCCCGATTGAATGTTATTCTTGATTATATGTCTGTATTCAAAGCTGCTTTTTTGCGGGAGGGCTGGGTGTTGGGCTGATGGAGGCGGACGTTTTCATTTTTGTGAGTTGGGCGGGCCACCAGGTCTGTATTCACAAATTTTAATTTTGTTTCTTCTTTACCTCTTGCTTCTTGATGTATTGGCTTCTATTTGGTGAACACTTTTTCATTGTTAAGTTGTTTGTACCGATATAACTTACTAAAATGGTAAATAAAGTTTAAAAAAAAACTTTAAACCTTTTCTCACTTTGGGTGTGCGATGTACAGTGTGAGAAACTTTAGGAGAAATACAAATGTTTCTCCTTGTTAGCACCTGCCTCAAGGATGCGTTATTTTGTGGTGCAAAGCCCTGTCTACCAATTTCAGTGGAAGGACATTAGTGGTACAAACCGCAGTTGATAGAATGGTAATACCCAAGTCCCACCTGTGGGAAAGCAGTGCAAAGCCCTATCTCCATTACTTTCAGCACTGCTTTCCAGCACACAAAAAGACGTTTTGTACTAGAAAGAACATTTTTTATCAACACTTTGGCCCACATGCATCAAGCATTTTTGCAGTCGCAGACGGTGCGATTCCTTTAAATCGGCCGTTTGCGAATGCAAAAGTGATTGTTGGGATGCATCATGCCATTTTAGAAGTCGCATCTTTTTTACGATTTCTAAAATTGCATTAGCATTTAAGAAATCGCAATTGTGCGATTTCTTAAATGCTATGCATCATTATAGAAAAATATGCTTTTTTTAAAATTGGAAGTGCAAATTACCACGAAGTTCAACTTCGTGGTAAATTGCGAAATTGATTAAATATGCACAAAAATGCATTTTTTAAACTGTAAAGTTACACACACACATGTCCTTAGGACATGTGTGTATGTAACTTATGCTGAAAAGTACATTTCAGGGGTGCATGGGGGGGTCCTTTGGACCCCCCCCTGCACCCATGAAATTTTCTAAGTGCCACTCGCAATTTCCATTGACTCCTATGGGCCTTTTGGCCCATAGGAATCAATTGAAATTGCGAAAATTAAGTTAAGAAATCGGTATTTCTTTGGGATTCGGTAAAAAATGCGATTTTTACCGAATCCCACAAGAATACCGAAAATATTGATGCATATCATTTTGCATTTCTTAATTTGCGATTCCTTATTTTTCGCAAATTAAGAAATGCAAAAAGACACAATGATGCATGTGGGCCTTTGTGCCAGTTTCCATCACTTTTTTTTTAACTTTGTACCAGTGAAAAGGGTTGATAAATCTGACCCAATATATTTTTGTGTCACATATAGTCTCCTACATCACATATGAAACATCTGGATTAGTTGAAATAAATTTGCTCCATGTTGTGTTGGTTTAGATTACTGTGTGCCCCAGTCTACATTGCAAAGCTGCAAACATGGTGCAAATGAATGTGCCCTGTGTTATTGCAGCTATGCAAAGTTCTGTGTATACGTAATGCACTTTGAAAGTCAGATCTGCTGACCATGTAGATACTTCCGCAGCACATACTTTGCAAACGATTGCCTAAAGCCGGTTGAGGAAACGCTGCTGTAATACCAGGAAATGCAGCGAAATAGATGATGTTCAGCAACAGAGCTCGGCAATCTTGTGAGATTTTTAAATGTTTCACAATCCATACTGGGAAACCTATCAAAGTGAAAATTAACATTCTTTATGTGTTGCAATGTGTGAGCTTCGAAAACCTTTGTACACATAAAAACAGCGAGAGTCAAGAAATAAAAAGTTCAAAAAAATGTTTTTTTATGGTGTTGAATGTAGCTTGAGACATATTTCATGATGTTGTGGTGGAAACGACTTCTGAAGTTTGTGATAAGTACAGAAATCATGCAGACAGTGGCGTAGCAAGGGGGCGGTCTGCCCCGGGCAGCATGGGTTTTGGGGGTGGCGACATATTCCCCACCCCCCTCTTACCTGCTGCTGTCGCCGCGGGAATCGCCAGCAACCCCCCTTACATACGGCCGCCGCAGGGACCGCCATGGGTGGCAATTTGGCAAAATGTGTAGCTACATACACCACTGCATGCAGATAAGGCCTAGACGTGGAAAGTAGCCCGTTTGTAGTCACATCAGCACAGCATTTGAAAGGTATAGTACTAGAATATCGAGTACTAAACATCGTGGTATATAAAAAAAAATGTATCACAAATATCGACAAGAATATGTAGGTAAGTATGGGTTTACTATTCTTAACTCAACATATATATTACACCTTGATTATTTATATATCTTCGAGTTAAGAATAGTAAATCCCTATGTACCTATATACTCTTACCTTGTTCATATTTGGGTTGTAGTTAATTTTGCTACTAGGTTCATGTGGTACAATATTCCTGTAGCCTGTCAATCTGACATACAACCATTGTGCAATGCATAGAGTATAGGGTAACACGAGGAGCAGACACAATAGGACGCAACTGATATGTTTGCAACACCTGTGTAAATGAGCAATTCCTACTAGCAGCGACAAGCTAACACTGTTAGTGAAAAATCATGCCAGCAATCCTTAATAACATCACAGGCAGCTGAGGCCATCTCAGTTACACACTGGAATCTGGAAATTGCTCGAAGGCAACTCCTTGTCTCTACACGATAAAGGGCGACTTGCCCTATCATGAAGTCTGATCCATCAACCAACTCAAAACAGATGTGAAAACGCTACTAAATTGGCAGACAACACAAGATACTAGAGCTACCACCACGCTGGCACTGGTGGCATCAAAGCAAGCAATCTGCTATGTCATGCATCCCATTAGTGCAGATGGTGAATCCACCAAAGAAACAAGTCCTGGTTGCTTGCTTCACCCAAAGGATGCTCTTGGCACTTAATGCCTCACAAATATGTCATTGAGATTCCTAGAGGTAGGGTCTTTGAGACACTTATTAGTGGTGAATATAACTACCAACTAAGCAAGCAGAACACTGGCACAGCTAAATCAAATTAAACTGCTATGCAAAGCATATGCAGATATATATTTGTGGACTACCCTGCTATATGCTTCTTGTCTTCCCAACACATCACTTTTACTTTAAAGCTTCTGTGTGGGTCTGCCTTCGGACTCGGAGACAGCTTTAGCTATCTGACCTGACTACTGATTCGTCAAAAAATATTAATGAATAATATACATACATATGGTGGCTTTTGGGCAGTCTAAATTCATTACTTTGTCTCTTAAGTTGTTAATCACACTTTGCTTCCGCCCACACAGCATACAGGCACAGCATAGCATAATTAGTCAGCCTACTTCTGTGAGTTACGGTATTTTTCTGCTGTACCATTTGGTCATCAAGCTCACATACAAATGTAAAAGTGTACATAAGTGCTGAGGTTTGTGGAACTACGTTCTCTCCATGTTTCCTTATTTTTAATTCATTTTTGTTTGTTTGTTTGTTTTACAAGAACCTGGTGAATTTATGCACACTGCTATTGGACGACTTGCGTCTCTCGATGTGTGTTGCATCCTGTGTCTGTTTTTATTTTACAATTCCAAAATGGCAGCGAGCCATCTTTGAATTGTAAAATAAGGATAATGTATGCCAAGAATCATTCAAAGCCGACTTGTGATTGCATTTGCACAGTAGCCATCTTGGAAAGGTTTTCATCATCTATCAATGACTGGATATGATGTAGGTCTATTGAGTGCCTTTTGAGGCTGCCTGAGGAAAGACTTTTAGACTGCCTGAGGAAAGGTCAACTCCTCCCAGTGGCCATGGTGACAACCTGCACAGAAATACATATGTGAAAAGATGAATTGTGCCTCCCTTAGAGAGTCCCAGCCAAGAAGAAGGTAAAACCCACAAGAAAAAAACTCCTTTGGCAATCTGTGTAGAGCCTTATTGATGATGTAGATTGCGTCGTTGGTAACCAGCATGGCACTAAACTCCCCTGACATCAGGTGGGATAAAAAAGAGCCCAGCTGGATAATAAGCCCGCAGATGACCCACAATGAAGGCGATCCAGAAATGATAAGTGGAACAATAACAACAAAAAAAGCAAATGCTGCATAATGCTAGACAAAATGAAAACTTCATAAAGGAAGATCGAAATCTACTGGGAACAATCAGGAACAAACCTGAAGTGGTGTTGAGTGGGTCAAAAAATTGGGGAACGCAATGCACCACAACGAATTCACATTTTCCAAGCAATGCCTTTCATTATACCGAAAACAGGAACTAAGCTCAGTGGAAGAGATTGTGCCACGCCTGGGACTGGGAAGTTCATGTCATTCCCAGCGGAAACACCACTGTCTTGGACTGGACTCTTTATGTGGTCATGCTCCACCTTCGATTGGGAACTCATGGTATCCATAATCCCACGAAGAATACCAAGTTTGATATTCCCTGCACCATGCAGTAATTTAGAGACATACCATAAATATAACAACATATTTTTCAAGATGCCTACCCATACATGTGCTTGTGTGCTGCTGCACAGGCGACCATCTTAGAATGTTTATAATACTTTATCATTCTTCGCGTGATTTCCATGTGTTGCCCATCCAGGAACAGTAACAATTATAACATTTTTCAAAAACACTCAGCCTTGGCTGCCCTAATGTGTTTATGCGCAGACAGAGATCTTTAAATACTTTTAAAATACTTATTTGTCAGCAATGGCAGCTCATGTTAGGAACACAAGCACTGGCAAAGCCAGGACTTGGCCCTTTTCCTTTACTAATGCTTGTTCACTTTGCTGGCCTTGATTTGATTAAATAGCTTGTGATTGCAGTGGTTACTCCCTTAACCACAACAGTAGAATAGTGATCTGTTTTTTCACCTTTCGTTACTTAAATAATGTAGGTTCGCAGACCAAACATGTAATGCTCCCTCCGGTGATGCGAGTTGGGAAGAACTTCACGAGGATGTGTAATGGATTCTTGATTCATCATGTTCTGAAGAGTCCAGAAGTATCTTATTGATTTGAAAAGGTTAGAGGCCATAGAAATGCTCCTTGGTTACAGTTTCAATGGTGCAGCACCTCCGTTGGTAGGCCACATCCACTCTGACAACCCCATGAACTGTCTTGGTCGCCTTGTTGATACCTTTTCTATAGGCTGTCATTTTCCAACCCCTTTGAGAAACAATCAAACTCCACCTATTTTATTTCCCATGGTGCTTACTTCCTGTGACCACAATCAGCCTACGTGAACTTCTGGTGATGTCCTTAGAGGGGAACCTCACCCAGTGATGGATGGCCTCTGCTGCTTGCCTGTACTAATGACCCCTACTGGTACTGCAGGCCTGATTGAGCATCTGGGCAGTGCTTGCGCACTGTTGTGGTTGTGGCTTTGTTGTACCTTGGAAAAAGGTGTATGCCTAACCATGCTGTTCCCATGGGCTGCACTACACTCTACAATCAGTTAGCCTTGAAAACGAAGGGCTTCATTGTGGAACCAAACCACCTATATAAATGTTGTGATCTCTTGAGACGTATTTGTTCCACAACGGTTCTGCTTTCTGTTGTATGCTTGCTTTCAGTGGGATTCATGTTACTTTCATTGATGCGCTAAGCAGGGCCTGCCAAGTTGTTTGCTTGTTGGTATTGGAATCCAGTGCAAATGCTTAGAGTATTACCTTTGTCTCTTGATTTGGAATTTTGCCATTGGATGTACTGTAAAGTTGAGAACCTCTGGGTAGTGGACTTTCCAGGAATATTGTGAGGCACTTGGGTGTGTTTTGTTTTTGGGGTCCCACGTTGTCATGGTGAGTTGTATTTTTGGGGTGACGGTCCAGTCATGCATGATTCAGGTTATGAGTTTGGGGTAATTTCTTCAATAAGCTGCATCTGCATGTTACATGTATTATATCCCAACAGTCTATATTGAGCATTTCACTGGTCTTGACAAGAGTTAAATAATAATCCATCCTTTACTATACTGAGAGATAAAGATCTACTCCGTGACGTTTCAACGTCTCTTCACCCATCAATTGTGACTGTCAATTATATTATAGTCTCAGTCTTTTGTCATAGCAATTAGAGGGCTCCTGTATCTTAGAGACGCCAACCCAACAATCCAACCAGTATCTAGTACAGGGCAGTAATTGCGCAACAATTGATGTTTAAAGTATCATGTACACATGAGCCAGATGAATCCACCAAATGGGCTAATGATTGTATACAGTAGGTACCAACATACCTGCCAACTTGAAGAACAATCTCACGTGTGAGGAGGGAGAGGGGACTTGAAGGACGCAGGGCCTCGTGCCGAAAAGTATCTATGAGTCACTATTTAATCCCATTCAGCCCTGAAACGCCTTCCTCCCCAACTAAAAAAAAGCTGGCTGATACTGGTGCCCATGTCCTGGAGTGTTTTCACACTCCTTAATGGACGTCGGCAGTTCAAAACCTTGGAAAACGAGCTGAAAAAAACACTATTTACAGTGGTTTTTAGCTTGTTTTCCGGGCACCACGTGATTTTGGCTCCTCACCAGGAGACCTTGTGATGTGAGCCGATATCGTGTGTCACACGGTGGCACCGTGTGAGTTGGTAGGTAGGTGCCAATATTTTGAGATAGGTGGTGGAGATGCAGTTTTTCAATGGAACCTGCTTGGATATTTATCTTGTGATGGAAAGATGTGAACATTAATAACATGAAGAGCAGTGGAGCTTGTCTGCTAACACACAACTGGATCGAGGGTTCCTTAATGAGAGGTTGTATTGAAACCTGCTCACTGATCGGCAGGCTGTAGCAGATATATTATGTTATATGTTATGTCATGTGTGTTTGTATAGAGCATGACACACCCAGGCGGGTATCTTAGTGCTGAAGCAGGAGCTGTATGGCCTGAGCCAGGTGTATGTGAAGTGCCAGTTCTTCCATTGCTTGCTGAATTCAAGAACTGAGAAGGTGGCTCTGATGTGCAGCGCAGGACGTTTCAGCCTTTAGGAGTGAGATAGGGGAAGGCACGAACATCGGATCTGGTTCCTCATATGTGGAGGTGTGTGCGAATAGGAGCTGAGAGGAGGTGTCTGGTAGGTTTGTGGAAGTTTGTGCAGTTGTTGAGTTACTTGGGGCCAATACAGCTTAAGGATTTGTATGTGTGCATGAGCGGTAAGGGTTCAATAAAGGTGTACAGGTCAAAAGATATCACCCTTTATCTGTGAAACATGCGAGTTAAGAGCAGGTTCAAGAAAAGGTTTGGCAATGAGCTGCATTTTTAGGTTTTGAGGGCAAATGTAGATTATTAATGGACCAATAATAAATGAATACTTAATGGGATCTTTAGAGGGGGTCTAAAATAGGTTTGATTATAGCATGCTGGTAATAGTCAGCAGAGCATAATTTACATACAAATGGTGGTACAAATGGTACAGTCCGTAATCGCAAACTCCTTTATAGGATCGATGGAAAAGGTAGAAGGTCATTTAATTGTAGGAAAGCTCAGGATGTCATTGAAAGCATACAAGAGAATGAAGGGCCAGAATAATTCATAATTATCTTTAGATTTTCTTCTCATATTTTTGTTTGGTGGTAGCTGATGGGCTTGAGCTGACCGTACATAAAGAAAGGGCAAATGTGTAATGTGGGCCCTCCTTACAGACCTAGGTATGGCTGAGATCATTAACTGGTATTTGGATTAAGAAGAATTCTTCATTAAGATCTTGTACATTTGCAATGCTAAAAATAGAATTGTAGAAATACTGTGGCAAACAAAAAAACACTTTGAGCATGATTTAGAATTTGGAGGACGCGACAGACATCCTGTTTGCCTTATTACAAGTACATTATATCCAATGGGACTTATAATACGCCGAACAGTAGACATCATGTTTGTGACAGAGTAACCCATCTGCTGAACTCTGAAACAAGGCTTTTTTTCTGTTGTTGTCAAGTGACTTCAGAAGACAGTTATGAGTGGATAAACAGTCCTTTGTTAATTGTTGACATTTTTAGCCTATTCCAAGGACCAGCAAAATCCCAGACTATTCAAAACTGGCCATGGAGCCTTTCAGTGGCACCAAAAAGGAATTAAACGTGTTTATACTGTCATCTCATTTGCATAATGTGTACAGCTATTTGGTCACCATATGCTACATATAGGGGGATAGTGTTCAGTATCCATTCCACAAATGAATAAAGGTATTACACGTCCAATAAATGGCAATCAAAGAATCTATAGATTTGGAGATAGGCAATGTTGGAAACAAAGAGCTTACAAGATAGGAAAGCACTCTGGCCCAAGTTAAGAATGCAAACTGACTAAATGAAATGTGCTCTTTCTTCCATGCCAAACCACAGTGAACATATCCTTCTTGAAAATTCTATACTTAGCCCAATTGTTGATGTCTGTATCTTCTACTAGCATCATCTGCTACCAAAGCAAAATATCTCTTGTATTGCGACAGCTCAGCACTCAGAAGTGACCATGTAGGGGCATAGGGTGCCTGTAAAACAAACTAAAAAAACCCTGATGTGTCGCTTGATTATTTTGATATCCATGTGGGGCACCCACCACTGGTAATAGACGAAACAGTTAATTCTCTGTCCAGGGCACATGGAAGCGCACCACAGACATAATATGGTGTTAAGGTCCCAGGACGATGATGACTACAATGGTACTGTGTCAACTTGAAGAAACACCAAGAGGGCACACCCTAAAGAGACAGTCTGTACTTCTGGAGGTGATGTTTTTAGGTCAGCATGAAGCAAAATAAGTCATTCTTGGTCAGACAATCTTGACATTAATACCCAAATACAGTTACCAACAATAACACAGAATAACAAAGCAAACCACTGATAGTTGGTCCATAACCTCATCACCTTGAGGGGCAAATGTCATTGCTTTGAACGTAAATCCACAACATACAACTTGAAAACTGGAACATATGAGAGTCTGTTGGCAAGCAGCGAAACTAAGAAACAATAGATATGACACGAATCCTATCATGATTGTTCTGAATAGCCCATCTTAAACAAGCAAACCTACTGCTAATGAAATTAGGATCCTGGTGTCTGCCCTGGACTGCTAGGATTAGCTCTTTACTTCATCAAAGAAATCTCAAAATACAGTACACAAAGCAATCCAGAGCCACTGGGATTTGTTTTGATACTGGGTCATTATGTACTAGTGTTCTTATGCTTTACACCAAAGAACTAACCCGAGGTGACGAAGAGAGCCCGCAGAGACTAGGTGATAATCCTACCAGTGAATTGATGTGCCGCAATATGGATTAAAGAATTACTTGGTACATCGAGCCTGACATCAATGGTCTCAGTGTCTCCCCCGGTGAGTCGTGGCTCCCTGTTTTTAAGCTAATTTCAGCCATCCTATATCAGAAGAACGCTACCTATCCTCAGCAATCAGGTGCAGACCAGCTAGAAGAATTGTTCTAAATACATCCCAGATTTGCTCCAGCTACCCATGGTGAAAGAATATAACCTGCGATCACTGGCCTAGATCTCTCTGTTCCACACAACACACTGGCTTAATATACACTATTTGCCAGCTCATATATATATTGGGTGAATTTGGATTTAGCAGATGAACCAGAAACTATAAATTGCATTGTGAGAGTCTGACATTGAAATGACAACAAGCAAGGTTCCTATCTCAAAGATCTAATTACCTTTGATTTTTTTAATGCAAATATTTACTTAGATTATCGAATGAGTGACCATGGCTACATGTGCATGATTGGCTTATGTGTACTGGGTAGTGTCTAAGAGAGGAGAGAGACTCAGAGGTATAGTGGACCCTAAAGCTGTGCAAATTTGCAGGACTTTTCCCCTGTGTGTCTAGCTCCGGGGCTACGGTATGAGTCAAAGCAAGATCATGGACTCTAGTGGTGGCCGGCATGGCTTGTGGGGGGCGGGGTGGGTGTGCAGGGGTTGGGGGAGAAGGAAGGGTGCGGGCTGCAATGTAAAAAAAAATCCCAAAATGAACACTTACCTTGCAGTTGTGTCCCTCGTCTCTGCTCCTGCTCTACTGCATCTGACTCCAGGTACAGGAAGCAGACAGCCAGGCTTCTCCCCTAAGCCAATCACAATGCTGCAATACAGCATTGTGATTGATCTGAGCGCCATGACACAGTGCGCAGCCAGGGGCTGGAGAGGTGGGCATGTTCTCCACGCAGGCTGAGAGGGCATACCAAACAGTCATTGTGCACTTAGGAGTGGGCAAAACACTCCACCCCTGCTCCGCAGCCCCACCCCTCGGCCTTATACAAAGCTGCCGCAGCAGGAGGGCAATGTGAAATGATCATATTATGTTATCATTTTATTTTTTACTTTCTTAATTGCTGAGAGAAGAGAAGTGGGGCGACGCTCCTCCGCCTTAGTGGAGGAGCCACCGTGATGGACTTAACGGTTGGACAGCTTGGTCTTAGCACCAAGCCAAAACATTCACCAGGACGAGCATGGTCCTCAGACCAAAGTCAATCAGCACAGAGATGGGCAGGGCAAAGATGGATTGTAAGGAAGCCAGAATCTAAGGACTGAGTTATGCGCTGTGGGCCATCTCTTGTTTGGGCTGTTATTCTTGGTGGGAGAGATATGGACACCATCAAAAGGGGGAGAATGGGGTAGAATATGCCCCTGACTTCTCCCTGAGTACAGTACCAAACATAGCTTTCCTGCTCATCAGTTACCGACGCTAGGACTATTGAGAGGCTTGTATTAGTAAGTGCTGCTCCGCTGCAGGGCGTCGGCATCAACAAACGTAATGAGCATTAAAAGTTAGAGTGATGAGTCTCATCCAGGTCATTAGCAGCCAACTTGTACTCATGTTCATGCTTCTACTTATTGAGCAGGATGATATTTTGGCTTCAGTCTTCAAGTATTGCATAACAAATAACAATCAAATTTACCAAAATCTGTATGAGAAGATGCTAGAGACACACATAAAAGGTTATCATTTTTAAAGGGTTATAATGTTTCTTAAATATATGAATTAGCTGACTGGCCCCATTCAGGTACAGGGTTCGCCGAAACTCCAACTACTGGATTAAAAGAACTTAAATAGAAATAAAAATAATTTGGCTTATTTCTTGAAATTTAACAACAGTTTTTTTTTTATTAAACAAGTTCTTTCCAAATTCGGATTAATATGTTCAGAATTATAAGGTTCTTAACCATAAATTGAATCTGTGAATAAATAGAAAAACATTTGTTAACTAATCTATATGTTTTGTTTGCTCATTAATTAAGAGTATGTATGTGATGTATAGCTTAAAACAAGTTATCAATCACAACATCCCTTGGTGCTCATCCCTCTGCAGCTGATGCAGCATCTTTTTGTTATTCAAGGGATATTTTCAAAATGATCTTCATTTTATTCATCTCTTGCAAGGTTCATTGGAAGTCTCTTTCGTATGGCTAAATTATGTAGCATTGCACAGGTTGCTATGATTTAGCATCACATAGCTTTTATGCAGATACTGGACTCTGCTTATTAATAAGGCAAATGTCCAGTCTATAGTGGAACTTCTTTAGGAGCAGGCTTGAATCTCCTTTGTCTAGGTATTCGTGGGTTAAAATATAGAGTCATGAGTGCTCCCTCATCAACTAGATCTTTGATCAGGCATGTGGAATTGCACACAACCTGTATAAGTAAGGAGTGGTGACTATTTCAATAGATGCACTCAGTTTCAGAGGGTGGACATATTATGACATAAGTACCATCCACACATCCAGTCACTTGTGGAAGATGATCTATTGCACAGAAGTGGATTTTTGTATCTTTCAACGCCGCAGGACTACTTGGAATTTGAAAATGAGAATTAATTCTTCACAACATTGCATCTAGAAAATTCCCAAAAAATGTTGACAGGCACTCTGGGATATCCCTCCTGCAAGTGCAGGTGTGTGTTGATAACTTCCAGATGCTGAAATGTGTTATCTATGCAACACTTAAATGTGGGTAGACCTGCATGTAACAAGGTGAAACTCTTTAATCAAGCTGAGAGTTACCTCTTTGCTACACATATATCTGGCATAAACCTCCTCATCTGGTCAAATAGAGTCACCTTCTGTCTGAAAATCCTCTTTCTCCTACTCCTCCTCTTTTGGGTTCAAAGAATCTGCATCTTACTCTCTATAGCATAGTGTGTAGTCACTGTGAAAGTTTGCAATGCATTGTTGGCTTTCTTTTATAGTTTTCACCTGGTTTTCACCTGCTTCCACTTGATGGTATTTTTTACTTACAATTTGCTGTGTTTTAATGAATTTCTTCTTTGCAAAATGCTAAATAAATGTAGATAGAGATTTGCTATTTTTGTAATCGCAATTAGCGAGTCAATATTTTCTACTGCTGAAATAAGACACTCAAATTGTTTGGTATGGTGTGCAATTTTAGGAAATACACCAGTAGCAATTCTTTTTCTACAATAACACCATATTTAGTGGTCACACTACAGTTTATGATTGATTTATGACCTGCTACATCAAACCCAGAGGTCCTTGGGTACACATTTCTACCAGTATTGACATAGCTCTGTGTGTGCATTCCACCACATGAGTCAAGACCTGCAAGTGAAAGGTGGTGTGTGGGGACTAACAATCTGTGGCAAGGGCAAACTTAGTAAACTGATCCCAAGCTCTGGTCATGATGTGCAGTATGTGATATGGAAGGACAGATGGTATGGTCCTGCAAGACTGTAGGACTAGGTCAATGGGTAGGAAGAGTGTTAAGCTGAGAATTCTATGGGCTATGACAACAGTGGATTTAGGGCCAAGGTGCCACAATTATCTATGCATCTAAGGATAACAGGAAGTAATGAGCTCTGGACCCACGCAGGAAGTAATCCACTTTCGTCTCAGGTACTGAATTATCCAACAATCAACAGGTGCACCCAGGAAAGGGACATTGTTGCTTTAAAGCCTGCAACCTTTTAATCAGACAATAGGCCTTTGGGGCCATGAAAATTAACCAGTGTCAAAGATGGGCTACAGAATATTGTGCGAAGTAGGCGCAGAAGCTTTCTTATAGCAAGGATTAAGAAGGTAACTGAGCTAACGCTACCATTCCCCTTTGTAGCATATGTCTGCATGATTATAGAACTAACTGTCAGAAATTACTCAACCATTGTCTTTGGCAAGCCTCTGTGGCAACAGGATATGGATGGCTATCGATGGCTTGTTTGTCCAGAAGTGCACAATGTGTGAGCGATTTTTAGCCATAACTTTGGAAATAGTTATGACAATGTACAGCCGGGTCTAATACCAAGGAGGGAAATTTAAGTAAGGGGGATGAAATGATTTCAGGATTTTCAAACTGTTATATATTATGATTTAATATGGTGTGTGGACTTAGGAGAAAAAGGCAAGCGCGCAAATTGGACTGTGAAGACTTGTGGTGTTGTGGGGTGACTGTTTATTGTGGAACGCATGTTTTAGGTCGCTTAATTGATTGGTGCCTGGTCGGATTTTTATGGTGTTGCAAAGGATGCACCTTAGTTGTGCCTACTATACACAGACTCACGTGGAATTGAATGCACCTGAGTTGGAGGAAAGAAAATGAAGGCCAATGTGGGCCAAAGGGATAAATGTTTGCTTCTGGGCAGAAAGGTAAGTGCAAACACGGTGAAATAAGTAACACATTTAACAGCTAATAAACCTTATCTTACAAAAGCTGGATGTGCCAGGTTACACCCTAAACTCAGAACGGGTGGGAAGACATCTATGATAACTTGTTTTTTGCTATTTCGGGACATGATGCTTGGGCATCTGATCAAGATAAGCACTTTGCAAACTCAGAAAAGTAGACACCCAGCAGGAAGGGTGAAACCACAAGGATCAAATAGACAATGTGTGTGGGTGTGCGTTACATGATGAGTGGAAATATGTAAACCATTTGAAAGCAAATACGCTCTATTTTGCGAGCTTAGGGTCAAACTTAGGATATCATTATATAATCGTAAGGATAACTCTCTGAGGAGTTGCCTACCCCAACAGACCTTGATCAATAAAGATGGTTTAGATCCTTGCCTGCTCACACAAACTAAATGGAATCTAGAAGCAGGAGAATTAGGGGACAGTAAGACTGTTAAATTTGTGAGAAAGTGGACTACCCCAGGAAGTGCCCTGCTAAGGTCAAAGGCAGTAGATAGTCTTTCCAGCGTCTAGAGAGAAACCAATCAAATATCTCTCGGTAACTAAGATGACCAGGTTTCTGGTGTAGATGTAGGTTGCAATACTTGTATTAGTAGCTGTCTGGCCCTTTGAAAACTCTTCAAGCTCCAATATTGTGATTCTGGGACGCTTTTCACTGTTTCCTTGTGTGATGTGACATGGACAGATATAGGTGATTGTGTGCATGAATTATCTTCATGTCCTTTACATTTAGAGTCTATTAGCCTAAACTATATGTCCACTTGCACATCATAGTTATATCAAATATGTACAATATATAGAATTATAAATGGCTAACAGTGAAAAATGGGGATGTATTTTACCAAGGAGTCCTGAGTGACATCAAATAGAAAGCAAGAGTGAAGATCAAGGTTGCCTATGATGTTACTCAACCCAACTAAGACCGAATTCCTGTTATTTTCCCAAGAACAACAAACAGGAAACAGCACAAACCTGGCTCGATGACATTAACCTGAACAGCGCTGAACCCACCTTTCACCAAATGCCAAGTCACTTGGATTCACCTTAGGCTCCAACCTTACCTTCAAGGAACACATTGCCAAAGAAAACAAATGCAGCTTGGTGCCAGTTGTTTCTTCTAAAGAAAGTAAAAACGTTTCTTCCAGAAAATGACTTCAGAGCTGCTGTTCAAGCCCTTGTACTCTCAGATCTGGGTGGTGGTAACACCCTACTCCATAGCTTCCTATACTCCACACTGCCACCCCTTAAGGGCATCCTACATGCGGCAGATCGTCTCATCTAGGGCCTGAGGAATATAATGACATCACTGCCATCCTGATGGACCTCCCTTGGCTCCCCTTGCCAGTCTGCACCACCTTCAAAACCAGCTGCATCAAGTACAAAGCTATCATGACCAGGATCTTATCTTGCAAATAAGTTTGCCATCCCTGGTGGTTCTCGGCACACCCACAGGATACCATCAGACTGTAAACTAAGAAGTGTAAAAAGAAAAACAAGCCCTTTTCCATCTATGCACCCAGGACTTGGAACAACATCCTCATATCCATCATGGTCATCCCAAACGCTGCACTAATTTATGAACAAGTTGAAGACTCGGGGTTTTAAATAACAATACTTCACAAAGCCTTATTCTTCCACAACTCAGCTACCTTTTCCATTACTTTTGACTGTCTTTGACAATATACAGAGCTCCTTTGCCTTTTTGCTAGATTTGTTCTACCATACACATAAATAGATACATCAGTTGGGCTACTAGCTCAGAGTTTGTGGATCATGTGAAGTTCTTCCTCGTAATAAAGATTGTGTTTGTTATTGATTATTCAACCCTATTCGAAATGCATTTTCCACTGGAGAGGACCACATTTGTTGCAAGCTCCATTTTCAGAATCTTATGGTTGATGGATGTTCTAGAGCATGGATAATTTTATAGGGGTCCTTTCTCCTCAGAGGAAAGCAACACCTTTAGAACTTTAATGGTTTTGGGGTCTCCAGGTAAAGGTACTAGTGTTGTTTATCTAAAAAAGATGGAAATTGCAATTCTTTCATGAATTCTATACTGTTTCGAGGCAGTTTGACTGGAGTATCACACTTACTTAGATCAGAGAAAATCTTTCTTGTGCCCAGTGATTCATTTGTAAAATAGTAAGTGCCAGTGCTCTTAGTTTTGCAAAGAAACCCGCTATGGTACTATCGAAGGTCAGGTGCCAAATACCCGGCTGTGAAGTCTCAATTCCACCTGATGCCCCTTCCATCCAAACACTCCCTGCCTCTTTATTTCACTCTTGCAGATACTTCTTCATCTGTGCTTTCTCCCTTTGTCACTATTTTTCCATTTTTCTCTTCCTCCTTCTTTCTCCCTTTTGTGTGTATCTCCCTCTTGATCTGGCTCAAAGTCTGTTGTGCAAAGATAAGTGCCAGCCCCTTAAATTAAGAGCTGGTGGGCCCAATCTGCAACCACCGTCTCAAATTAAGCACTGCCTTCTTTTTAGTGAGCTGAGTGTGGATTTGGGGTCCTCTTTTCGCTTTAAGGGACCTGTTTGTGTGTGACAAAATGGCGAGTTCAGTGAAGCAGTAATTTCCTCAATATAGGTGTGGTAATATTCACCTGATGTGTGGTCAACATACATTTTACTATATAGGATTTTGCATATTATATACAGTTGGGACTAGCAAAGTTGACAGTATTATTAGTAACAGACTGTTTTAAAGAGAGGGGAACAGAGAGCACCACACTGTATGCATGAATGTCTAAAGAGGCTAGCCTGGCAAATGGCCCCTTATAGCTGTATCTCTCTCAATGAACTTTTCTTTTAGGTGTTCCGAACATACAAATACAGTTCCTGTGGATTCTGAGGACTGACCATAAGTTAAATTGTCTCAAACTCCCGAGATGGTATCTCCCACAACCTTAATAATCCGTTCTTATCAGGTGGCGTGTCATTAGAATATGATCCTCCTTTATTACTGAGACATCCAGAAAATTGATCCGGTTAAGATCTCTTGTCTCATTGAATTTAAAGTCCAGAGATCTGTTGTAAAGCAAATCAATTAATTGTTCTAGCTCAGTCATTCAGCTGGTCCAGGTGCAAACATATCAGTGGTACCATGTTGTTACCATGTTTATCTAACTATTGTTATGGCAAGTTAATCTTTCGTCATATTCTGCCATATAGAGCATTGTGATCTGCGGTGCAAAGTATCACCCTTTTGCTTGAAGGTAAGGGACACTATAGAACATAAAAAAGTTTTTGGTCACGACGATCTTTGCCGCAGTTAGAATGATCTCTGTTGGTAGCTATGTGGGTCTTTCTCTTTTATCATGGTAGAGGTGGGGAATTTGAGGGCTTCTTTCTGAGGGGTAATTGTGTAAAGTAAAACCTCTTCACACACTCCCAAATGTATGCTTTGGTGTCAAATGGTATGCCATCAATGTGTTTTTGAAGCCTGTTGTATCTTGGATGTATGATTTGGTAGTCTTCTCGAATCGTTTTAGAATACAGTAGAAGTAGGCAGTGGTGAAGCGTGTCGGGGGGCACAGGTGCTGTTGCCCTGGGTGCTGAATTCTTAGGGGCCTTTTAAGGGGAGCAACATTTTAATAGGAGTGCAACATTTTAAAAGAAAAGCGGAAGGATACTTGCCTTGCCCTGGGCGCTGGCAACCCACGCTATGCCTCTAGAAGTAAGTATTGTGGAGTCTATCTTTATGCTCTCGATATTTCTGTCAACAATATTGGGCAGTGGCAGCTCGCACAGTTAGGAACGGTGGGCAGGGTGGGGAAGGTGGTTGTCGACAGATGACAGGATAAGTAATATTAAATAAATATAACCACTTACTTTGTGCTCGCCGCATCGCCAACAGTCGACTTCCACCAACCCCCACCCCGCCCCACCCCTTTTACCTGTGCGAGCCACTACTGATATTGTGAAGTATGACCCCCATGGAGGGGGGGGGGCACCCCCGTAGCTAGGGGGGGCGAGGGGGGCGGACCGCCCCAGGCGGCACTATTATGGGGGCGGAAGCGTTGCGGCGGCCTTTATAATTTATAATTTATTTGGGAACATTCCCTGTCTAACACTTTACAGTAGTGTCAGACAGTGTCCCCAGTCCCAAAATAAATTATAAAGGCCGCCGCAAACCACCACCTTGCATATTGGTGGTGGTGTGTTGCGTGTGCGACCGGGTCATTGAGGTCAGAGGGGGACAAGACTCCAATGAGCTCTCTCAGCTCAGATATCCTCCAGCCGACGAGCCCCGGCCCCTCCCCTTCGTAGGCGTTCTTGTGCTGACTCACTGTATTCTGTTGTGCGCAGCGCCGCAATGTTAATGTTAATGGCGGGCGGCGCAAGTCTCATGCTCATCGTTCGCCCAATAGGTTGGTACTGAGGAGGACAGTTGAGCTGGACAAACGCACCTATAGGCAGGCCATGCCACCACGGCACAGTTTATATTTGGCACCCAGCTCGGCCAGGAGAGGGCCTCCTCTGGTGCTCGCAACTCGTTGTGCTAGGAGGCCCGGCTGGGGCCCAGTGCGGCCTAATGATTTGGATCACGGCAGCATCCGCTGTCTCGCCCACTGCAGGCCAGTGCAACCTGGTGCTAAATTGAATGCCACTGCTGGTCGAGTCAGACTCATGTTGAGTTTAATTCTAGACCGAGGCCGTCCTGCCCGGGTGACGTTGCAGCTAAGTCTCAGTCAACTAACTAAGTTATTCTTCCAAATTGAGCGCATCATCATTCATCCTGCAAAGTGAGTTGCAGCCGTTAAACTCTGCATAAATTGCACTGCCATCACTAGTCTGTCTACACAGTCTGCACAATTGCATAATAAACGTTCTTTAACAGAAGAGATCTGCTGCCTCCGGTGACGGTCCTCTCCTCTCATGTCATTGTGTCAACCTGACCTGACACGTCGCAGCTGTAGAGGTGTAGTATATGTGTGATAGTGCACCACTGTTGTAATGGGGTATAGGTGGAGGCCCATGATTAGATAATGTCAAGTGGCACCCTTTAGACTAATGAGGTGTAGGCCGCTCGTCACTGCCATTGCCAACCCAATTCCTCTGTTCATGTCCAAAGCAGAATTCGATTGATTAGGCCCGTGAAGGACCCAGCGCGGTGTGTCCTAATTATTCCAATATGCATATGAGGTCACTCTCCAGCACCTCTCACTACATCATACCGCTGGACTATGGCACCATGCAGTTCAGGCCACAACCCACTGGGTCACCCAAATGAAAGTTACCTATGCCAGCCCACTTCCCCCAGTACTTAATTGACTCCTGCAGAGGGCACAGCTCTAATTTGCGTGTCCCCTGCTTGGCCGCAGCTTACCTACCATATGTTACCTTCCGGAAGCAGGCCACGTGGTCTCTACTTGAAGAGCCGCCAGTCCCCCCTCAGGTCCCATTCTTCACATTCCCCTCACAGCATCTGCACAGCTCCAGGCTCATCAGCTCGTGTCCAGCTCCAATCAGGGGGGCCTGTGTTTTCCGAGCCTCCATAGGTGCACTATGGTTCAAAACTTGCCAGTTTGTGTTTTCTTCATTCTTCGCAGTTATATGCTGCGTCTTTTCAGTTCTTTGTGTGTCTCTACAGGGCAGATGTGGTCAAATATTAAGGGCGCAGAGGGAGAGCCTCCCTAATTTGTGTATGACATGTTTGTTTGATAGCCATTTCCCCCCCTTAGCTTCTGAATGATAATAATGCTGCAGTGTCATGTTGTCGCTCATCTTTGACCTATTAATTTACTTTTAGGGAATGTCATCATTCAGCCCTGCTACTGTAAGCAAAGGTACACCTGAGCTCTGCATTACAGTCACTGTCTGCCGTCTGCGCAAAGTTGAGTTCAGCTTCAGTGAGGCAGGCTCAGGCTCCACGCTGGGGCCTCTCTCACATCCTAGTGCCCTTCCATTTCTGGCACTTTGCAGCAGTTGTAAGATCTTAGAGTTTCTCGTTGCTCAGATGGTCGTTATTTCAGATATTGATAGGTTTCCCTCGTCTTCTTTGCTTGATTATGCTCATGAGAATGTGTCACTTATAGTTGTTGAAATGTCACTCGTAATTACACGGAAATTATGAAAATGTCACACACAGCAATCTGAAACCTTGGCAGCTATGAGCCTACAGGCTTTGACTTTTATTTCTGTGATATTTGTGTGTGTGTGTGTATATATATATATATATATATGTATATATATATATATATATACACATATACACAAAGAAAAATTCCATCTCCTAAACAAATACTTTCATGACCAACGTCAACTAACCTAGTCTTCTTTTTCCAAGTTGTCTCCCCTCTCCCTGGACTTTCAAAGATAGTCGGTGAGCGGACAATGTCTTTCTCGCCCTTTCTTTTTGCTCTCTCCCCCTCCGCTGCACTGGATATTTATTCCCATGTTGTATTTGTGCCTTTGGCTTGCTTCCTTACTGTCGGCCTACTATGTAATGTAATGTCCTCCTGCTGTGTACTGTGTGTATGTAAAGCGCTCTTGATACCTACGGGTCGAGCTAGCACTATATAAAACTTTAAAAATAAATAAATAATAATAAAATGTTTATGCAGTTGAAATCGAAGGGCACTCACCTAGTAACCTTGCAAACTGATCGTACAGTAAAACAATTGTGTAACTGTGCAGCTGAACACTTCCCGTCCTCATGATGCTTGGTTCTAGTCACTCTTCTACGTTTGTGGTGACACTCATCATGTTACCTTTGACTTTGCTATAGTTTCCCAAAATGACAGTTTAATGCAGCATATGGGTGAAATATGGTATGATAAAGTAGATTTACAGATAAAACGAATATAGTGCACATACGATGTGTGGAAATTGGGTGTCAATCAAACAAACAGGATTTGCATAACACTACCTATCACCTGAGGGTATCTAGGTGCTGGGGGGCGGGGGCGGTGCTGCTGATGAGGGACGTTAAAGGGAATAACCAATTTTTTAGGCCCTTCCTGCAATCCTGGAGGGTGGCAGTCTGTGTTTTCTCCTTAGTGCTGCCGGGCACTGGTGTATTCAACTGTGTAGCCTTGGACCGTGTCATGTATGTGCATGTAACTTGCATGATCGAGGTAACTATTAGCGGCGATACTACGTGTCTCTCGGTCCTTTTTCCCCAGCATCCCCCTCACCCCCCCCCAGGGGCAGCAATCTGAGGGATAGCCCCGGGCGCCACAAGCTCTAGCTACACCCCTGGGGGGGGGTGATAGGAGGGGAACTGCTACAGAATAATTGTTCAATGTATGCTACGCAGCTCAGGAATGTCAGTGTGAGGGCACTGAGTGACGCAGATTCAGTTGATGAAGAAAGAACAAGGAAAGGCAGGGCTCACTCTCTTGTCCGATTTGGCCCTCACTCTTTGCCAATCTAGCAGGTGAGTGTAAATTGCCAGCAGGTAATGGGAGTAGTTTAATCAATAGGACCCTAAAAACGTTGCAAGTCAACTTTGATTTTCCAATACAAAGGCAGGTAGGTTGAAACAAGGGATTGGGTTGCCACATGAAAAGTCGCGATGGTAAAACTAGGAAACATTCGGTAATTTTTTTAAAAAATGTGGTTTTATCATCAATCAATCAGGTCATTTATAGAGCGCACTACTCACCCGTAGGGTCTCAAGGCGCTGGGAGGGGGGGGGGGTGCCGCTACTGCTCGAACAGCCAGGTCTTGAGCTTCTTCCTGAAGGAGAGGTGGTCCTGGGTCAGGCGCAGGTTGGTCGGGAGTGAGTTCCAGGTCTTGGCGGCCAGGTAGGAGAAGGACCTTCCTCCTGTTGTCGCTCTTCGGATGCGGGGGACGGCGGCGAGGGCGTGGTTGGTTGATCTGAGGAGGCGCTTGGGAGTGTAGAAGTTGATCCGGTTGTTGAGGTAGCTCGGGCCTTGGTCATGTAGGGCTTTGTGTGCGTGGGTGAGGAGACGGAAGGTGATTCTCTTGTTGACCGGGAGCCAGTGCAGATCTCTCAGGTGTCCGGAGATGTGGCTGCGTCGGGGGATGTCGAGGATGAGTCTGGCCGAGGCGTTCTGGATCCGCTGGAGTCTCTTCTGGAGCTTGGCGGTGGTTCCGGCGTAGAGGGCGTTGCCGTAGTCCAGTCGGCTGGTGACGAGGGCCTGGGTGACCGTCTGCCTCGTCTCGGTGGGGATCCATCGGAAGATCTTGCGTAGCATGCGCAGGATGTTGAAGCAAGATGAGGAGACGGCGTTGACTTGTCTGGTCATGGAGAGGGAGGAGTCCAGGATGAAGCCCAGGTTGCGTGCGTGGTCCGTCGGTTTGGGTGCGGTGCCCAGGGCGGGGGGCCACCAGGAGTCGTCCCATGCGGAGGGCGAGGAGCCCAGGATGAGGACCTCCGTCTTGTCCGAGTTCAGTTTCAGGCGGCTGGTCGTCATCCATTCGGCTACATCTCTCATCCCTTCGTGCAGGTTGGCTCTGGCGGTGGCGGGGTCGTTGGTCAGGGAGAGGATCAGCTGGGTGTCGTCGGCGTAGGAGATTATGTTGAGGTTGTGTTGGCGTGCGATGGCCGCGAGGGGGCTCATGTAGACGTTGAAGAGGGTGGGGCTCAGTGAGGATCCTTGAGGGACGCCGCAGATGACTTCGGTGGCCTCTGACTTGTACGGTGGTAGGCGGACTCTCTGTGTTCTTCCGTCGAGGAAGGAGGTGATCCATTCCAGTGCCTTGTCCTGGATTCCGATGTTGCCGAGGCGCTGTACTAGGGTGCGGTGGCAGACAGTGTCGAAAGCCGCGGAGAGGTCCAGGAGGATGAGGGCCGCTGTTTCTCCGTTGTCCATCAGAGTTCGAAGGTCATCGGTGGCAGCGATGAGGGCGGTCTCGGTGCTGTGGTTCGCTCGGAAGCCTGACTGTGAGGGGTCGAGGGATCCGTTCGTCTCGAGGAAGGCGGCCAGCTGTTTGTTGACGGTCTTCTCGATGACTTTGGCCGGGAACGGGAGGAGCGAAATGGGACGGTAGTTCTTGAGGTCGGTGGGGTCTGCTGTGGGTTTCTTGAGAAGAGCGCTGAGTTCGGCGTGTTTCCAGCTCTCAGGGAAGGTGGCGGTGTCGAAGGAGGTGTTGATGATGTCCCGCAGGTGGGGTGCGATGACCGCGTCGGCCTTGTTGAAGACGTGGTGAGGGCAGGGGTCAGTCGGAGATCCGGAGTGGATGGAGTTCATGGTGCGGATGGTGTCTTCGGTGCTGATCGGGGTCCAGGTGCGGAGGGTCGTGGTGGGTGGCGTTGTTGCGGTTGTGGCTTGCGTTGGTTGGTTGTTGAAGCTGTTGTGAATGTCCGTGATCTTGTTGTGGAAGTAGGCCGCGAGGGAGTTGCAGAGGTCTTGCGACGGGGTGATGTCATTGTTTCCGGCGTTGGGGTTGGAGAGCTCTTTCACGATGTTGAAGAGTTCCTTGCAGTTGTGTGCGTTGTTGTCCAGCCGGTCCTTGTATGTATTTTTCTTGGTGGCGCGGATCAGTTGGTGGTGTTTCCGGGTGGCGAGCTTGAGGGTGGTCATGTTGTCCGTGGTTGGTTCCCTTCTCCAGACTTTCTCGAGGACTCGACAGTTCTTCTTGGAGCTCTTGAGTTCGTCGGTGAACCATGGTGTTTTTCTGCTGCAGGGTCTGCTGGGTGGTGTTCTCAGAGGGGCGAGTTCGTCCGCGCAGTTGTTGATCCACTTCGTGAGGTTGTCGGCGGCTTGGCTGGGGTTCGCTGAGCTGGCGGGAGGGTGCTGGCTCAGGGAAGCGGTGAGCTGGTCGGCTAAGATCTTGTTCCAGCTTCTTCGAGCAACCTGTTGCTGGTGGTGGTGGATCGTCGTTTTTCGGAAGGTGAAGTGGACGCAGCTGTGGTCCGTCCAGTGGAGTCCTGTTGCGTGGCTGAAGGTGACGTCTTTGCTGGATGAGAAGACGGCGTCGAGTGTGTGTCCGGCGAGGTGGGTGGGGGTGGTCACCAGCTGCTTGAGTCCCAGGTTTGCGAGGTTTTCCAGCAGGGTGGTGGTGTTGCGGTCGTCGTTGTTCTCCAGGTGGAAGTTGAGGTCCCCCAGGAGGATGTAGTCGGCGGAGGGGAGGGCATGCGGGCTGACGAAGTCGGCGATGTCATCGCTGAATCGTGTGCGTGGTCCCGGGGGTCGGTAGATCAGGGTGCCTCTGAGGGTGGTGTTCGGGTTGGTGTGGATCTGGAAGTGCAGGTGTTCAGCGGTGGTTATGGTGTCGTCGGTGTTGGTCGTGATGCGGATGGTGTCTCTGTGGATGATGGCGATGCCTCCTCCAGTCTTGTTGGCGGTGCGGTCCCTCCGGATGATCTTGTAGCCCTCCGGGATGGCGATGGCGATGTCTGGGGCTGAGGAGGCGTTCATCCAGGTCTCGGTGAGGAAGGCAACGTCAGGGGCGGTGGTGTCGAGGAGGTTCCAGAGTTCTACGGCGTGTCTGTGGACGGAGCGGGTGTTGAGCAGGATGCACTTGAGGTGGTTGCTGCTGGGGTTCGGCTTGGCGGGTGTGGGGAAGGTCCGGATGCAGGTGAACTTGCAGGCGTGGCAGCTGAAGGGTCCGTGGGTGTGCCTCGGGGCGGCTCGGTGACATCCTGGGATGCAGCCGGTGTTGAGTGCGATGAGATCGGCGGCGCTGTAGGTTCGTCGGGTCGGCTTCCGTCGGTGGGGGCCATGGGTCCTGGCGCTGGTCGCGATCCGGTCGCAGACAGGCGCAGACGGGCTTACCTTTGGCGCGCCTTCGGCGCACAATCGGCGCGCCCGCTGCGCGTCAACGCTGCGCGTTCGCACGGTCGCCATTTAAGGCGAAGTGCGCGGGTGGGCGGGGCAGCTGGGAGGCGGGAGCGGGGAGGGAACAGAAGGAAAGAAGGGGCGGGGTTGGCGGTGGTGGCGGGAAGCGGGGGCGGCGAGGGAGGCGGGAAACAGGACGGGGGACGGCCTGAACTTAAGAACAAGCACAAAATACAGTCAAGACAACGCTGAGCGCGGGCAAGACAAAAACAGCAGAAATAAGCACAAATTACAGTCAAAACAATGCTGAACGCGGGCAAGACAAAAACAGCAGAAACAAGCACAAATTATAGTCAAAACAACGCTGAACGCGGGCAAGACAAAACAGCAGAAACAAGCACAAGTGACTGGAAAAAACAGCAGGGTCAGCCGGCAGCGAGGCAAGGCACAGCAGAGGGGCGCACGCAGCAGCTGGTGGCCGTGTGACGCGGGGGTGTCCCACAAGAGTACCCATCATGTAACCTTCATGTGGATACTTCGGCGTGAGTATTCAACATAAAGTAAAACAAAACAAAAAAAGTAACAGGTGTCTCCTTTCCACTTGAAATAGCAAGAGGTAAGAAATATGGTGGCTGCAAAGTGTTAAACTTTGGAAGTTAAAGGGGGACACAATTGTCAGAATTTAGCTTGGGGGAAAAAATGACAGCATTATTCTAACATTTTGTGTTGTATGCAATTCAAAACCCCAGAACGTGTTGAATGGTAATTTCCGTTAAATCGTGGAAAAGCAGGAAGAGAAATCTGCAGCAGAGGGGTTAACATGCCAGTTTCCAGAAATGCTCCTTTTCCCTGTGAGCATCAGGCAGGGCTGGGACTGAAACCTGTTCTCATGTCTCTCAGACCTGTGCTGCAACCTTCGCTCCAGGACCCTGCCAGGCCGGTCTATAAATATGCGCGTGCATTTGCACTCCATTACCAAGTGTTGTGCATTCTTTATCTGCACAAAGGCCTCTTTCACAGATATGATTAAGGCGTGAGTGTAACTTAAGAAATTACCTCTCCTGCTGCAGTTACCTCGCCTCGCCCCCCTTTGTTGTCCCAGAGCGTTAGGTGTAACCTGAATAGCTTCACTTTAAGATTGCTTTCAGGATTATCCACCAATTTCACCCCTTGAATGGCAATTTTACTATTCCAAGGCACTCCCTGGGAACAGAAACTAACCAGCCCACTCCTTTTAATCCAGCACAACATGTTCACTGCTTGTATTATGTTATCTGTACTGTACTACATGAGAAATCTGTGCTTCCAAGGGATACACATCACTGCATCTTTGTTGCCAAATTTACCTGTTGTTTCATTGGATAACGAAAAAATACTATGGATAGGGCTTGAGGGCAGTGGAGTAGGAGTGCTGTTGCTTCTTGCTCACTCCCTATTAAAAAAAACTCGTTGTTTTACGGTCTTTCTTGTTATTTGGTGGCAGCACAAGGCTTCCGCCTTAACTCATTTTGTGGATGCACTGTTCCTAAACTGGAGAGGTACTCATACCTAAAACTGTTCCTTTATAGGATTCAGTACAGGATATGTTAGATGACACTCAGGGCTATCCCGTACAGATATGGGAGGTTAGATCTAGGCTAAACACTGATGAAGTAAACAACTTGCATTCAGATTCACTGCATGCAAATACATTTCATGAAAAAACTATCCCAGATCAGTGACACTTGGATCTTGTTTCGATACCTCTCCACTGTAGGCAGTAATGCTTATACATTGTTAAACTAGAGACAGGTAGGGTTGCCAATTTTCTTAGGAAAAAAACATGCCAGCCATTTGTTTACATTTTGCTGGAACGGGCAAGAAGTAACAGGTTACACAGAATTCCTTTATAATTGTCAGGATTCTTTCGTAACATGGCAATTAGCCCTCTGTGTGTTCTAATAATCCTTCAGAAACAATTTGCACAGCTCTCAAACAGTGACGTAACAATAGCCCTGCAGTGCGGGGTGGGCATGGGCACTGGCTACAGGGGGTCCCTCCGAGTACTGAGCATGGGCTGGCCTGAGACCTCCTGACTGGGTCCGGAGCGTGGGGGCGCCCCCTCCATGCACCTTGCAGGGGGGCCCCTCAAGTTTTCTTACCTTGCAGAGGGGCGGGCCTCAAGGTTCGCTATGCCACTGCTCTCAAATACTTTTAACTGATTTCTTTATGTGTTTGATGTTTTAAGATTGTGTTTCAAAAGGGAAGAAATGCTTTTCCTAATATTTTTACTACCCTGGAGTTAACAATCTAGGCCTGGTATATAAAAAAAAAAACAGGTTGTAACCCTAGATACAGGGGGAAGCAGTTTGGGATATTTACTTTGGAATAATTAACTGAGCTGTCTTGCGCCATCATGCTCCGCTCAAAAGAAGCCATGTTTCCTTTAAGGAATAACGTTTTTAATTTTGAAAATCAATCACAGGGTTGGAGAATTGCTGACCCTTGCAGCAGGGGCGGCGCTAGGCTCATGGCGGCCCTGGGCAGGGAGCGTAGGTAGGGGGCCCCGGAAGAGGGGGTCCGGGCGGGGCAGAGTGTTAGGCCAGTGAAGGGGGGGGAGGGGGGTCAGGGTGTTTGGAAATGGAACAGAGCCGTAGGCCGCCAAATCCCCGCCAGGGGCCGCCACGCAAATATGTATCCATTCTCATAGGAGTATTATATTAGGGATATATATTGGTGTGGCGGCCCCTTGGGTTTGGCGGCCCTGTGCAGGTGCACAGCTTGCACATGCCTAAGGCCGCCCCTGCTTGCAGACCACCATCCATGTCATCTTAGCTAAATGCAGTTAGTTTCAATTGCGACCTACGTAAGTAATATTCAATAGGCAGTTGGTCTGCGGCCCACTATGGTTCAGGATTAGTAAATTAAGAGGTCGACTTGGGTAGATGTGTATTGCAATGTTTCTAACGTGTTTTTGAAATGTTAAGGTGCATGATCGTAGGGCCTTCATTGCGAGATAGCTAGATTTAGGAGCTGTAACACCAGGGGCTTGGAAACTCCTCAGCTAAACTTACCATTATCAACTATAATTCCCAGAATGGAGAATAACTATGCAGACCCAGGACCCAGGTCTGGAGATGAACACATTTAGGATTCAGAACATAAGACAGTGGTTGGAGTTGACTTTAATAATAAGAATGTATTTCTACCCAAATAAACCATTTTTAGCAACATCAGAATAAGAAAAGACTGGGGAAAAAAACATAACTTTATAACATGTACCATGCAGTTTGCATGCAGATCTTTGATAGCAGTTCATATCTCACTGTGCTAGATTACGATTGTAATTTATGAACTGTACAATAGCAAAAGAATTTCTTTCACAAAAGCAGTAACCCGCTGAGCTATGCATATAAAATGCTGTTCTTTGATATGCATGGTACAAGTTCTTTGCAGCAGGCATATTAACCCTCTGCGCTACCTTAGATGAGTCAAAACTGTCACTAGACAAAACTCCCATCTCTCTCAAGAAGGTTTATTAATCATTAGTGTTATCTTGACACTTTTATTGTTGCCTGAAAACTGCTGGATATACAGGAACTGTGCAGGGCTTTTAAAACTGCTGCAATGCTACAAAACTGGCCCCCATGAATAAAGCAGGACCCTCACGCATCCAGCCTCCCACGTAAATACACACCGACCGGCGTTATGTATGAGTGGAAGGATGCGTGACAGGGTCCATGTATCATATGATGACATATGAGCTGCTACACTAATTAATGATGGAAGAGACACGCTTGTCCCATTTTGCAAGGGTGGCTGTGTTGCAGGAATGATTGTTCATGCGTGAGAAGGGACACCTTTCTGCACATAAACAATAATTAAAGGCAACTTGCCCCTTCTATATGCAGCACAAATAGAGCCAGCAAAAACGAGAAAAAGTTCTTCTCCTCGTTGCGCCACTCTAACACCTGCTTTTCAGTGGAGTTAATTTTTGACTCTGCCTCAGATTCACAGAGCCTTGTAAACCTGGGGCAGCGTAAAAAAGCAATGAATGTTGCGGTGTAATGCCCACAGCAACACCCATTGCACGCCCCTTTCACGCAGATACCTGCGGGAAATGGGACAATGTTTACAAAGTGGCATTAAGCAATGCAAAGTGACTTAATACTACTTTGTATATATGGATTAGGGTATTGTGCCACTGGAGCGTCATAAACAGTGACACTCGGTGGCGCAGTGACCTTGTAAATATGCCCCTTGGTTTTTTGGTTTGGTCAATGAGATAATCATCGCATCTGACACCGGGTCACCCGTAATTGAGGCCACTATTGTGTTTTGTACTGCACTGTCATTTTATGGAACTGCATTTGTAAGTGCACTGCCAATTTACTGCTCTGTAATTTTTTTTACAGCAGTGTCATTTTACTGAGCTGCATTTTTAGAGCACGATCATTCTTACTGTGACAGTCATATTGTTGGGGACTATAAATAAGGGACTCAGACAATGAGAACAAGAGGAGATATGCAAGCAGAGATAAGAAGCTCTCTTGGCGATAGAAGAGGGAGAGAAACATTAAAATAAATAACACTCCTCCCAAGTACACTTTGTGTCAGCATGCTTAGACAAGATAATTACGGAGGTGAGTGGTTCCGCGCTATATAGCAGGGTTTGTCAGGGTAGGACATCGCTCAGGAGTGATGCACTAGACACAGCAAAGCGCTTAATGCCACACCTAGCAGATATGATGCACCTTACGCATAACATCCACATATCCATGTTAACCTGCCCACAAAGGTGCTTTGCCTGAATTGTCCTGTAATCACATACTGCCATTTTATGACAATGTAGATTTTAGACTATAATAAATAAATGTTAAAATGTTACCTTCAAAACTCATACTTAAGTGTAATGAGTGGTGGTATATTGGAGGGTGATAGGCTCCACAAACATCTTTGTTACAACAAAGCTGTGAGGCCTAGCTACAGGCATGAGAATCCCCAAAGGCCAAAGTGTTCTGTACTTTCACTGATGTATTACTAATGAGGAAGGGATATTACATTTTTCCAAGATTACATTACAGGTGAATTGCAACAGATCACTATTCTACCCAAGAGAAGAATTGCTGTCAGTTGGAGAAAATTTACATTGATTATCTTCGGGTCTGTGTAACCAGCTCACACTGGTTACAACACAACAGAAGGATCCACACCACCGGGTTACATTGGAGGTGTCCTAACAAGAACCATTTGACTGGGAAAAGATGATGTTTTGAATTTGGTTGCTTTTGCGGTACAGCCCTTCGCCACTGAGTTTCCAAAATGAGATATCAAAGACATTCAAAATAATTCTTTAGTTTTACATGTGGAGAAAATGGGACCAAGAATTTTGAAGGATTATATTTGGAGATATAACAGGTGACGGTTGGATCATGTGATCACTGAAGTAGGCTTATTCACTTTAGCTTTCCAAGTTAGAGCTAAACCCAAATAGTCAACCTATAATATAGACACATCCTTAGTGAGTCCAGAGCACGAGAAGCTTGAATTTCTCTTAAGTAATGGATATGGCTATCTAAAAGCCCCCAAATGCCCCCTCTGTTTAGTTTCACAAACCACAGATACATCAAAAGGACGTTGTCAAAAAGCAATCTGACATTATTGAATAGAAGTATGCCCATTTAAAAAAAATCATTCCCTTCACCTTTATTAAACAATTTTCTCCTGTAATGTTTGACAGCTAGGTCATTCACACTTTTTATGATACAAGTACAATTTTGTGGAGTTCCCGTGTTATTGAGCTAGACATAGCTTACTGAACTTCATGTTGTTTTTATACCAATGAGTACTGTGTCCCTTTCTCCTGCAGGAGAGCTAGGTCAACATCAAGGTTGTATTTGCCTGCTCCATGTAAGTTAACATCGTAGGGCCGGGCACCGGTGAACTGTTCATTAATGTGAAGTTAGAAGACATATTTTAGCCTGTATCTCTAACTGGTAGACATGGACTGACTTTGTGGAACGTTGCATTTGTTGTCATGTGATAGTTATTATGGGAGGATAAGTGAGGGACCAAGCTTAATCTCCCTATGCCACTCTCCCTATCTCTTGAGGTTGTTTATTGGAAGCCCAATTCATCCTACACACAAATATTCTCCCCACTGCTTAGGTTTGTGAGAAAAATTGGGTGATATATTGCAAATATTTTCAAAGAACATGCTTTCCTTAATCCAACGAACCATGAAGGTTTGATCCACAGGTTATACTGCTGTAAAAAAAGATATTTATGCAATTGAGAAGATGATTACCTGCTTAAAACTATGAAAATTACCAAACTTCACAAATAAAGGACTGCTGAACCTGATTTCCTTCCTAAAATTTATGGTGGACTTAGATAGGGACCAACTTTCTGATTGAAAGAAAAGCTGCTTCAGTTTTCAAGCATTGGCAAAACCATAAAGAATGGCTTAGAACTGAAAATGTAAGTCAGACCTACTGCTGTTGTTAATGCTTGTTAAGGGTAGAGCTTCTATGGGTGTTGATTCCACAAGGATGGTCCTTGGAAAGAAAAAGCTCACCTGTTTTTTTTAACTGGTTTGACATGAAGAACCATCAGAAGGTATTTATAACTGCTCAGTTAAGTACTGTGCATTGTGAATGGCATTGTCTTCAAATATGGAAATATGTTAACAGAGCAAGCAATTGAGGTACCATGGGCAAGATGTACCTAACATTTTAGAAGTTGCAATAACGTAGATTTGCAAAATCAAAGGGTTTGGGACCAATTTGTACTACACCCATTTTAAGAGTCAGTAAATGTTTGCCAACTCCTGAAACTGGTCTAGAAATGGATAATGGACTGCAATTTGGAAGGGACATCTTGCAGACATCCCTTCCAAAATCAGTACTCTCTGTATCAAGAGTTTACAACTAGGATTCCAGTTACAAACCATTGATAAGTCTCATGCTTTTTAGCTGAACTGGCAACTCATTTGCAAAAGGAAAAGGCACCCTTAGCCTTTGTGAATTTGGATGGCAGCTTCAGAGGGAGAAGGCAGTGGTCAAGAGGACCCATGGAAACTGTCACTGAAGTTTTTCAAAATATAACTCTTTTTCTCAAAAGCAGCCATGTTTCCTTTAAGTAATAATGTTTTTAATTTTAAAAATCAATCACAGGGTTGGAGAATTGCTGACCCTTGCAGACCACCATCCATGTCATCGTAGCTAAATGCAGTTAGTTTCAATTGCGACCTACGTAAGTAATATTCAATAGGCAGTTGGTCTGTGGCCCACTATGATTCAGGATTAGTAAATAGTTCATGTGCAGGGAAAGTTACTGGGTGCTAAATGTACACTCAAATTTAGTAACCATTTTTTATGACAAGAATATTAGTACATCTGTCCCAATGTTATTACTATGCTCACATTTAAGTTGGACCAATACATTTATTTATTGTGTTTCATAAAGCGTAAACATGGGCAACATGGTATCAGAGCACTGTACACGAGAGCTGGCACTTGTCACTTAAGCTACACAGTACATAGAATTCAAAGAGCATAGGTATAACACAATAGGATACAATATCAAATAGGGTGAAATGATAGTTTCAAAATAGTTCTCTTATGGCACAATTTTTTTAGTAATGCAGCTTTTACTTCCTTCTTGAAAAGCCTGTGTGAGGTAATTACTCTCATTAAGGGTGGTAAGAAGTTCCACATTTTGGGGGCAGATCTGGCAAAACCAAGGCTGTTTCCTTTTTTTTTTATCTGGGTGGTTCTAGTATGATGATTTTTCACTTCTAGAATCTCTTTCGCCTCCTCATAGCTTGATCCTATTCTTCATGTATTTAGGACCAGAAAGGTGTACAGCTTTGTGTGTTTTGCATGCAACCTTCAGTTGGATCCTAGCTTTAACTGGGAGCCATTTGAGGATTCTGAGTGATGGGCAAACGCAATCATAGCAAGATGTGCATGTTAAAGGTTTTGCTGCTGCATGTATTGTAGGTTTCATTGGGGCTAGGCTGACTTAGGTAGATTTATAAGCGTGGGATTCCCATAGTTCAGTCTTGAGAGCACAACAGATTGTACCGCTGTTTGAGGCCTCCTAGGGGTATGAAGGGTTTTAGGTATTTAGGTATTTTAGAAGATGCAGATGTAGGTTAGTGCTTCTGGTTGCATTTTGTATGTGAGTTTGCATGTTTGGATTTGAGTCTAGTGTGATGCCTAGTGATTTTATGGATCTGGAGATGGATGGGGTGCAGTTTACCAATTTGATGCTGAGAGTGTAAGGTTGTGGTTGTTGTGATCTAAGTCTGGGGCAAAAAGAATGAATTAAGTTTTCCAGTGGATTTAGTTTAAGATTTTATGGTGCCAGCCAGTCCTGTATTTTCCTCAGGGTGTCCAGTCTCTGGATATTCTCTTGAGAGGAGAGTTTGATGTAGAGCTGAGTATCATACGCATACATCTGGTATGAGATTTTTTATTGTATACAGATTTCAGCGAGTGGTACCATGCATAGATTGAAGAGCGTGGATGAAATTATGGAATCCTGTGTAACACCCCTGTCGATGTCTGGTACATCCGATAGGGTGGTGCCTATTTTGACTCTTTATTATCGGTTCTGCAAGAAGGAGATGAACCAGTTAAAGGCAGCTCCATATAGGCCCATTCTGAGTTCAGGAGTTTCTCTGACGCGATTGTGGCTGACTGTGTCAAACACCACTTATAAATCTAGAAGTATTAGGAGAAAGGATTCATTTTGGTCTAGTGATGTTTGTCTATTATTTGGGATGTTGAGAATGGTGACCTTGGTATTGTGTCCAGGCCTGAAACCTGATTGTTTGTTTCTCTAATAGGTCAAAATTCTTGATATTTTTGCATAGTTGACCGAGGGCGCATTTTTCTATCAATTAGGCCAGGAAAGGCAGACTGGATACTGGTCGGAAGTTGTGTAAGTCTTTCTGGTCAGAACCCGTTTATTTTAGTAGGGCAGATACTTGGCCCATCTTGAGGCATTCTGGGAGGGTTCCTTGTTGGAGAGATCTAGATTTCCCTCTCAGACAGAGATCTGAAACTGTTCCAGAAGGCTCAGTTTTTTCATAGGCAGTTTGGTGGGTTGGTCAGTATTCTTGCTGTGTACTGTTGGAGAGGTATTGATGGATTCCCTAGGTTCTTTGCTAGCTTGGCGGGGAATAGAGTTGCTAATAGGCGCGATTTTATCTTTAAGAAAGTGGAGAAGCCGTTACAGATGTCTGTCGAGATCTTTGGAATTGTGGGTTCTGCAAGTTTTTGTGATTATTGTTTTATTATGTCAAAAGAGTTTTCTAGGCCTGTTCTTCCCTCTTTTTATTTGAGATGTGATTGCTGTTGTTTTGGCATTCAAGATAGCCTTTTTGTATAAGATTCTGTGCATTCTCAACTGTTCAAGGCGGGTAATGTTTGGGCCCTTTCTCCAAAGTTGTTCTAGATGTCTTAGTTGTCTTCTTTCATTGTTTAAATTTTGTTTGAACCATAGTACTGCAGGTTTTTTCTTTTGTCTTTTTAGACTTAATGGAGAGCCTTCTGATCTATGTCCGCCATGCTGCTATTGTAGAGGTGTGTCCGTTCTTGAACCGATGTTTGGTCAGTCCGAGGTGCCAAGGAGGTTTGACATTGACCTAACAGTTCTGATCTACTCACGTGGCTGTAGTCCCTCACCTACATTTTTTCCCTTCTCGTTTGACCCTTGATTCTAGTTTCTTGTGCAGAGATTTCGAAAAGAATTTGAAGGTGGCCTGACTAGTCTATTGATGTGTTGTCTAGAATGTTTACTGATTCCAGATTAGCAATGATGAGGTCATGTGTGGCAGCGTTGTTATGGGTTGGACCACTGAACGCTTGAATTATTCTGAGATCCTTGAGCAGGTTACAGAGTGCTGCCACTGTGGGGTCTTTGTCATTATTCCAGTGCAGGTTAAAATCTCCTAATAATATCATATTAACCCCTTCCCTTCTGCCGTCGGCCGTTGGCCGTCGCGAGCACTACCTTCGTAGTGCTGCGCACGCCCAACGGCCGATTCGGCCCCACCCGCACACAGAAACGCCCGCATCGCGGCGGAATTACCACCCCGGTTAACGGGTTAAATAGTGAAGTAGAATTGGTTGTGATTGTTTCCATAAGTTGCTGTACAAAGACTGTGCTGTTACCCTGTGGATGGTATAAAAGGAGTGTCTTCGATAGCAGTTTCTTTTTAATCTTGATTTCAGCTCCCAAGAGTTGAAAACTATGGTGTATCTTCTAGTGAAAGTGTGTTTAAGGTTAGGGAGTTTCTGTAAATTATAGCGAGGCCTCCCCCCGGCTTCAATGTGCAGTCTAGACGTAAAATGACAAAATCCAGGGGAAGGAAAAGGTCCAGTATTGGAGCCGCTCTTGAGTTGAGCCAGGTTCAGTTAAGAAAAGAATGTCCAGGTCATGCGCTAAGATCACATCTGCTATATCAGTTGCATGATTTGCAGCTGAATTGCAATTGTACAGCATTCATTTCAGTTTGTTACTTTTCTGTTAGTTACTGTGGTGGATATTGTGTTTGTTGCAGTCGGGATCAGGTTGTTGAGATTGACTTAAAGAGGGTTTTGTCTATGGTTTTTAAAGTTGGATGTCTTGATGATCGTGATGTTGTGTCAAGTGAGGATTTCTGTAAGCCCTGATAGTATACTAGCAGAGTGTTTATCTCTTCTTATGGGTGATTATTTGTTATTCTGGGTCTCTGAAGCTTGTTGTCTCAGGGAGTTGTGAATCTGCTGTTGTAGGAATGTGTTCTGCTAGATGGAGAGTCAGTGTGCTTGCTAGTGGCTATTTACATGTACACTTGTGTGAGTAGAAGTGTGTTGGCTTTCTTCTTGACCCATTCTATGTCTTTCTGAGTAGTTGTAAGTTATCGTTGATTTGGTTTGTGGGGAGTTAGTGTGGTTGGCACTGAGAAATTACATTATTGTTCTGTGTGAATATTACGAATTGTTGTGACCTGTCTGCTTTTTTGATTCTATCGTCTATTCCTTGCCTGGAAGATGTTTCTTGATCACTGACCCACTTCCTGTTGTTGATCCTCGAGTTGAAAGTGCTGTTTGTATGTGGGTCTAGTTGTGGTATCTCTGGGGCTTTGTAGACTGCAGGGATATGATTGCCATTGGGTGTAGTCCTTTGGCTGGAGTAAGTCAGTTTAAGCTAAGGGTTAGGAGCCAGGGAATGTTTCTAGGGTACTAACACATTTCCTGTTGTTGAGTAGTTGCTCTTCGAGTTGAGAGAGTTGTTAGTCGAAGGGTCTGGTTGGGGTCTTTGTGGGCTGCCGGGCTTCAATTGTTGTTGGGTTTAGTTTGGTCGGAGTTAGCAGCTTTATAGTGAGGGTTAGGAGAAGGAGTATGAGACATGTAACAAGGTTTTTGTTGGGGCTGCAACTTGCCTTTTAGGTCACTAAAAACTGAATCAAATGCTTGTAGGTCATTGTCTACTGCTTGAATAAGGATTTTGCAATTTTTGTAAATTCAGCATGGTAGCTTTCACTTTCAGCGAGGGGGAGGGGGATATTTGGAGATTGAGACTATAGAGGATGTTCTGTGTGACATTGACTGCCATGAGGGAGTAAAATGCATTTTGCCATTTTGCTGTGCGTCTTGTGGGGAAGATCAGATTGGTTTTAATGACTCTGTTTGAGAAGCAGAAATAGCTGTTAGATATGAGAGTTTTAGAGTTGCTCCTTAGAATATTGTGTTTGAATGTTGGTGCTCCATTTATGGATAAATCAGATGTGTAATTGATTCTGAGTGAGTTAATTCCTGAAGGGGGCAGAGAGGGCGCTTTTGCATCGGTGTGTGCCAGCATCTTTCTTTATTAGTGAGGCCGATATTGGTTCCTCTTTGTTAGGCGTAAGGACCAGACCTTTGCTGTTAATAAGCGACAAAACAGCAATGAGGTCAGTGGAACCCCCGTTCTATTTAAATCTCTTGTATCCAAATTGTTGTCGATAGAGTCAGCCTGCTTCCTGATGTTTTGTATCTTTTTTCTACGGATGGCCGCTGTAGGGTTGGATCTTGTTCGATAACAATTTATTGGGGTGCAGCTTCGAGTTTGGGTAGAGGCTTTGACTTCCCTTTAATCTGCAATAAGGGCACTTGCTAAGAACAGTATGTATGTATCTTGAAATGTTTTAATTGTTTCATGTGATACAGTGAAATAAAAAATCACTTTGGTTGTTGAATCCATATGCTACATGAAGAATTAAATGCTACAAAAGGTGAGATCTATTTTATTTTTGAAATGTAAATTTGTTCCCCATGCAATTACAATGGACACATGCAATATGTGACCGAGTGATACACCAAAAAGGCAATAGCATGGTGTGAGAGAGTGATCCTCCTCTTATCTCACTGTAAATATAATTTTTAGAAGAGGAGTGACAAATGCTCTAGCAGGCGGTTATGAAATCGCAGGAATAAACATGTACCAACAATCCAAAATACCAATGAATCTATTTTATTCACTAGTGATAGATAGGCTTCACATGCCTGTGCGTCTTCTCTAATCTCTAGAATTGTTTACCATTAAATTCAAGCCTCACCAGTATAGACGTCAGCATGAATCACTGCTGGATTTTGAAATGTGTAGTCGAAGTTACCCAATGCAGACTGTAAAAGCAAATGAAAACAAACAATTATGTTCAACTGGCTAAAGATTTCACAAGTTGCGCCCTTATCCATAGTGGCAAAGGTTACAAGCTGGCCCTAGTATTCATCCTTTAATTCAGGGTAGCATTATGTAGAGTTAGGAAAGCCTGATCCAGGATTTCATCATAAAACAAGTTTACAAACAAACAATCTCAATGGAATTCGTTTACATATTTACTGGTTATCCTGAAAATCTGGTGTGGATCCTGCTGATGTGAAGCCCCGGACTGACTAAAATGGATCTAAACAGATGCCTGATCAAGCCTAAACCCAGATGGGGCGGAGATTATTGCAATTCATCTTTTCTAAAACAGAGGACCTTTTTATCAGGCTGTCTACAGTTCAACATCATATGAGTGGCTTCTTACTTCCTTCTACCACATATAGTGAAAACTACCCTCTTTAACCATAATCAAGATCTAATGGTCCATGTTCAATCCAACACTCTGTAAATTTCTCCAGATTGCTCAAGTAGTTAAAATATTATCTTTCCAGTTATACAGTAAGAATAGAACAATACTAGAATTGATTACATTTAATCATAGGTAGATGGTTGTTGCCAGCCGTATTAGAGTACAACATTACTAATAGCATATTCTAGATTTGAAAATCCTTAAGTAATTGACAAACATAGGTTTTCTCCTGATAAATTCCTCACTTCCTGATTTAAGACATGCAGCACTAATGAACTGGTCATTAGGATATCTACCCTGCCATTTGAACATAGGCAAAATGTTCAATTTGTAAAGATGTTACGGGAGCATTTGATGTATGTCATTTTTTCATATATATGGTCAACCTTTTTGCAGTCTTTCAGATTCTGCTGTAGAACTCTTCTTTGCCCAAATAGAGCTTGAGCAATGTTTTCTGTTCTACTTTGTACACTTCCCAGAGTTTACAGCCTTATTCATCAACGGGCCGTTTTGGGAGCCCCTAATAGCGATTCATAGCGAATCGCTATTAAGGACTCGCAAAACGGTATTCATGTAGGAATTGCTAAATAAATAGCGATTCCTACACATTCCTTATTTGCGAGTAGCAAATTGCTAATCGCAAATAAGGAATAACTCCCCATTCATTCCTATGGGCCAAAAGGCCCATAAGAATGAATGGGGAGTATTCCTTATTTGCGATTAGCAATTAGCTAATCGCAAATAAGATAGCGATTTAAAGGGTGCCAGGGGTGTCCAAAGGACACCCTGTAGCACCCCTTAAATGCAAATTGAAACAGGTGTTGCGCACACACATGTCCAAAGGACATGTGTGTGTGCAACATGCAACTTAGAAAAATGCTTTTAAAAGCATTTTTCTAAGTTTTTGCTATTTACCGAGAGGTCTGACCTCTCGGTAAATAGCGGCCCAAAATTGCATTTTCGCAATTTTAAAATGCTTCATGAATTGCATTTAAGGAATCTCAAATAGAGATTCCTTAAATTCAATTCTTCGCAAATGTGCGAATTCTTAAATAGCGAATTTTGCATTTGGGATGAAGAATCCCAAATGCAAAAATTGCACTCGCAAAAGGCAAGATTCTGAGAATCTTGCCCTTTGCGAGTGCAATTTAGCTTGATGAATCACGCGGTTAGTTTATAAAAGAATATCTGCTGGGTTCCAAGGTTTTGCTCAGAAGCCCGCAGCCGGTGCTATTGAAGATCCAGGTGCCAAATAAAAGTGACATAGTCTTGATCCTGCCTCATTCTTCTTCAGTCCACCACCAGACAACTCTTGCTTCCTGCCTTTTTGTCTCAATATTCAAGGTTTGTTTCATCCCTGCTTCCTCCCTTTGGCTTGATTTTTCATTCTGTCTATTCCTGCATATTTCCTCTTTTATGTAGAGTTCTCTCTCTCTTGCTCTAGATCAAGTTTGTTGGGGAGATATAAGTGCTGGTCCCCAGAAATGAGTACCGGGGTGCCCCACATGCAACAGCCAGCTTACATTAAGCACTGCTCTTTACCACTTCTAAGTAAACCTTTTCTTCATTGTAATGTATTAATATTCACTGTAACTAGGATGGTCCATATCTAGTTTCACATATTGTATAGAGCTCCAAAACCTTCAGAAAACACCTATAAAAATAAGTAAATGGAAAAAAATAATGCTGTGATAAAAGGCAAGCATAGGGGCTTAAATGCAACAGTAAGACTGACAGGGAGGTTGGGGAAACAGTAAGTAATTTGGCCACATGAAACGATTGTCTTGCTACATGTAGGTGACAGGTTCTTTTCAAAACACTGATTTCTCTGTGTGCCACTGGTGATGAACCTGATGAACTAAGCTTCTAAACACAGTTAGTCTATGGTTAGAATTCCTCTGGATGTTGACATTATAATGCTTCCAAAACAAGTTTGATTTTACTTTTCCTCTGGCCCTTCATTTTCATGCCATCCCATTATACCCTAGGTCGAGCCAGTCCTTCATTTGTAAAACCTATAAATGCTGTGGGCTAAAAACATACTTATGAACCTGTTCTCGCCCAGCAGAATGCCATTGTTGCCGTATATCAAAGCTAATGAGACTAGATACCACTTGATTAATTCATTCTTCAATTCAGAATGCACTTCCTATCTCTTTATTTGACTCTTGCATTTTATTTTTCATTCTTGATTTTTCCCATTCTCCATTTGTCACTCTTTTCCTATCTTCCTTTGTGTTTCCCCCTTTTCTATCTATCACTCTCTTGCTCTGGGTCTTATGGAGAAAAGTCCCAGTCTCCTAGAGTGGTCTTCTGTGACCACCAACTGCAATCACCAGCTCAAATTAACCCCTGCATAAAAAAAGGGAGAAGGGGGCGTGGCTTAGGCGGCGATGTGGTGAGACGTGCTTCTGCTGGGCTCCAGTCCCCCGCCGCCTTTTTAAGCCTCTTTAAAGCGAAATTGGGGCACTGATTCGCGACTCGAGGAGAGAGAGGCATGCCCTAGCTGTTGGGGTGCCTGCAGTGATCGATCGACTGCGGAGTGGCAGAGTTGCAGACCGACAGGCCACCAACAGCCTCCAGGCCAGCGGCGCCTGCCATTTTGTGCTGCCTATGCGCGGGACTGTCCCTAGTCCCTAGACCTGCCCTGCCTGTGGACCCGGCGGAGGGGGACGCTCCGAGTCGGCTCTGCTTGGGTGGTGAGCTCCCCCGGGACGGAGCATTGCCTCGCTGCCCGCCGCAACCAGAGGGAGCCGGAAAGAGCAGCGGGGAGACGGCGATGCGGCCTGGTGAGGCCTCTCAGCGGTGAGGCAGCGTCTGGCCTAGGAGCGCGAGCCGGAGTGGAGCTCGGCCCTGGGGAGAGGCCTTCTGTGGCGAAACCGGTGCACGGAGGAAGAAGAGGAGCCTGTGTTGTGGCCTGCGGGAGCCCCTGATCGCGGAGTGAAGCGCCGCAGCCTACTTCCAGCAGCCCCGAGAGAGGCAAGAGTCCTGACGCCGCAGGTAGGAGCGGTGGGGGCCCTGGCGACGCGCTAAGCCACGGTAAGTGCTGTGCTGTGCTCTGGCCCACGGTGAGGTGCGGGACCCCCTGTGGCGCCTGGGGGGGACGACGATGGACAAGCGGCAGGAACTCTGGGGCTACCCTAAGGGACCGGGCAAGGTGCGACGGACTGGCGGGATCCTCCTGGCCCTGGGGCGAGCGGTGAACTGCGTGGCAATCCTGCAGAGACGGTGGTTGTTGAATTCACCAGAGAGAGGCGGCACAGCAGGGAGGCGAGGGGCATAGCCAAGAACATTGTAACTGCCTGCTGCTGGCCCCTGTAACCCTGATCCCTGCCACTCCTGCATTAACTATTGGGCCTGATATACATCGTGGTAAACTGCCCCCGGGCCCTACAGGCGAGCACCGCCATATTGGGGCCTCACCCGCCTGGACTGCACAAACCCCTGATGAATTGTGGCCGGCACTCGAGATCTACCAGACAGGCGCCGCCATTTTGAGGCCCAAGCCAGACACACTCTGGGGATTGACGCTGTGGACTGTGAAGCGGGGGCGCGTGGATGGGACGGATAGAGCTTCCCCCCCTTTTTGAACCCTGACGGAGGCTGCCTGTGAGGGTGGCCAGCGCAGATTGGAACACTCCTCCTGCCCCTGGTGACCCCCACACCTCGGCTGAGCTTGCTTTGGTGGGGCTTGGTGGTGAGCTGCGGTGCTTGGGAGGGTGAGGCAGTGACTACATAACAACGCCTAGGACACAGAGACAACCCCTCTTGCCCAGGTGGATTGCGGACAGCACCCGGGATAGGGACAATTCACGGGGCATTGGGCGGGTGGTGTAACCGGGACTACCTCGCAAGACCCCTGTACTACACTTGTGCCGACTGCTTGCTTGGAGACTGGAGAGGCGCCTACTGTGGGGCAGGAAGGAGTCGATGCCTATATAGCGGTCCCCTGATTTCGCTGGACCCTGGGGGTTGGGCACCGACGGAGCTACCTAGAGCTTCTAACCCACTGGCCTCTCCTCCGCTCCCTATTAGCTAGACCTCTTGGAGCGCGGGGGTGGCATCGGGAGCTCCCCAAGTGCGTGGCTGTAGGTTGGGGCAAAGTGTACTGACGGACCACTGTGACGGCGCTAGCGATGACACGCTCCAGGGGGGGCAAGACCGGACCGGCTGAGGCCTCCAGGGACAACTCGGTGGTGGCAATGTGGGGTAAGGCCGGGACGACAGCACCCGTCGAGGGGTCATCACAGGCTGCTGGAGATGCGCTGCCAGTGACCCAGGCTTTCATGACCTCCTTTATGTCGGAACTCAAGTTGGAAATAGGTTCTCTGCGGTCGGAGGTCCACACATGTGTGAAGGAGCTGCGGAGAGAGGTGACCGACCTTGGCGACTGAGTGGACGGGCTAGAGAAGACGATGGACGCCCGTACGGAGGACCAGGAACAACTGTGGCAACGCCTGGCAGCGCTAGAGGAGCAGAACATTGAGCTGCAGGTCAAGCAGGAGGACCTCGAAAACCGAAGCCGCCGGAATAACCTCCGCATTAGGGGGGTCCCTGCTGGAGCGGAAGGGAAGGACATTACGGCCTACATGGCGCAGCTCCTCCACGAGGTGTGGGGGGATGAGGAAGCCTCACCCCCGACCTTGGACTGGGCCGATCGAGTCTCCGGACCTGCGGGACGACCGGGTCTCATTCCAGATATACTGACGCGGGTCCACTTCTTCACCGAGAAGGAGGTGATACTGAAAGTGGCGAGGGACAAACCTGACCTGCAGTACGAGGGCCACAGGATCCAGATCTTTCAGGACTTGGCACCCAACACCCTGCATAGACCGCGTGTCTTCAAACCAGTGACAGAAAAGCTACAGGCCCTCGGCATCGCCTATCAGTGGGGCACCCCTTTGCCCTCATCTTCCAGTGGGAGGGTCGGCGACAAATACTACGATCTTATAGGGAAGCGGCGCATCTGCTTGGGCTGCCAGAATAGCCAACACATAGTCCCTCCCGACAACGGCGTCAAGAAAGGATTCCGGCTAGACCAACCTGGCCTACTGTACAGCGATGCCGCCGATCGCCTCCAGTGGATGAAGCATCTGCCTCATAGGCCAAGCAAGAGAATAGCACATATTAAATCCCTCAAAGGCGACAGAGAGGGCTCGCTGCCGCATCCATCCACCCCGTGAACATCCGACCAGCATTATGTTGTACGTGAGTGCCTGTGCTCCGGCGGGTGGCAACTTCCCCCCTCATGAGTCTACCCTGGGATCTTCACCCTACTTACGGGCCCCAGACTACGTATTGGGAGGCGGGGGTACCGGGGCCCTGGTGACAATCCCTCTTGCATCGCCTTTAGACCCCCCAGGCAGTCCCCTAGGGAGTGACATCTCGAAGTGCATCTGAACCCTTGGGTAGAGGGTGCCTTGTGATTGGGACAGTGTGATGTGGCCCTGTTGGCCTTTGGTGGCTTCTGCTATCTGTTGGCCTGGTTAGCCGCTATTGGAATCTTTACTCTTCTGCTCTTCTCCTGATTTTTTTATACCTCTTTCTCTCTTTTGCTTTTCTTCTTCGGTGTGTGGTGGGGATGGGACCAGGCGAGGACAGCTCCCTGGCTGGGTGGATGCGGGGGAATCTCTTTTGCCTATATCACCTTACAGAGGCGGGGGTGGGGGACACGAGCAGGCCCTACATATTATGACTCATGACTGCATGCGCACCTAAGCCCCTGAAGATTCTGACCCTCAATGTTAAGGGCTTAAATTCCCCCAACAAACGGAAACAAACATGGCGCTACCTCCTACAGCAAGACCCTGACTTAATATTCCTACAGGAAACCCACTTGCTGCGCGTGGACACGAAGCGCATGGCGCACCCTAAATATCCTCTCCAGTTTTGGGCTACAGCTGACTCTAAAACGTGGCAATACTGTGCAGGAGTGGCTTCAGGCGGGGGGAATCTGGGCCTGTCAGGGGTGGCGATGTTCGCTTCCTTAAGGTCACAGTTAAGTTGGGACGGCGACAGTTTACGCTCTGCAATATATACGTGCCCAACCAGATGCAAGATAGATACCTCCAAACACTTTTACAGGACCAAATCGCGTGTGAGGACTTGTCCCTGATATTAGGAGGGGATTTCAACCTAGTTTGGGACCCGGACCTAGATCGCAGCGAAACCTCGTTTAGTGGCACCGGGACTATGTCCGCTGCCCTGCACGCTCAGATAGCGGATATGGGACTAGTAGATGCATGACGCTATCAAAATCCGGGGCTGAGGGACTACTCGTTCTACTCCCACGCACACAGATCATACTCTCGCATAGACCTCCTGTTTATCTCACATGACCTGTTGCGGGACGTGCTGGGGGCTTCTAAGTCGGACATCTCATTGTCTGACATCTCATTGTCTGAAGATCCCGGCCTGCCTTCTGTCGCTGGATGCGGAGAAGGCCTTTGACCGGGTGGGCTGGACCTTTCTACGGGCTATTCTGCAAAAATTTGGACAGGGTCCTAAGATGGTCACGAGGATCATGGCCCCATATGTACGGCCACAGGCCAGGATTCGGGTTAACGGCACGCTGACGGCGCCGTTCTATATATGCAGGGGTACAAGGCAGGGGTGCCCACTGTCGCCCCTGCTGTTTGCTCTCGTAGTGGAGCCCCTTGCAGAAATGATCCGGCAAGCGCCAGATATACATGGCATCGCCCACGGCGGTCGAAACAACAAGGTGGCGCTTTTCGCAGACGACCTTATCCTCACCCTGACGCGTCCACGGGAAACCCTTCCGGCCCTGCATAGGGTGCAACGCCTCTATGAGGGCGCCTCTGGCCATCAAGATCAACCATGACAAGTCCTGGGCCCTTAACTTACCATCCCAAATGAGGAATTGCCCGCTCTTAAAGATGCAGCACCCTACCAATGGGCTGAGGGCCATGGCCGCTATCTGGGCCTCCTGCTAACCCCCACCTTGGACACGTGGACATTGGTGAATTGACGGGAGTGTCGGATGGCAGTCCTCGAGGATTTGCGGAGGTGGATGCCCCTGATGCTGTCATGGCTGGGTAGACTGAACGCTGTTAAGATGTCGATTCTCCCCAAAATCCTGCATTTATTCCAATGCCTACCCACTCTGATCCCACTTCATTGCATACGAAGCCTACAACGGGAACTTACATCTTTTATATGGGGTGGGAAAAAGCCCCGCTTCTCGCAAAAGCTCCTCATGTTGCCACGAGACAGGGGGGTCTGGCCTACCCTAACTTGGTGCATTACTACTGGGCCTCACACCTTCGCTTTGTGGTAGAGTGGGGAGTGAGGGAAAGCGAGAAGGGATGGCTCCACATGGACAGGGCGGTGACGGGGAGAACCATCTGGGACCTATCATGGCTACATCGCGTGGCCTGTCCCGGAAATGCATATATGGCAGTATCCACTAAAACAGTCTTGGACATATGGGACAATGTAGCCGTGTCCAAAGGCCTCACCACGTTCCCATCCCCACACACCCCCATAGCCGGGAACGCACACTTCCCGCCGGCCTACAAATCCCGTGCCTTCGACAAATGGACACAGGGCGACTGCAGGGTAATCTGTGACCTGTATGACAGGGGCACACTCAAAACATTCGAGTACTGCCGGGAAGAATTCTGTATACCACGGGAGGCAAGATTGCAATACGCACAGCTAAGACACTGGGTCTCTGAAGAGGGTGTATCACAGGTGGCCACGCGAGAATTTACTCCCTTTGAAAAATTGGCGCGCTACCTTGGGAAGCTAAAGGGACTGATCTCCCAGATTTATCACATCCTGCAACACCCGGCGAGCCCGTCATCTCATGCATATCAGCGGCAGTGGCAACTGGCGATAGGCGCAGACATTGAGCCCCCGCAGTGGGATAGACTCTGGCGAGACGTCCCCAAGATAAACCGGAGCATTCCGCAGAGGGAGAATGCTTACAAACTCTTGACTCAGTGGTACAACACACCTCAACGCCTTCATAAGATGTTTCCTGTGGTCTCTCCCTCGTGCTGGAGGTGCCAATCTGCATCAGGGGACTTTCTCCATATCTGGTGGGGATGCCCAGTGTTGTCCATCTTCTGGAAGGAAGTCCTTAGTCACATAAAGAGGGTACTGGGGTTCCCCCTGCCTGAAGAAGAGAGCACGATCTTACTCAGCATTATACCTGCCGGCCTTAAGGCACTTACACATAGCGACTGGATCCTGACGCTCCAGATGCTGGGAGCAGCTAGGCAGCTCATAGCCTTATACTGGAAGAGGACTGAAGCCCCCCCATAGCAACCTGGTTCGTAAGACTCTGGCATGTTATAGCAATGGAATATCTCACGGCGCGATTGCAAGCGCGTGACACACGCTTCGGGGCTGTCTGAAAGCCACTAGTTAACTACCTCTGCAATATGGAACATGCGGGCCACATGCCCACCAGGCTTAGGACCCTGCGCCTCTTTGATGATGCTGTGACCCCGCCCAATCCCGCTAGATTGCTGCCTTAGACACCTCTGGAACTGCAAACAACACGCTGAGACCCTTCTCCCCCGCCGCCCCACTCCCTGACGCACGCCTCTTCTGCCTCTCCCACACTCTTTGCTACCCCTCCCTCTAGTACACCTCTTTCTTCCTTTCTCTTTCCACTATCAGATTCTTGGTTTCATATATGAAATAGGAGCCCTGTTGGGCTGCCTCTCATTGTTGGGCTAATTACTAGATTATCTTTTGTGAATGAATTTGTCAGATGGGCTACTTACAAATCCGACGAATGTCACTGCTTACAGCATCATACGCGGCCGGCCCCAGTGGGGTTGTAGGCAAAACGCTGTGTTCATCTTGTCTTTTTGTGCAGGGCCTTTGGCCTTACTGCTGTGCTATACTCTACGTGGCTGGCCCTTCTTAGGGTTGTAGGCCTATCGCTGTGTTCTAATGCACTTGTTACGAACCCTGATATTTTGAAATAAAACACACTTGAAAGTAAAAAATAAAAAGGGAGAAGTGGGGGAACATTGGCTTATTGGAGGCTGAGGAAGGGCGGTTTGCCCTCATGGCAACACAGGAGGTGGTGATTACCAATTGATTGCACCTTATTCAATTTTCATACTTACACTGAATCTACCTGACACCGGCACTATTATGATGCTTCAATTAGGGCTTTGGGCCGGAGTGTTTGAGATGTGGGGCAGAATTGGACGACTTTATTCACACTGCCTGGTTATGCTCCCAATTGAGACCCTTATGCGAGGAAATTTTCCAAACATTTATTGCGTATTTCAAAGGCCATTAGATTTCTCCTCCAAGATCACACTCCTAAATGTGCTTGAAGATGAGGGCTATACTGAAACAATGCTACATCTCGGGTTAATACTGGGGAAACGAGATACAGCACAGAATTGGAGGAAAGAAACCCCCCTAGTCTGAGGAAGTGGGAACATGGTGTGGAAAGAGGCCAACTGCTTGAGGTGCCCATAATCAAGGCCAGCGGCTGCCCCTGTAAACATAGCAGAATTTGGGGTTGTTGGGAAAGTTACTTTAACAACAACTTCCCAGATAATGATAGTGATGATATATAGGTGCCCGAATTCCTGGTGATGGAAGAACACCAGTAAAGTTGTCATGCACTAGGGATATGGGCAAACTCTGTAAAACTATGTAAAGCAATGCTGTGTACTAACGTGGATGTCTTGTAATTATGTTTACCAAGTATAATTGTGCTTTCATGGTTTATTGCCCTATTTTATACTTTTACACAAAGCTGTGAAAATCTAATGAAAAATAATTTTTAAAAAATCAGCCCCTGCATGTAGCGTAGCCAAGGGTTTCATATTGCCTTCCTTCCATCTAGCCTGAATTGCTCATTGGCAAGTGCTTAGAAGCAGTTTATCTGGCAAAATAATAATAAATATATAAGCTCATCTACTCACTCACTTCCTCGCTCAGTTAATTGATAAACTGCATTAACATAACTCATAACATGTTGATGGATGTAAAGTGTCACTTCATGTCACCTGAAAAGGATTACATCAGTATATCCAATGAATGAAGGGGTCCCAGTCTGAAATATATCTCTGAAATCTCTGTGCTGCATACAAGCTGACCAAAATTCAATTTGGTTCCTCAGTGTTTATTACATGGAAATAGTAGCTCAACATGCTTTCTATTCAGATTTAGGGTCCTCGTGATAAGTTGGGCAGAAGTAGGTGGGGTATTTACTGCATGTCGTGGAATGCTTTCTCTAATTCTGTCCGGAACACTGTCCAAGAAAGTTTTTTATCGACCCTATCGCACCAAAGGTTTAGTCAATGTACCAACATGAGACAGAGAACCTACTGGCAGATGCATCAAAGTTATGTTTTGCGAGTCCTTAATAGCGAATTTTAAGGAATCGCTATTAAAGACTAGCAAAACGGGATGCATGTAGGAATCGCAATGTTAATAGCGATTCCTACAGATTCCTTATTTGCGATTCGGTAATAGCTAATCGCTAATAAGGAATGGCTTTCCCATTCATTCCTATGGGCCTAAAGGCCCATAGGAATGAATTAGCGATTAGCTATTACCGAATCGCTAATGTTCCGCTATTTCAAGGGTGCCAGGGTGTCCAAAGGACACCCTGTTGCACCCCTGAAAAGGACCTGTGCACAAATGTTACACACACACATGCCCTAAGGGCATGTGTGTGCGCAACATGTAACTTTGAAAAATGCACAAAAGTGTATTTTTCAAAGTTTTACCAAATTACCACGAAGTTCAACTTCATGGTAATTTGCCCCCCCCCCCCCGCCTATTAGCGAATTCGCTATTTTTGGGGGTTTCATGCATTGCATTTAAGGAATCTCATTTTGGGATTCCTTAAATGCAAGAGCAATTTAAGGAATCGCTATTTAGAGATTCCTTAAATTGCGATTTCTGCATTTGGGATGATGCATCCCAAATGCAAAAATACCGGGAGCAAACGGCCAGATTCTGAGAATCTGGCCGTTTGCTCCCGGTATTTTCTTTGATGCATCTGCCTGCTAATGGACTGCCACCACCTGCAACCCACTGAACATTACATGAGTAAGGTGTGTATTAGGTAACAATCAGTACCGTGAAATTCTTAAGAATAGTTCTTATCAGTGGATGCAAAAACCTATTTCAACATGAATGTACATATTCAAGAATTCACACTCTGAATGTATTTCTATGTTTTATTAAAATAATAAAACTGACCAAGTGAACACAATATGAATAGTGGTTACTATGAAACCAAACAAGATTGACATAATGATATTTGTCAACAAACAGAAGAACAGAAAATGCTGTAACATTATGACTGTTATTTGGGATTTTTCTGCATTGGTTTCCCAACGCCTCATTTTCCTTGGCTAACTAAACTGATTTTCCCACGAAACGGACCCCTTCCTAAGTTTGCTAAATAGCCTTGCCCACATCTGTATACCTTTTTAGAACAAGAGAAGTAGTGTTAAATAGATAGAGAGCTGTGATTTTATCTTTGTGCCACAGAGGCTGTATTGTGCTCGGACAAGCAGATAAGCCTATCGCAAGATTCAATGTGCGGTTTCTATATCCTTGCACAAGGAAAGGTGTTTACAGCAAAAGCTCTCATTTGCATGACCCTCTGATTCTAATTCCTGGCCTGAAGTTCTTTTCTATCTAGCAGTGATTCAATGCAGTTTATATATTCTGTCCGAACACTGTTGAATGTTTTTAAAATAATGATTGAATATAGAAGCCCCTCAAGCCGTTCACTTACCCTTATTCTGCAAACATTGTTTAGTGTTTTGAATGGATAACTGAGAGATCAAAAAATCTGGGGGCATATTACCAAGGGCCTTTTAGCCGCTTTAGTGGGACTTTTTCCCGCTAAAGCGGCGAAAATGTCATCGCCCAATTACCAAGCTGGCGCTTACACCAGTTAGCGACTGCTTGTAGGCGATAGCGAGCATTTTGGGGCCCGCTTTGCATGTCAGCGATAATTATCGCTAATGACATGCAAAATGGGCGTGCCAAAATGTTAGCGACTGAAAACAGTCGCTAACATCGCTATCGTCTATTACCTACAAAGGCGAAGCGATGGAAATATTTGCGCTTAATATCTCCAAAAGCTAACGCCTGCTAATACCAGTTCTTAGCCATGTTATCCAATGGGAGGTGGATAACATGGCTAAGAGCTGTTTCACGCTAATGCGTGAATATCGCTGTATTGTCAGCGATATTCACGCATTTCGCCTGATTTTTATCGCTTTTGAGATAAACCTTGCTAATAGCAAGTTATCTCAGCGATAAAAATCGGTGAAGCGCGGCGATAATAATTTTGCCGCTAACCCTACTTAGCGATAAATATCGCTGTTTGTAGGTAATATGCCCCCTGATTCTGTGATACCGTGTTGACTCTTTAGAAATAATAATTAGAAAATCAAGGTATTTAAGCTATGCTATAACAAACATAAATCAATATAATTTGAGCAAGCTGAATTAGTACATTGAACTGAAACAAATATTGTAACAAAATTGGCAATTGTGCATTTGTATTTAAAGCATACACCTGGAAGAATGAACATATATACTGCCAAAGGTGGTTAATAGGGATAATGATTAGTGGTAAATACCATTTCTCCACAGTGAAGTATTTGACAGATGTGCAAATAGCACCTATTCTGAGCTTTCAAATACAAAATGAGGCATTACGTGCGAAATCATAACAAATTATGCATGTTTAATCTTTTTGTACTAGCCTTTGTCACCTTTACATTTTGGCAAGTTAGACTAGCTGGAATTTACTGAGGAAAACTGCAAGGTTGTGATATTCATCACAAAACGTACTTTTTCCGATTCATCTGTCAACTTCAAAGTTATGACTTTGGGTGTAAAGAAAATAAAATAAAGAAATTACTCTGTTAAATGCAGTAGAAAAGAAAGAGCCACCTTGACAATCTACACATCACACACAAGCAGTTCCTTTTTAAAAATGTTGCTTTTACAATCAAAAGATCTGCAGCAGATGTTAGTTAGAAGGTTTTCATTGCAGAATGGTTGCTTTGTAGGCCCAGTCTGCTGGGTACATTGAATAAGCAAGAGCACTGGTTGGGGGTGCACACAACAAGCTCCATTAGAGAAAATTGAATAATTCATTGAATGATGGAAGCAAGTCTAGAATAGAATTCATTGATGAGCTTTCAGATGTCTTGGCTGATATATGGAACAGCCCCTGGCAGAGTTACTAAGCACCTGAAATAGTAGTCAGTATGGCTGCTGGGTGCACAGAACAGCCTCCATTGAAGTTGCTGGATTAATCAAAAAGTCCTCCTTGGAGATGGTTGAGATGTGGAACAGCCATACGCAAAGGATGCATCTAACCCTCATCCATTTTCCCAAAGATCAGCAGAAATAGACAGCCAATGTCAACAGAACAAATGACACACTGAAATTAATACAGACCATTGTAGATAACCTTGTGCAGCGGGCACAGGGTAAGGTGTATCAGGTGAGCACAGATTCATGTGCAGAAGGGGCTCAAGATCATGTACTTCTGGGGAGCACAGAGTGAGCTGTAGTACAGGAGCACAGGTTGGTACACCCAGGGGGAACACTATGTCATGAGTCTCGCGAATAGCGGGCGGTGGCGTAACACAGGACCCCGCAGCCCCCGTGGTGCAGGGGGGAGCCCCCAAGCTCCAAGGGGCCCCTTAGCACAGTTCTCTGGCTGGAGACCTCCTGAATGAGTCCAGTGAGGGCCCACCACATGCCTTGCAGGGGGGCTCCCTCAAGTTTTGTTACGCCAGTGATAGCGGGTGATAAAATTCAGGAGCTCTGGGTAATATGCTTCACAGATGCAGAGGAATTTGTGTCTTATGTGAAGACTGTGTGCTATGCAGTAGGAGGTCACAGTATAAAGTGTCATTTAGGGGAACAAGACTATGTGAATTGGAGGCACTAGCTGATCTGCTAGAAATCTTTGTATTGTCTTTATACCTCCAACCCAAGCGATTATGCATTCCCTTTTTCTCAGTAATCTCGATTAAATTAATAGTTTGCTTCTAGGCGTCCCTTACTACTCTGTTGCCTCATTGAACAAAGTTGTGATCTTTGGCCCAAGAACACTTTAAAATGTTCCCAGGCAAACTCCCGCCTTTTAAAATCGCCAGTAGGCTGACTGGTTCTGAGCAAGAAACAGAGCCCACTGCAAGTTAAGAACACTTGCATTTAAATCTACTTAAGGCTTAGCACCTGACAAGCTTACTGCTACTCTAACCACCTACAACCACCTACAAACTATGCCAGCATATTGTGGCATGACCCAAATTGCCCTCTTTTCATCGTGTTTCCTGTCCTTTAATCTACTTAGATCCATCCCCTGGAACTCACTTTTGCTATTCATCAAGTCTTGCCTCTCTATACGGAAATGTAAAACAGCGCATGTGTGTGTGCGCATGAGTGTATGTGTCGGGGAGTGGGGTTGTGTTTTGCATGCATCTGTATATAGGTCTGTTCTCACTGTGCATACTCACACACAGAGTGAACTAGACTCACTAGACTCATCATGGACTTTAAATATGGGTTCACCTGGCACTGTAAACATGGGTTTGTTTAGCCACCTACGAGCTTAAGACGCTATTCTCAATATTACGTCTATGGCAAAAACATTACTGGTATTAATGTTGTGCTACTGCTGGTAAATAAATAAATGCAATACATATATAGTGATTTTTTTAGGCATATTGGCAAAAGCAAAACTAAAAGATCTCAGTTCCATGTTCCCTGGAGGCGAAGTTAGAACTTGCTGTTGGAGTCCCAAATGACATGGGGCACTTGCCAGATACTTAATTGGATGGATGAATGGAAAATATATGTAACATATAAAACTACTCTTTACAAAGTTGAAAATTCTTTTTTGATTTGGCACTTTAAATGTCTATCTTTTTTTTGTAGAAAGCATCTTAGTTAACAATTTATCTCATTTGCACAGTTCTTTTCAGAGTTTATGATTACCTACCTATCTAGGCAGTAAGTGTGCCACTGATCCTTGGTCATTTAATGTACTGTCTGACTTGAATGATTTCGATACAGACCCGATTGCTTGGAGCAGCGGTGAAAATGTCAGCTGACCTATGAATGGTCTATTTTAGAAGCAAAACTTAATTTCTTAAACATGATGCTGGCAGCTAAACCAGTCACAAGGCCAGCAGCTGCACTTACATTAAAAGGTTATCCTTTCCTCCTATTTCCAAAAGGAGTTAGCAAACGAATGACCGAGGCAGCATTCTTAAACAAGCATTTACAATGCAATAGGTCTCGCATTATTAAAGTTTGAGCTATTAGCATTGTAAATGACAATGCCTTTTATTAATTTGTTTTTAAAACCTGCAATCAGTGCATTAATACGCACTTTGAACATATAGTCTTTGCTTACGATGAGCAAGGCTGGCAGTAAAAGAGACTGCCAGCCTTGCTTCTCATAAGCATGGACTATAAGTCCAAAGTGCTTGTTTACGCACCGATGCAAATGAATAAAAGGCATTGTCATTTACAATGCCAATAGCTCAAACTTTAATAATGCGAGACCTATTGCATTGCTCTAACCATGAGGCTACATCCTCTCCCCTAGAAAATAGAAGAGTTTGCACCTTAAGCCTGCTTTGCTTACTGTACAGAACCAGAATGACAGTGGTTTACCAACGTCCAGTAGGCCGCAAGAATTTACGTGTATGAAAATCTTGAAAAAAAATGTTTTCACAACAAATTCCTCAGACCTACTGCCTTTAAAGTAACTTTACATAAACGGATACGGCACACAGCCAAGATCACTGGCTTGAGACTATAAGCAACATTGTCCTGCTACTCAATGCAACCAACATGTATGTGGGTGACGCCTAAGCCTTTCTCAATAGTTGTTATGAATTCTGTTTTTTACTTTGACTACAAAAGGTTACTCGACAGCTGCGCTAGGAGCAAGAGCTAAAAAGGTGTCTATTCAGAAGCATTCCCAGACTAGGTAGAAAGCAACAACAACGGTTTTACACAGCGATCATTTAAAGGTATGAACATGCACTACAATCCTTAAATTCAGTAAAACCATGGCAAATCCTATCTTATTTAAAACATCATTTAATTATATTGTATTTAAAATGCTATCTATTTCGAGTGAGAAAGAGGATCACGAGTTGACTCAAATACTAGATAGAGCCTTTGGAAACACACAACCCCTTACTATATTGACACGACAGAAACGTAAAGGATAAAAAAAAAAACAAGCAGGCAATAAAATAGCACAGCTATTAGGAGAGATCAAATGATCGTTAGATTCCCCAGTAACAGGTCTGACAATGGAAGATGGATTAATTATGGTGAGGTAGAGAAATAAAGAAGGGAGGGGCCAGTGCCCCCTTAGTGGATACGGTCAGTTTAAAAACAAACAAACTTCCATTCTGGGTTACACAGTGATACTTAGGCAGACATAGTAAATCTATCCGTAGCTGTAGTAAATTTCTACCTCTCCCTAGCTCCTTCATTCGTATGCTCATCATAGCGCCTAACCCCGTGGTAGTTTAAACGCTTGTTGCGAAGTTTTCAATTTGTATGTTTTTTATGTCAAAGTGATGCAGGCTACTAAACGTGATTAAATATGAATAAAACTGTCAAATCACTGCTCTAAATAATAATTGTGGGCGGTGTCTTTATTTTTGGGTAGTTTGCTAACAATTTTGTAAGCAAATAAATGCATTTCGTAAAAGTCTGCGCAAAATTTGATTCTGTATCTGAGTGGGTCGACTGATGGATACAAATGTAGTCAGTGTCTTGCCTCCACGATCCAGTTCTTACCCTCACGGCATCCGTCCTTATTCATTGCAATCGCTCACAAAACCGCGCACCTCATTTCGAAAATAGAACATTTCCGTAATAATATATAAATATAAAATCACTCGCTCATTAGCACTCCTGCTCGACAGCATGCCATGTTTTTTAAGTTCCTTTAGTTTGCCACGCCTCATCAAACAAGCATGCATAGCTGTATAAAGAAACACAGCGGCAGAGAGGAGGCGGCAGAGGGGAGGGGACCAAAGGGGAGTGGGGAGGGTACTGGTACTGTCCTCTACTGAGTACCTGCACTTCTTTAATTTGAAAGGGAAAGTACCTGCACTTCTCACCACTGCTGCGCCTGCAATGCATTTAGTGGGAAAGTACCGGCACTTCTCAGCACTACCGTGCCTGCAATACATTTAGTTAGAAAGTACCGGCACTTCTCAGGAGTAAATAGGTACTCTGAATAGTGAGTACATGCACTTCTATATTTCCATTTAATGCACTGTCCAGGTGTGACCCCGGCGTATATTTCAGGGAACAGGCGCAGCCAGTTAACGTCAGTACACCCTCAGGTGTGCCCCTCAGATGACCCTCATCATTGTGCCCATGACCGCATATGTGCTCACTAATTCACCTCCAGAACCCCTCAACTGCCCATCTGTGCATCTCACCCCAGAGGGGATGTAAGTGCCCCCTCTACCATCTGCCGATGGTGCTTACCAGGAGTTGGCTGAAGCTCTCCAAGTTGACACGAGTTCACCCCGGGTAACCCCCTACCTGCAGATATCCGACTCCAGCTTCCGCCAGAGAGTGCCTCATCACGGTGACTGCTCGGCAGCGCCTGGCATCACCGCACCCCGCGAGGTACATGCTGTGCCAATCTAACCACATTTAATCCCCCTCCGGGAGTGCAAGCCATGCATCATCCTGGTGTTGATAGCACCAGGAAGCGGAGCCCGGGGCTGCTGACCAGGCCACATGCCTCGAAGACGCTGAACCAATCACCGGCCTGTAACCTCCAGGCACTTGCCTAGCGCTGCGTTCACTGCGATAAGTCGAAGCGTGACGGTGCATTACGGGCAAAGCAAGACTACCGCACGTGTGAGGAGCACGGCCCTTGCGCGCAACCTCACGTCCATGTTAAGTATTGGCCATGTACAGTCAGTGCCACAGAGACAGCGGCCACAAATCCCCTCAATGAACAATTCAAGGCAGCAGCATAACCTTCCTAGAGAGGAGGGGGCAGAGGGGAGGGGACCAAAGGGGAGTGGGGAGGGAGGAGAAAGGCAATCGCGAAAGCGATCGCCTTTGTGAAAAGCAAAGCCGCGGGTGGTGCGCCCGCACGCCATATGCTTTCAATTATCGCACCTGTGTCTGGGCACGATAATTTAAACCATATGACAGGAAATGCGTGTAATAGATACCAATAGGCCAGAAGCGGAGCTATGCGCCTGCCTCTGGCCTATTGTGTGCTATTTTAGAAAAGAACACACTGGGAAAGGCCAATAGCAGGCCGCAAAACTAAAAATACACGGACGAGCGTGCTCAATTCCTGGGTCCATTTAGAAAACCCGGACAAAAGGACTCTTGCTGCGCTGTGCAACGCAGGGTGCGAGCCCTAAAAACACAAACCTACATATGATAAAAAACAGCGGGCATCATGGTGATAAAAATATAAACATGACAGCTGACGTTGTTCTAAAACATGTAGCGCGGCGTCCGTGAACAGTAAAGTAAAGCGTGAAACGGCCCATGAAGCGGGCACCATGGTGATAAAATATCACTAGCAGGAAATTAAAGTAGTCCCTGTAAGAAACACTTTAACACCTACAGCGTGAGTAAACTGTAGTTGGACAGTTCTCCTCAGCATAAAGCGGGAGTGGTGTATCGGTAGTGCCAACGATAAGGAGCATGGAAATAAGAGCAACACAGGAGTGAACCAATGACAAGCAGCAGGCAGAATACACTCTACATACTAATTACAGCAGGTTTTGCAGGGAGTGTCCAGAGGCTAAGCACCTTTTTACACCACACTTGAAACGCAGCTTCTGGCGCACTGCTGCTTGGAGAATGAAGTCCACTTGTGCCCTTAGATCCTCAGGACACATGAGGACCTCATTGCCCCACCAGCAGTGCACCAGAAGCAGTGTTTCCAGAGTGGTGTATAAAGGGGCGTGGCCTCGGACCACCTCTCTGCAACGCAGCTCTGTGGCGCTTACTGAAGGTACCTGGTTGGCTAGTTGCCCCCCAGGGACCATCAGGATTGAAGGGGACTTAATCCCCCAATTTACAACGCACCAGGGGAATTGTTTGCACACTTTTTATATCGGGCCCTGCCCCCTCCCTGCACCACTCTGCAAATGCGCCCCATGGCACGTTATGAGTTGGGGGATTAATTCCCCTTGAATCCTGAGGGTCCCTGGGGGCCAACTACCCCACCAGGTACCTCCAGTAAGCGCCACAGAGCTGCGTTGCAGAGAGGTGTAAAAAGGGGCATGGCCTCGAACCACCTCTCTGCAACGCAGCTCTGTGGCTCATATTGAAGGTACCTGGTGGGCGAGGTGGCCCCCAGGGACCCTCAGTAATCAAGGGGAATTAATTCCCCAACTAACAACGTGCCAGGGGGCGTGTTTGCAGAGGGCATAAGAATAATGAAGCGGGGGAGCTCGCCCTTAGTTTCTTTTTATTTTCTCAGACGGATTTGCGCACCCAGCGCAAATTTGACAGGTTTTTTTTTAATGCTTTTGTTGGCCCTGGGGGTGCCTTTTGGCATCCCCTGAGCAGGCCTAGGGGTCAGGGTGTTTCTACCCTGCCCCATTTTCTTGGTTTGTAACCTTTATTACACTGTTTTCTTGTCATAAGATGGCTGCCAACACTTCCTGGTTTAAAGTGTTGGCAGCCAATTAGAATGAAGCTTGTGCTTGGGAGGAGTTCCATCTCCTCCTCGGTGCTCAGATATCAAAAGTTTTCTTTTTTAAATTTCTCAGGAACTATCAAACGAATTTACACCATTTTAGAAAAAGGTCGCTATCTGAAACAAGAGCTACCTTTTTGCCAAATTTGGTGTAATTCCGTTCAGCAGTTCGGGCTATAGCCTGTAATAAAATTTCCTATGGAAATGAACATGGGAAAAACGTGTTTTGGGACCCCACCTTTTTTCTCAGCCCCTGCTTGACGAATCACCCCTAAACTTTAAAGACAGGAGCTGACCTCAATTAACCTTTTTTTGGAAACGTTTGTAAGGATAGATCAAACAGCGCCAACAATATTGGCAAAAGAAAAAACGCTTTTTGAATAGAAACAAAGTCCTAACTATAACTACCTAGGTAATATATATACGTGAGTGTTTGTATGGGTGTTTACACAACAACATATACAAACAGATCTGATCTCTTTTCTTCACTCATTGCATGTATCCTTCTTAGAGAATTCTTCATTGCAAAATGACAAAAAAACACAAGGAAGCCTTGGAATTTATGCAACTGGTACATCTAACATGCACTGAATACTCACAATATACATTTCCACAACCCGCCGTGTAATGATTTAAACAAATCACAAAAAACGCTTTTGAGAAAATCTTGCACTGCCCCAAAACTGACAAAGACTCATGATCTCAAAAAACTAACTGAAAATTAGCACCACATCTAAAATCAGGTGACATTCCTCTCACCACCTAACTTACAACCTAGTATATAGTGAATGTCCTTGATATGGATATTCTGACTGAGACTGCCTCACAACCACCCACCAATATGAAGTTCACTGACTCACTCAACTATTAACACACCAGAAGTGAATGCTCACAAAGACAACTTTACCTGCACCACCTCCAGTCATTCAAGAAATAACAAATATTCCCCCTTCACAAAGCTTCATCCCGCACTAAATCAGCCTAAAAAAGTGTCCCATCTTGTAGGTTTTGCTTGGCAACTGACAAACACTCACCTGGTCAAACATCTCACCTATGAAAAACATTATCTGTTTACCAAAGATACATTTCATTTAGTAGGTTTGACTGAGACCTGAATTGTACAGAACACAAAAGCCTCCTCTAAACAGTCCATCAGATTTCAAAATAATCTACACAAATACAGAACTCAAGAGGGGCAGTAGTGTATAGCTAGTGTTCCGTCAAGACTTATGATGCACTGGAAAGTCTGGAATGCAATGCTGCACTTTTGAATGCATAAACTACAGGTGCTGTATCACTCCATACACCTCTTTCATTATATCTATAATTTACTGATTACAAAGTTGAGACAACCAGTCCTCAATAATCTACATGAGCTGGCATTATACCTACCATCTCTATCCAAGAAACAGCTTTTGAAGAGAGATTTCAGTATGTGGCTAGACCTTCCCAATATCAAAGTAAAATCAGAACTTCTAGAAAATATGGAGGGCTTGGATTTTAAACAGACAGTGAGCAGCCTAACTCACAAGCCTGGAAACACCGTCAGCCTAGCTTTTGCTTGCAACATTGATTACTTAGGTCCCTTAATTGACCCCCCAATGTGATGAAATCAAGCACTAATCACAGTGGCTTAGCAAAGGGGGTGTCACCCCGGGCAGGATGAGTTTTAGGGGGCGGTGGCCTCCCCCTGCTCTTACCTACCGTCTCGGGCGGCAATAGGAACCTCCTGCTCCTTAATGCGACACATGGAGAAATCTCTCGCCAGCACACCCCCCTCGCCGGCCGCGGCAGCAATCTCCGCCTGCCTGACCTACTATATCATCAGCCGCAAAATCAGTTGAGCCCAAAGCTCACATTGACTAGTAATTTTCATAAATAAACAGTAAAGCTCCAATGATTCAACTGAAAGGGATAAGTACAATTCAATCAATAGAACCTATATTACAATAGGTGCTTCACCTCACCAAAGAATATTTCACAGATGCCAAACCAAACGGAAGTATCTTCAGAATCCGTCTTTGGGTTGTTGGTACGATGTCCAGATTAACTAATCTTAGCTAAAATTAACTAATTTAACATTGTCCAATCAGCCCTGCTTAATTTGTAAAATATTAAGTGCAAGGGCTCTGAACAGGAGGCCACTGTAGCTTGCACCACCCATCGCCCTTGTCATTGCTGCCAAAATAACTACTAACCATCTCTCTCGCATGTGAATGCGACAGTTCAGATTATTCCTGGTCCCCAAAACTAAAGGAATGGCTGGGGTGGCAGATATTAGCAATTTTAATGTATAATGTAGTCGTAAACTACCATTGTTCTGCTCATTCCTAAATTAGATGAGCAGCGCCACCATGTGGTGGACTGTTCTAAGTATGGTGTTGACACTAAAGTGCAGGTGCAGAGCACCGGAAACCAATTAAGTGCCGGTGCTAAGCACCGGCTCAAATTAAGCACTGCCGGCAATCAGGTGGCCTAGCAGTATGTTCGAAAGAATCAAAAGAATGATTTGCTGTAATATATACGCTGGAAAATACATTTAAAGACAAGCTGTGGAGAGTTTATAACCTGACCAGAAGACTTTGTGGCTCTTTTAGGGTTTAGCAGTGTGGGAGGAATGCCATAAAGCAGCAGTGCACCAAACCCCCGGTTCCCTCACTGAAAGCAACCTCTCACCCAGTGGCCCAACCACCACAGTACCATTAGCCCAAAATTATGTCTCAGCCAACCAGGGGCATAACGGAGGCCCCTGCAGCCCCCGTGGTGCAGGGGGGCCCACACCATTCACCTTAAAGAGGGCTCCCTTGTGCTGGCCAGCTGCAAACAAATAAAACACTCAGAAGCATCAAGGCAGTTTGGGAATTGGTAATAGGGGCCACCTCACCTTACCTTACCTTGCAGAAGTGCCCCCGAAGGTGTTGTTACACCACTGCATCCAACCCTATTAAAGGCAGCACTCTGGATGCTCATTTTCCCTGCCTGTATCCATCATGTGAGACATGGTGAAAAAGAGCAAGGAATATTAAGTTTCTCTCACATGCATGGAAAAATCTCTCTGTGCATTGGGACATTTATTTTTTTGTTCAGATAAAACAAACTTCTACTTTGGGAACTTGTTTTCTTTAAACAAATAAGTTTAACGAGCGGGTGCATTAAACAAGTTTCTCCACATTCCTGAAATTAACATATAAGCGAACACATCTCATAGTACACCTGGGATATTTTTCTTCTCAATCACTGTCTGAATTTATATTACCAAATACTTTAGGAGTTATTTTCTCTCTCTTTAAGTACATGAACGCTATCAATTTATCATGCACTCCTAGACACCTCTTTGATAGGCAGACCCATCATTCCAGAAACCTTGTCATACATCCCTCTCCCTAGATAAATGTTAAATTTTTCTTTTCACTGATGTGAATAAAGCCTTGGCTGATCCCTTCACAACAGAGAGATCCCCAACAGCTAGGCGGAGAACTCCACATATTGAAGGCAGTCCATGGCCATCAAACAGAGGACAACCCTCTGCTGAGTCGATGGGATGGCACTACACCGACCAAACAGTTAATAAGGCCAAAGTCATAATCTCAGAAACCAAGATCATGTTAACCCTACACTGAAATCACTCTACAGGATGTAGGTTGAAGTAAAAATTAAATAAATTTAAACCTTTTTGGACAAATCAGAAAGGACTAGCAGGGAATATTCTTCAGAAACAGGCACCTCTTTATGTCTCTACAAAAGTCCTAATATATGCAATTTCCAACTGCACTCTACCGAAAGATTGCAGATAATCAAAACAAGAAGTCCTCACCTTAGAGTTAAACCTAGCTGCTTACTCTTCAGGATCCAATGCAAACTGGACTGTTTAAAGTAGCCTTCAGCTAATCATAATCACTACAGTACCAGAGAAAAAGTTGTGGGTGAGCTTGCCTGCCTTCATGTATGAAAAAATATGCTGAGACCCATGCCTCAAGGTTTACCATCCAACACAAAGTGTCACCAACTGGGGCCCCCCAACCAGAGCCGCAGGGGTTGGATTTCTAATGCCCTGGTGCAAGGACTTTTGCCAATGCATCAACACATTCAGAAATCCAGTTGGACTGTACCCATAAACAACCCGCCAAGCAATACTGTGAGGGTGATGCTTTCTGGTCATAGTTAGTTTTCCAAGATGTGTACAGGGAGAGAAAATAACTCCAAACATTCTTTTGTAAATGAATAACACACTAAAAATAGCACTACGATACACTGGGTAAAACTTTAACATGTTTAGTTTTGTGTAAAAGGCTGACTGCGTGCTGTCGAGGGCAGCTGATGGGAATGTTCCAACCTACTTACAACAACTTGGTGACCCATTACTAGCCACTATGTAAATTAATGTGTAGGAATGTTCCGCTTCTTGATTCCATAAGAAGGGAAGGGTGTAAAGAAAACTATTGTGATAAAGCACAGCAATAACTGGATAATGAAAATTTGTATCTACTCAAAAATCTGTTAAAATGATTATGCCCGTTGCTTATCATGAGTATATGCACCTGTTTGTTTCTTGGATTTTTAGTTGTTCTGTGTGCTGTATATCTTGTCTCAGCAAAACACACAAGATGATGGACAGAATGTTGCACATTGGCAAAACATTCACCCCAGTCACAGATCTGGGTTTAATCCATCGTTATTTTGCTCACCACGCCACTGCAGTTCAGGCATGGCCATATGCAAATCAGTCTTGACCCTGTGCCTCATGGGAACAGTCCAGCCCGAACTGCCAAGCCATGTCTGCCCTGGACCAGAATCAAGCATCCTAGGACCGGTTTCTGGCTATCAGCCGTCATCAGCCGGGATAGCTTGACTCCAGTGGCGTAGTGAGCACGGGACCCACGTCTGGGCATACCATTCCCACATAGGGTGAACAGCAAAACACACAAGATGATGGACGGAATGTTGCACATTGGCAAAACATTCACCCCCTGTCACAGATCTGGGTTTAATCCATGGTTATTTTGCTCACCACGCCAAACCAGTTCAGCATGGCCATATGCAAATCAGTCAGACAAGATATACGATACCAAAGGGGATGATGGACAGAGAGTTTGAGCAAATCGAACACTCACCCCCAGTCAACTGATCTGGTTTTAATCCATCATCATTCTTTAGCTCACTCCACCACCCCAGTTCAGACATGGCCATAGGCAAATCAGTCTGACCCTGTGCCTCATGGGAACAGTCCAGCCCGAACTGCCAAGCCATGTCTTCCCTGGACCGGAATCAAACATCCTAGGACTGGTTTTTGGCTATCAGCCGCCATGTATGTGTATGAAGCAGGTTCCTTTGTATTACTGTAGTGGGTACATGCAGCAAACTCCTGCAGAAGTAGTAACCGCTTGAAGCAGTCTTCATCCGGGTAGTGGATTCATGGATCTGCCCCTAACACTTATGATGCATCCTTGGATCAGTCACCAGAGGACGTGTGGTTGCTTTAACCAGCATATAGCAGACAAAAGGGTGTCATGGAGCCATTTCCAGAAGAGCTAGATAAAGGGAGAAACTTTTAACAGAGCTTGTGAAACATGACCCGGTTTGAGCTCTCTGATGATTAAAATCAGCAAAGACAAAGACCTCTGCGACCAATAAGTACTTTTGTGAACCAGCCTATGTGCCATTGTGTCAGACTGTAAAAAACAGATGCAGATTGAGCCCCAATCTGATGTAGCTAATTAATGTTTATTAGGTAGATATTAAATTGCAACCAAATCCTATTGGCCACAATCACAGAGATGGCGGATTCCATCTGTATCTGTTATTGATGTTCAATAAAGTACACCTTTTTAAAATACAGACGAGTATAGGAAATGGGACTGCGTTTAACAAGAAAAGTTTACTTTAAAAAAAGTTTTTTTGCCAGTAGTTCATGGAACACTGCTTACTCCCCAAGAAACATATTATAAACATTCACAAAGGGGAGGGCGCCTCAAGGGGGTGCCTTCCATTTTGTGAGTGTGTTGCCAACACATCTTAAGGGTCAGTAACTTTTTACGGGTTTACTACTGCTATTTTAATCCTAAACTATTTATAAATATGGATAAGATACGCTACTTGGAAGGGAGCCCTACAACATGCCCCTTCCTAATAGCAATCAATTTTCGATTTCTAAAACCATTTTGGGAGTGGAAAGGAAGTTACAGATTCCTAGCTGGAGTGCTTACGACAGTAAGCAGGCTTTGTACATCTGACCCTATTGCCTTTGGTGTTGGGAATGTAAGAAACATGCTAGAGAGCACATGAGATCTGTGGTTTATCAGTAGTAATAAATTAAAAGACATGCTAGGTATCAAATGAGGTCTGTGTAAGCTTTCTGGTCCTGGTGAGCCTTATTGGATGAAAACTATTTAGATCAAAGAGGGAAATGACATTGCAAAATTGTATGCGTTATACAAAGATCTCTACACAAGCAGTACATGCTATTATATGCTCATGCAAGCTTGCGCACATATACATGCACACACGTGCATGAAGGAACGCCCAAGCAAGCTTGTACTTTTATCTGTATACATGCACACACGTGCATGAAGGAACGCCCAAGCAAGCGTGTACTTTTAATTTGTTAAATATGTTTTTTTAAACGTCTAGGACCTGCACGTGATGTATCAAGTCAGGAAATCCTGCTCTTGGTGGGTTTGTGGCCTCAAGCACATCTCTTTAAGGTGTTCGCGGCAGCGTTCGCTCTGCGTCACACCTAGAACCATAGTCTGCGAATACTCTGGCATCCTTCCTGCAGCTTCTTCAGGACATGGCCGCTTTCGTTGGCAGTTGGATGTTCTCAGTTCTCTTTGCTAGCGCTTGAAAATCCTACATAGGTTCATTTGTGCTTTATAAGCCATCAGACTTAACCACAAAACTGCATTCCTCTTCGTTTAGATTCCCATTGGCACCAACTTTAACTTTATACAAACTTTATTCAGCAGTAACTCCGCCATAAAAGCGATGGTACATTATTAACAGAATCAAATACAATAAAAGGCATATTATTTCATCGGGCAATAATCATACAAAGGTCACTATCATTCTCCTGAAAATCTAAACAGTCATGATCTTTAAAATAACTCTTAATAGTACATCAAAACAGCATTACATGATAACGTAGGATCCAATAGCATAAATACAGTCATAAAATCTTTAAAACTTTCCTGTGCATTTACTTCCACTATAGTTCATGCATAAATCCTTGATAGCCCTCTCCATCTCAGTCAAATCTGGATTTCCTAGATCTTAGAATCGCACTTAAAAAATGTGTAACTACATACACTGTACAATCAGTTTGCAATAGTTGCAATTGCAAAAGGGCAACATGTGCTTACCTGAAGCCCATTTCTTTTAAATAGGGTTTAAGAAATTGTCGTCTCAGATGGAAAAAATATTTACATATAAAGACAAAATGTAAAATATCCTGTGGAGACCTATTGTCGCAGCCTCGGGGCTCCCTATCCTCAATACATGCTCCAAAACCTGGAGGAGAGGCAACTAAGTGGTGAAACATATTGAATCTAAAACGGGTAATTAAAAAACACTGTTGAGGATTAGTTCAAATTGAGAGATAAGGCTCCATACCTGGCGTTGATTTAACTAACGTGTGAGATCTTGCCGTAGGCTTATTAAGTTAATTACCTTCACGCTCAGCTGTGATTGTTCTAAAGAATAGTTTTTTGATTAACTTTTTATCCACCCTCTTCACTGTCTCATAATTCATGCATATATCTGGTCTTTCAAGAGCACTAAGTGATCTTTGATGTATCTTAGCCAAGGGATTTTCAATGCATGATCCATGGAAAGATAGTCCACAATTACTGCTTGGTTAAAAGAAGCCTCTTCATTGGACTATACATTTACCCAGCAGAGCAGGAGCTTAACTAAAACTAAGTCTGTGATATATTTGACCCCCAGTTCCTTGTGTACTGCATATGTGGGTGTTCCCTTTGGCACTTTCAGAATCCGCCATAAAAGTTTATTTTGGGTGGTTTGTTATTTTTCAACTGCCTTATAACCCCAGATCTCACTCCCATATGTGGCTTTGGAAATACATAATGGCTGATACCATTTTTAAATCACCCCCGGGGACCATGTACCTAGTCTATGTGCATAATTTGCAATAGCTCCCAGGGCTTTATTCACAGCTTTTGCCTTTTCCTCCTTCTGGTTGTTCCAATTTAATTTATCGTCAAATAACACACCCAAATAACTAAAAGTCGGGACTTTGGCTAAATTAGCAGTGCCTATCTTCTAGGTTTCTGTACGAGTCCCCCGGCAACCTATTTCCATAACAAATGATTTGGTAAAATTAGGTGATAAATCCAACTTATTCATAAAGGAGACAAATCCATAAATTAACACTTGCAATACTCTGGGTGTTCGTGGCATAAGCACTGCGTCATCCATGTAGAAGAGGACTGGTACTGGTCTAATGCCTATTCTCAGAGTGTCAAAATGTAATGAAATCAAATGGGATTCTAGCCCATTCATGTACAGTGTGAATAGAAACAGGGGAAGAATGCACCCTTCATGCACATCTCTTGAACATCTACAATTATCAGTAGGCCCTCCCTCCTGAGTAAAACGCACTATGGCTGATGTGTTAGCATATAGTGACAATAATACATTTAATATTGCACACTCAACACCTATCTCATCTAGTATCTAAACCCATATTGCGTGTCTGAAATAATCTGGTTACTATCTGCCCATTCTGGTAGCCTATTTAAAAGAACCCTACTCATAATCTTAACAGAGGAATCTATCAGGGATATGGGACGGTAACACTGTGGGTTATCCCTGTCACCATTTTTTTAGATGGGGACAATGATAGCGAAGGACCACGACTGAGGCATTGACGTCCGTGCTGCATTAAGAACCCTGGTCGAAATCGGGGCCCAGGCGTCTATGTTACTCCGTAATAGGTTTGGGGGAATTCCATCTGGATTTAATGCCTTATTACACAACAATCCCTCTATGGCATTTTTACCCTCTTCCAAGAGGAAGTTAATCTGTGCATCACTTGGGAGGGGCATCTGATCAACAATATCTTGTTCTCCTTCACCATGATTATAGTCTGTCTCAAAGTGGCCCTTCCATTGGTCCGGGGGTATATGATGTACCATACTCAGTTTGTCTGGTTCAGAGAAACAAGGACTATTGATGACCTTCCAGAAAAGGGAGCTGTCCTTTATTTCACTAGCTCTTCCCAGGCCTTTTCCTGTAACGATGCCCTCCGCTCTTTTAGCGCACATTTATAGTTTTTGCGACAAGAAGCTACCCTATCTTTATTATGCTGGATCTCTTTCAGAGCTGCTATTAGATTCCTGTGAGCCTTAGAGCACCCAATGTCAAACCATCTTGGGTTATCCGAGCTGGAAGAAACTGTCGGCACAGTTAACAACCCACCACAGACTGTGCAATGACAGCAAAGTAACTAGTTACATCCTGGTCAGAGGGGGGTGATTCGAAGCACTTCATCAACTCTTTTGGTCCTAATTTAAAAAGGGAACTATTAAGAGCGTTAGTGTCCACCTGCAACCACTGCAATCGCCTCCCCTGATCAGTTGTCATTAAAGCCCCTGCCTTCTTCTTATCCTCAACTGCCATCGGGCCCTGTGTCCACATCCCCAGGATCACGGGATTATGATCACCAAAGGGACTATACAAAATCCTTGAGCAATGTATAATATGACCCATAGATGCCAAAACAAAATAAAATCGATAATTGTGGCATGTCCCTTTCCTTTATAAGAAGATGGATAAATACTATTAGGGGGCCTAGGTGCATTTTTCAATGTAAAGGGCAGGTCATAAATTTTTAAAAGGGCATTTAACTCACGACCATCTGGAGAATGCTTAATGTGTCATTCTTCTGAAGCTTAACATATGAGGGTGTCTCTCGATCTTTGATCAATTTCGGGGCACAGATGACAGTTAAAATCACCAAGTGGAACAAGATTTGACTGTAGAAAATCATCGCCCTGTAGCGATTCCAACAGCCCAGACAACTCCATCAAGCTTGAGATGCTCTGAATCTTATTCTTTACGTTATAAAAGTTTATTAGAATAAACCATAGTGTTCTCCCCACGGATACTTTTAGACCTTGTGCCACTCTAGAATTCCACTTCAGCAATTTCATTGATGCAGTGAGGTCAAGTGCAATAAAAAAAAGTAGACCCCCTTTAGCACGGCCAGAGGATGAACCTTCTGCTGGGATAAAAAAGGTCCTATAACCTTCCAGGAAACACTTATTTTTCCTCTCCAGGTCTCCTGCAAGCATATGATCTTATATAAGGATATACAATTATTCCATCTCTCGTCTTCAAATTTGGGAGCTATATCAGCCACGTTCCAGGATATCCGGCTAATATTTCCCTACTAAGGTCACTATATGATATTGCAGGAGCTATCTCTCCCCCCGGTGGTCTATCTGACCAGAATGGCTAATACTATCAATAGGTTGAACTACCATTTGTCTAGTATGGAGTTCACTAGGCTTAATGTCCTGGTTTTTGGGATCAGTTGGGGTTGGCTGCGATGGACTATGTTCTGTGCCCTCAACAAGTCAATCCAAACCATTTAGATACGACAGAGGGGCATACAAATTTGGTGAAGTCGTTATACCCTTAAATATGAACCCCCCCCCCCTTCCAGCCTATAGGCAGGCTTCCTTGTTGGAATATTTACAGGGATATTTGAAGTAGGTCCATAAAAAAATCTAAAGGAAGAGGTTTGATCTATGAGGCATAGAAAAGAAAATCAGCAGAGTGTCTTAAGATGTTATGCACCAATGCAGGAAATCTAAAAGTGACTATCACAGCATCACCCACAAATGTTTTATTCGAACGACTAATCCACACAACCCCTCTTGCCATCAAAATATTAGTGAGGTCTGAGACGTTAAACCTGCTACGTGTCTCAAGCTAACGTGCCACCCTATTAATCACATTTTCAGTGGTTTCTCCATTTTGTGTGTACACCCAGACCTTTGACCCTCACCAAGACCACAGTATATGGGCAGCACTCTGGAGGCAGATCAATTATTGGCAGACCCACACTGTTTGTAATACTTTGAAAGGCCCTAGCTTGCTCGGGCTCACCAGCTTTAGTGTTTTGGTCTCCCCTACCTCTGGTGCCCCTTGTCAAACTACCCATATGGGGAATGAAATTACTCTGGGGCAGCTTGTTTGGGTCCGTCCCTAGATTCAGTGACCCTTTCTCTACCTGCAGCTTCTTATGTGCCCCTCCATCTATATTTATACTACAGGCTGCCTGTGGTTGCACAATTGGAGGAGGTGGTATTTTGGGAACTGATTTGAACATACACTCTACTTTGTTAAATGTTTCCCTGGTATCTGTTACCACTTTGTCCAATTTGTCCCACAGCTGGGGTATTAAATCAGTCACCACATCTGTAAAACATTTCTTTAGAGTTTTCCAAAAATCCCCCATATCTGTCACACTAGGTTGTAATGGTGGTGCTTCTACTCTGCATGGGGGCTCATTTTTCTTTCTTGATTTGCCCAGTCTTTTGGGTGCCGGGGAAACTCCTGGCTCAGCCCCTTCTTTATTGATAGCCGCGGAAGAGCTAGCACCTTCCTCTCCCCCTCCTCCATTATAACACATATAATCAGGTGCATGTGAATTGTCAGAATTAGTAGCCTGGGTATTCCCTTCTGGCATGTCAATTACTTCTCCGGGCGTAAGTACAGGTGCAGGGAGACAACCAGCCCCCATAGAGAGTCTCCTCTCAGCTTTATCAATCTCTTTTGAGGTGGCTCCAGCTGCTTTTGCCAAAAAGGAGTCAGTAGTTGTTCTCTTATTCCTACTAAGATGGGTGGTGCGCACAGTCTTTCTCTTCCCCTTGGTTAGTTTGTACAAACGACTCCACCCGTTATGATGTAATAAATGGCCTCTGCGCCAAAACAGTATGAAACAAGATTACAGCTAACCAGAGATACACTAACCAACCACGTCGCTGTAGTAATTTCTCTGCGATGTGCACCTAGGACGCTGGTGTCACGTCGTGATGCAGTCTAGTAGTTGGGGGGCGGAGCCGGGAACCAGGACCAGGAATGGGAGGGACAGGAGATCGAGGGGCAGTTAGGAATAGAGCATGGATGAATAAAGATGTATGGAACCATACTCTCCGGCTCCTGTAATGATTGAGGGGAAGGCATGACACTGGCGACGAGGGTGGGATAGCAACTGAAGCCCCACACTGCCTAAGACCCCTGCCGCCCGTAGACGGCCAAGGAAACAGAGAGCCTGCAGCCTGTGTCAGCGCAACGCGTGAGGAGGGCGAGGATGAAATGCCCCACACGCCGCGCCTGAATGCTGCCTTTCTTAAATGACCAATAACTGGAGAAAAGAAGGGAGCTGCCCGCCGAGCACGGTGAGTCTGCAGCCTGTGTCGGCATAGCCTGCGAGGGCTCGGAACCAGGATCACAGCCAGCAGTGCGCGCGTATGCTGCTCGACGCAGCATCATCGCTCAGCCATCCTGTGTGGCCGACCACCGAGCCCTGCAGCACCAAACCTGCCGCGCGGAGAAAGAGCGCGAAAGTCAAGGTGTCTCCAGCCGTCCGCCGGAAAATCAGAGAGCGTATGCCAGAGCGCTACTTTGTGTGTGGACAGACACTGCCTGCCGAGAGAAGGGCAAGCGCGTGTACCGGGCGCTGTCACTGCGTGTGCCTGCGGAGAGTCGGAGCGCTGCTCCGTGTGCGTCCGGACCCCGTCCCCGCCTGCCGAGAAAGATGCTGGCTGCGGGTAACGAGCGCGGGCAAACAAGCGCTGTTACCAGGCAACCCCTAGAGTCGAGCAGTCGGCTCCTCTCAGCGCCGCGGCGCCGGAAAGCAGCAGACTTCAAAGGAAAGGCGAAGAGGCCGGCCGAACACAAAAGAAAAAATATACAAGGGTGAGTCTAAGCCCTGCAAACTGCCCAGCGCACCCAGCCATATCTACATACAAGCCCCAGCCAACACGAGGGAAGTTAAGAGACCACGAGGGGAGTCCAAGACTTAATGTCTCGAGTGGCGGCCATGTTGGGGTCAGGCGCCAGTGCATAACACAGACCACACACCTTTGACGGCGGCCATTTTAGGGTCAGGCGCTGTCCAAAAATTAATAAACTGGTTGCAAAACAAGGGAGTTCATGTCGTCCCGCCTGTAGATCAGCGCTGCTCTAAAGAAATTGCTGCCCGTGCCCCAAACCTGCTGATCAGCATAGCGGAGGCATTGCCCGCTTACCTGTGTGCCTCCAGAGGGTGACCCGACACCTGAGAGCCTGCAGGGGTCCCGACGCGATGCTCAGAAAGAGCGCGAAAAAGAGAAAGTGAAGACCGGACTTGAGACTGCCTGCCGACAGCACCAGAGAGGTTTGGGGTGAGTCCTGAGCATTTGCGCTCCCACATAATGAGCCAGAAAAAAAAAAAATAATAAATCAGAGACTTTAAACTCAGCACTTACACGAAGAAATCTCGAGCAAACACAAGCAGAGTCTGTCTCGAGCGGCGGCCATCTTAGAGTCAGGCGCCAGCCATAGGCCCCATTAGACTGTATGTGTCAGCCATCTTGGAGTCAGGCAGTTGTGGAATCTGCCAACAAGTGTGAGAACATACAACAGAAAAACATAAGCAAAGGCAAGAAGCCTAACAAAGAAACAAGCACAGGCAAGTGCAAGAAGGAAATAAGCAAGATGCAAGTGACAAAATAAGACTGACACACACACGACAAGCATTGATTGAATGCACGACAAACAAGTAGAAAATAAGACTGCGTAGACACAAGAGATAGAATGAGGAAACAAGCACAAGTAAAAATGACAGTAGAGTGAACAAGCATACGTGACCGCAGGAAACAATCAGTGGTGAAGACTAGAGGAAACCACGACATGCATTGGCAAATACAAGAGAACAAACTCTAATGAGAGCACACGACCAGTGCAAGTAAACACGAACGACCAAGTGACAACCAAGCTGATCTCAAGAAATCAAGTCTGTCCACCTGAAGCCTGTGTACTACACAATCATGCCCATGAGGAAAGACACGCATAAACCCAATCCCTGCATTGGAGTACCTCCTCCAGTGGCACAGACCAATGCTCACTGTTTAGGTCCTGAATGGTCCAAGTGGCTGGAGTCGGTGGACGAATACCTCACAACGATCGGTGAGTGGAGGGATAGCAGACGTCAACTACTACTGCTTCAGCTGGTGGGTCACGAAGGCCGACGCTTAATCAAAACATTTCTAGCAAAGGACACAGAGACATAAAGGGGACTCAGAGAGACGCTGCTCGCTCATTTTTACGCGAAGGAAGACGTGGATCATGCACGCATTGCTTTTAACGCAGCACGGCAAGAACCATTAGAACCCTTACCAAACTTTATTACCCGACTGCAACGTCTAGTGACATGTTGCCACTTCGACACCTTCACAAATGAAGATGCAATCCGACTGCGGGTGATTGAAGGCTGTTCAAAACCCGACACCAAGCGCAAGATCATTCAAGGGCGGTTCTCGCTCAAAGAGATCATCAGGAGAGCCGAAACTGGAGAGCGGGTCACAGCGGGGAAAGCGTCCAAAGAACTCCACCAAGAAGCAGGAAACAATAAGAGAAGAAAGGAGACATTCCCCATGTCCGCGAGAAAAGCTCAGGAGTCAAACAAAACCCGAGAGAGGGAGGGCGAAAGCGGACTAGAAGCAAGATACCATGAGAGACAAAGTGACGGGAAAGCAGGAATCAAAAAGAGAAGAAAGGAGACATCCCCCATGTCCACGAGGAAAGCCCAGGAGTCAAACAAAACCCGAGAGAGGGAGGGCGAAAGCGGACTAGAAGTAAGACATCATGAAAGACGAAGTGACAGGGAACTCCCTGAGTCACCAACACAAAGGACAACGGATAAGGGTGTGCGAAAGACTGGGACAACCAGGAATCGTGACAACCGGTTCGACATACCGCCAAGAAGCCACTCAACACACTACTCTGGAGACATATCAAGCAGGGACACAGACCACTCAGAGGAGGCCGAAGACAGTCCACTCAATGGTCTCAACGAAAATCACAAACACCGGCGAGGGGACAAGTCACGACTCAATGGTCTCAACGAAAATCACAAACACCGGCGAGGGGACAAGTCACGCCCTATTCGGAAACCAACATACTACCCCGGAGAACCATCAAGCAGAGACACAGACCACACAGTCTACTCCGGAGAACCATCAAGCAGAGACACAGATTGCACAGAGGAGACTGACGACAGTCAACTCAACAATTATGAAGGAAGGACCAAACACCGGCGAGGGGACAAGCCACGTCATCCCCAGAAACTGATACGCTCGTACACTAGAACAACTCACGATACATACGCTCAAGCCATCCGTGATCAGGAGAAAACAGAGAAGAGTCAAACATCTCAAGACCAAATCAAGGAAGCACATACGTGGCTAGCAAACAGTCCCGTCGTAGCAATAACTCAAAAGATGCCCCCAGAGGAGCGTCTCCCCGATAGCGTCGACTCCAGGAGTGCGTCGTTGACTGACTCAGAAAGCATGTCCGGACGATCACTTAAATCAACAGAACCCTGGTACCGACAACGGTCACGGTGTCCACCATCTGAAAACACAGTGGAAGCAAAGGCCGCTGTCCCTGTCCAAAGCAACACAACTCAGGCCAACAACCTACAATGTCTGAACTCCACACAAGACAACATGCCATGTCAGCCCCAGTAACACCATAACGTGAAGAACATACCGTCACCATTGAAGGGGTCAGCAAGGCTTTCGCAAAAAGGACACAGAAGAAGCACAGATGCAGGTGACTGTACCCGCTGGGCGGAAAAGGACCACCCAGTCACCATACCCAGAGGGGCCAATACGTTGGGGAAGAGAGGTCATCATCATCAGTCAGAAGGAAAACGTGCATCTGTGCTGTCTGAGATGCCTGTTCAAGGACAGGAGGACAGTGTTGTCTTTGACCAAATAAGACAACGAGAAATAGAAATGCATGCAGGCGCTTGGAAGAAAACCAAAACAACGGACACACGCGCAAGCGATCAATTGCCGCTCAAACAAGAACTACAAAAGAATACGAACAGCCGACATCTAGCGGAGCCATCGACAACCGCATCTCAAGAAGCGATACTCCTGTCAACGCAGCCGGAAAGACACAATGAAGTGTCTCCAACAGACTGCACCCTGCTGACACCTGAGAAACAGACCGAGGTTGAGCCTGTGATGGAGATGTGTCTCATGACTCAAACAGGCGGGCTGCCGCCCCGTGCAGCTGATCAAGATATCATAGAAGTTTCGGGAATCAAATTTGTTTGTTAAAAAGGGGGGAGATGTCACGTCGTGATGCAGTCTAGTAGTTGGGGGGCGGAGCCGGGAACCAGGAACAGGAATGGGAGGGACAGGAGATCGAGGGGCAGTTAGGAATAGAGCATGGATGAATAAAGATGTATGGAACCATACTCTCCGGCTCCTGTAATGATTTAGGGGAAGGCATGACAGCTGGGTCCCACGAACTGTAACCCCTTCGAAGATAACCGCCAAGAGAGTCGAGTCGACCCAGCCCAGCAGCCTCGATCGGCTGTGGACAGGTGCAGATGGGCCTGGGCTTGCCCTAGCACACCCACATGTTTCCCGCGCGGCAGGAGCTCCAAGCAGCTTAAATGCGCCCCCTGGAGTGAACAAGAAAAATGTGCAGCTCCTGCCGCGTTGCCTGGTGGGGGCTATAGCCCCCCCCATAAAGTGCTGTGTGCCATGACGGGCCCCTGTGCCGCGGGAGCCCCAAGCAGCTTAAATGCGCCTCCTGGTGCAAACAAGGAACATGGGCGGCTCCTTCCGCGTTGCCTGGCAGGGGCTGTAGTCTCCCCACAAAGTGCTCTGTGCGATGGCGGGCTCCCGTGCTGTGAGAGCCCCGAGCAGCTTAAATGCGCCTCCTGGTGCAAACAAGGAACATGGGCGGCTCCTTCCGCGTTGCCTGGCAGGGGCTGTAGTCTCCCCACAAAGTGCTCTGTGCGATGGCTGGCTCCTGTGCTGTGAGAGCCCCGAGCAGCTTAAATGCGCCTCCTGGCACGAACAAGGAACGTGGGTAGCTCCTGTCGCGTTGCCTGGCGAGGGCTGTAGTACCCCCAAAAAGTGCTGTGTGCGATAACAGGCTCCAACAATTGCCATACTACAGCAAAAGAAGCCTGCTAACTAGTAACACTTATAGAGAGACTACTACCCAGGGCGCTAACTAGGGCACTGCTGTAAGCCTTTCCCTGTCACCTTCCTTTGGCCAAGGGGACACCAATGAGCTGTTCTTTAAAATAGAGGTGAACGAGAAGCGAATCCATTCACTGAAATCTAATTTTCCAGGCTGGTGGTTGCTCTTAGATGGAGTTGAGGCTGTGACAGTCAGTCACATATTCAGAAGAGATCCTGACAGGTCACTAACTCTGTCCCGGACCTGCCAGACTCTCAGAAGCAACCTACAAGTTGGAACTTATAAGATCTGCTTAAAGGTCAGGATCTGATGTTTCTTATGAGGAAAATAACCTATTTTCTAACAGGTGAGTGCCTGTAAGAAGCTCCTAGACTTAAGGCAGATTGACATTTATGACTTACAGCTCTTACCCCAGCAGCTTTTAGATGTAACATATATCTGCCAAATCTTCCTATTGCCCTAAGGGAGGCCTATATTTGCAAGCAGGCAAATTTCCAGGCACATATTAAAATAACCACCTAGGAACAAAGGAAGAAGTCTCTAAGCCAGGCGATATATTGATAAACGTGTTCCTCTTCAATATGAAGAACAACCATTGCAAAATGGTTTGGTGCATAATAATAGAAAGTGCATTAAAGATTGGACACATGAATTAGTGACTGTGTGTGTGTGTTTGTATATGTGTGTGGATGAATTAGTAGGTGGATGGGTGACTATGTTTATGTATGTGGTTTGCGGATGGATGAGTTTATGTATGTGTGACTGTGTGTATCTGCTAGCCGATGGATAATGGGTAGGTGGGTAGATGGATTATGTGCGTGTTTGTGTGGTTGCATGGAAAAGTTAGCAGCTGAGTGTAAGGGGGAATTTTTTTGGCTGGATGACAGAATGAACGAATGTATGAGGGAGTTCATTTGAATGGCTTGATTGGTGATTGGATGTGTAAATTTGTGCATGTGTGTTGATACATAGGTGGTTTAGGCTGTGTAACGGAGCATGTCTGTTTTGTTGAGTGGAATCACTAGTGTGTGGACTGGTGGATGCATGGGTGGGTTACTGTTAGAAATGGGATTTCTGGTTGGCTAGGGCTTGCGCCTAAGCCAGGCAGAAACCACCACTCCAGTCAGCGCAAGGGAGTTACACACTGAAGATAACCCCTGCTCACCCCCTTGGTAGCTTGGCACGAGCAGTCAGGCTTATCCCAGAGGCAATGTTTAAAACGTTTGCGCAACACACACACAAACAGCAGCAACCCACTAGACACACCACAAAAGGGACTCCACACAATAGTTATATCAAAATTAGCCTTTGTATTATCATAAACAAATAAAATAGTAATCACACAATATACACTGTGCCAACTGGCACTAGACAATATTTACAGGGGACTGGCAAACAACTGTACTCAGCATTATCTCCTGCAACATAAAGCTTATTACGCAAGCAGCATCACATTAGGCGTGAAATACATTCTGTACCAACCTTATGAGCATAAACCCATTATGCAATAACCTCACCAGCCTAAACGCATTAGACCATAACCTCACAAGCATAAACACATTATGCAGTAACCTCATAAGCAGAAACCTCAGATTAGGGAATAATCTCCTAAACATAAATACTTGAGGCATAAATCACAGTGCATAAATCACATTTTCTAGCATCACATAAATCACATTAGGGCCTGGCGCCCTATCAACCCAACAGTCCCCCTGGCCAACTGGCCTTCTCAGAGGGCTCCAATGCCCTATGTCCATAATGTCAGGAGGGCTGGCAATGCAGTTGACTTGGCAAGTGCACAATTGCGTATCTCACTCCTGTCTCATCCAAAAATGCTCCCAAAGAACTGTCAGCCTAAACGTTGCAGCTGCCGCTAGTTGCCGTGCAGCTGTGAAGAAAGATTGCCTGGCACCACTGTGCCCTCTCCTGTCCCACTCAGGGACTTCTATACAAATCTGCGCAAAACGTTGCAGCTGCCCTCCATCAGGCGGGGCAGCTGGCAGCAACTACAGAGCAGGTACGGACACCTCGGCGCCCTCTGGGCCCCACTGGGGCCCTAGAAACAAATACGCCCACGTTGCTGCTGCCCGCTACGGCGGCGCAGCTGTGACAATATCCATAAAGGGGGGCCCGGCACCACTGTGCCCTCCGGGCCCCCCCGGGGTTCTAACAACAAATATGCCCCCATCGTTCTAGCGGCCCGATCTCTTGCGGGACCGCCCAGACACTAGAACTTAGACTGTGCCTCGATCGGCACAAACTCTGGACCAGGGAGGAGCCTCACTCACCAGAGTAACTTGGAGGCTCAGTCTCTTCTCTTCGCTGGTCACCCGGAGGCCCCAGGCACCGACAATGTGCCTAAGTGGGGCCCGCCATCCTGGGAGCCTCTCTCCTCATCTTTCCTGACATCGCTGGGCTCTCCCTTGCTCATGGGAGCCCCGCCTGGCCCCAGGTTTTCACTCCGCCATGCTCTGCTGGCCGGCCGCACTGCCATTGTTGGCACCGGCAACCTCTTCCTGGTTTGGGCCCGCCCAGAGTCAGGCGGACTCTGCCTGGCTTCCGGGTCAGGCCGATCGGGCAGCGGCGGTGATTTTCTCAAGATGCGGGGTAGGCACCCGCCATCATAAAAGCATAAGCGGGGTGGACACCCACCAATTTCCAATACCCATAAAGGGGGGTAGACTCCAGCTAAACAGGCAAAATGTGGGGTGGGCACCTGCTCGTTCTCAGCAGTCCAGGGGTATCCCTACACTGGGGATTCCCTCAGGAGCGATGTGCAGCTTGACACTGCGAAGCTCCAGCGCTCCTCTCTCCTAGGGGAATTGAAATATTGCGCTTACCAGGCGCTAGAAGCCACAGCGCCTCAGCAAAAGTCCATGAGAGATCCAGGAAGGCAAGCCTTCATTGAGATTCCTCCTGGGCCCCAGCAGCAGCACGCCCCAGCAAGGTCAGGAACAGCTCCAGCACAGCACAAAATATATGGAGTCACAGCCCCTACATTTATACCCAGATTCTCTTTGTTCTACAGTGTAGGGTTTGGGGGAACCAGATGCAACTGGTTCAGGGGGGATTTGTTGCACTTTGTTTTCCAAGCTCTTCTTCCCCTTTGTCAGGTGGGGGCTAGGTGATCAGACACACCACAGGGGCCAGAGCCAGCATTGTACACGCTGGGCACAGTCCTATTCAGAGTCAGGGGATTACTCCTCCCACTACTCCCAACGCATATGTCCCATTCAGCCTAGTGCTGACTCATCCTGCCCCTCCTGGAGCCACACACACCTCCCAACCCCTGTCACTCACAAGCCAGACATGCAAATCACAATAGGCAGGCAGACACAGAGCACACAGACATGCCAACTTCTAAAAGTGGTATTTCCCAAATAGTCATAATAAATCTGCGCACACCATTGCGCAGCATTTATGTAGCGGGTTCGGCAGAAAAGGGCAAGATACGGGTCTTCGTTTTTGAGGGGTTTATTTGTGACAACAAATAAACAGTGCAAGTCTTTCTGACGGTAACTCTTCTTGGTGATCGGCTTCGGTCTGTCCATCTCCTCATTCTCCCGACGTTTTCCTCTTCTCTCTGCGTCAGTCCGGGACTTCTCCGGGTGTGGGGCGTGGAAGGCTCCGTGGTGCTTTGTTGCCGTCTCGAGGCGTGCAAAAGAAAGGAAAGAAAGGGCACGTATCAGTCCTTTAGTGTGATTCCTTCACATGTGACAGGGATAGGGAGTGAGGGAACACCGCCCGTGAAACCAATACGAAATCTGGTGCAAGTAGGGGGTTAAAAGAAGATGCAGGGAGGGGTTGATTACCGGGGAACTACCAAGGGACCAGGTCACGTCACCGACCCACCCTTTCTCCCCACCCAACCTGCTATACGCCCCCGTATCTCGGTGAGCCACACACCTCCAGGCGTGCGGCTGGGCGGCTCGTGTTGCCGGTGGCCTCCTGGCTCCCGCGCCACCAACGGTTCTTCTTTCTTCCTCCTCTCCGCCGTAGATGGTATTTCAGTTTCTCCACGCTCCTTCGACTCTCCGACTCCTGTCTCCTCCGCCAACTCCTCACTCGACTCCGCTCTCCAAACTCCTCCTACGCCTCCGGTGAACAAGCACACCCCTGCGTCCTCGCTCGCTGCTCTTGACGTCGTTGGTGGCTCCTCCCACTCTCCTAGATCCTGCCAGTTAAAGGGACCGCCGTTTTCCTCCTCGTCCCCTGAACCATACGGCCATCCGGAGTGCGTCCAGTCATTATTCTGTGAAGATAAGAGGGGGGGTCACGACATGAGTCCCCTACAGAGGTTACTGCGTTCCTGGGCTGCTGGGGAGGCGGTCTTCCCATGTTACAATTTAACACTCCTTTTCGGTGGTAGGGTATTTGAGTTCCCGGGGGAAGAGTTTTCTGCTGATGTACAGGATGGGGTGGTCCAGACCGTCTTCCCTGATTTGTGAGAGCACAGCCCCTATCCCGTAATCTGAAGCATTTGTGTGGAGGGAAAAGGGACGGGTGAACTCAGGAGACGAAAGAACCGGGTTGGAAGTAATAATGCGCTTCAGGGTGTAAAAAGCGTCTTGCATTGCAAGGGTGGGTGTGGACAATACTGATTGCTTGACCTGGTCTTTCAAGGTGTCAGTGAGGGGGAGGCTAACTGGGAAAATTGGGATATGAACCGGCGGTCCCAGAAAGGCCCTCATGTCTCTTTTGGTGCTGGGGAAGGGGGTGTCGGCTATCGCCCTCACCTTCTCTATCTGGGGTTCGATAAGACCATGCCCTAAAACATATCCCAGATACTTCACTTTCTGGTAGGCCAGTCGGGATTTCTTGGCATTTACTTTCAGCCCCGCGTTTTCCAGCTGTAGGAATACCTGGTGCAGATGTTTCAGGTGTGTGTTCCAATCCGGACTGAATATGACGATATCGTCCAGGTACGCGGATGTATATTCAGACATGTCCTTCAGAATGTTGTTCATCAGTCTCTGAAAAGTGGCGGGCGCCCCGTGGAGTCCGAATGGGAGGACTGTAGTGTCCATCCGCGGTTGAAAATGCCGTTTTCTTGCGATCTTCCTCCTTCAGGGGTACCTGCCAGTACCCCTTGGTCAGGTCCAGAGTCCATATGTACTTTGTCTCCCCCAATTTTTCGATGAGCTCATCGATCCGAGGTATGGGATAGGCGTCGAATGTGGAGATCTCATTCAAGGCGCGGAAATCCATACAAAATCTCCGGGAACCATCGGGTTTGGGAATCATGGCGATGGGGCTAGACCAGCTGCTTTTTGAGGGTTGGATCACTCCTATCTTCAGCCTTTCTTGTACTTCTTTTTGAATGTCCTTCCTTCGGGCTTCCGGGATGCGGTAGGGTTTTACTTTGATGATCTTCCCTGGAGGGGTTTCTATGTGGTGTTCCGCTAGGTCTGTCTTGCCTGGATGGTCCGAAAACAAGGAGGAGTGCTCCCGTAGGGTAGCTTGGAGGACCTGTGCCTCCTGTTGGTCTAATTCCTCATTGATTACCAGCTGGTTAGCCGTGGAGCGGGGATTTTCTCCTGGGAAGGGCGACACAAGGTGAACCCCTTTGGGGGGGGACCGAGCCAATTCTTGAGCATATTAATGTGATATACTTGCGTCTTACGGGGACCTATCCTCAGCTTGTAACTGGTGTGGCCAATGGTTGAGATCACTTGGTACGGACCGACCCACTCGGCTCTGAATTTCTGTCTTATCTGGTTTCGTTCCAGGTTGGTGTAGGCCAAGTCTCTTAGCTTTCCCAGCTTGGACTTCAGGTTTTGTGCATATTCCAGGGTCTTCAGTGTTTCCTTGGGCAACTCCTGTTCCCACGCTTCTCGGGTCATTTCTAGTAAAGCGCGCGGTTGCCTACCGTAGAGAAGCTCACATGAGGAGAACCCCAGGCTGCTTTGGGTTTGGCTTCGGATTACATACAGCGCCTAAGGCAGCAGTTGGTCCCACTCTGAGCCGCTTACTTCCAACATTTTCCGGAGAGTTGTTTTCAGGGTTCTGTTGTAGCGTCCCACCAGTCCGTCTGTTTGCGGGTGGTAGACTGATGTCCTTATTTGTTGTATATTCAACATGTGACACACTTCTTTCATTAGGCGAGAGACGAACGGGGTCCCCTGGTCCGTCAGGATTTCCTTGGGGAACCCCACTCGTGAAAACAGCTCGAGCATCCTATCGGCTACCTGTTTTGTTGTTGCAGAGGTCAGGGGGAAAGCCTCAGGGAACCTGGTTGCATAATCTACTACAACCAACACATGTTGGTGTCCTCTCCGGGTCTTAGGCAACGGCCCGATGAGATCCATTCCCACTCTCTCGAAGGGGGTCCCGATGATGGGGAGAGGCTGTAGAGGTACCGCAGGAGGTTTGGTCATGTTCTTCCTTTGGCATACGTCGCATTCTTGGCAATATGTCATGGTATCTTTATATATCCCGGGCCAGTAGAATTGGCGCAGTATATTCTGGGTAGTCTTTTCGGCCCCCGTGAGTCCCGCCACTAGATGAGCATGAGAAAGGAGACTGGCACCAGTAATTGCTCGGGGTCTTCTCTTTGTACTTGTCTATATAGGAGTTCATTCTTAATGAGAAATCTAGGGACCCGGGGGGGGGGGGGTCCTGATCTAGGCTCATGTGGGCACTCTCCCATGCATTGTAAAGAGTGGGATCGTTAATCTGTGCGAACCGGAAACTGCGGTCGAGCACCCATGGTTCTGGAGACACGAAGGAAGGGAGGGGGGTTTGTTTGGTTCTGTTCTGGGCTCTGCAACCCATGACTGCTGGTGTTATACTTTGATGGAACATGCGCAGGAAGGAGGGATTGTCGGTACCTATGATTAGGTCTTCTGGAAGCGACTATAGTACACCTGCTCTGATAAGGTGGGGATCTCCCTGTTTGGGCTCTAGGGGGATGTTGGCGACTGGGTATTGCTCCACGTCGCCATGCACACAGCGTATACTAACCATTTCCTGCGGGATGTATTGGGACTGATCAACATGTTGGGACTGTAGTACTGACTGTCTACAGCCAGAATCTAGCAAGGCCTGGATTTGGGACCCTTTTACCCTTACCCTTACACTCACACAAAAGCTGTTCCCCATCTCCGCCGAATACAGGACCGTCTTCGGGAGGTACCCCACCTCCATGGGTTCTTCGGGGGTCTTCCGGCGAGGACATAACCGGGCAATATGACCCCAGTTGCCGCACTCAAAACATTGGGGACCGCTGGGTCCAAGGGGTTCTGGCTTCCAGGGTCGTGGTCTGGGGGGTTCAGGATTCCAGTGTAGTTTCTTCTCTGTCTTTGGACACAACCGAGCATTCTTCTCTGACTCCCAGGAGGGTGTCTTGGGTTGTGCCCGGGAGAAGGAGGCCGCCATGTCTACGGCTTGCGCGGTGGTTAAATTGTGATGTTGACGTAGCCATCTCTGGGTGGCAAACGGCAGGGCTTCCAGAAATTGTTCCATGTACACCCGGTCCATGATCTCTTCCTTTGTACTCACACTGGGCGTGAGCCACTTGTCCGCAGCCATTTTCAGTCTGATAAACAAAGTTTTTGGTTTCTCCCCCGGAGCACCCCTCTCCTTCCTAAATCTTAAACGGTAAGCCTCGGCATCAAGGCCTAAATGGTCCAGTATTATCCGCTTGACCTCTGCATATGTCGTGTCTCAGTTAGGGTTCGCTATTTGATAGGCCGCTTGGGCCTCCCCCACCAACAGTGGGGCCAAAAAGAAGGGCTACTTCGCCAGGGGCCACTCACATGCCCTGGCGGCTCTCTCGAAGTTCAACATGAATGATTCCGGGTCCTCACCCGGTTGATACTTCTGTAGGGAGACCCCAGCCGTTCCGTGGGGTACACCTCAGCCTTCACTACCTCCGGTTGTCGTCCAGCTCTTAGGGGGTTCCCCGACTCCGGAGGTCATAGCCCCCTTCATTATTTCTCTGTCGGCCTCGGCAGAACAGATATGCTGCTCCATTACCCATTCCAGGTGCCCTTGTCCCTTTATCAGCTGCTGTATTACGGCATCCATCTCTTCTATACAGAGAGCAGACTTGCCCGCCTTCTCCACCACTGTAGCGGGTTCTGCAGAAAAGGGCAAGATACGGGTCTTCGTTTTTGAGGGGTTTATTTGTGACAACAAATAATCAGTGCAAGTCTTTCTGACGGTAACTCTTCTTGGTGATCGACTTCGGTCTGTCCGTCTCCGCCTTCTCCCGACGTTTTCCTCTTCTCTCTGCGTCAGTCCGGGACTTCTCCGGGTGTGGGGCGTGGAAGGCTCCGTGGTGCTTTGTTGCCGTCTCGAGGCGTGCAAAAAAAAGGACAGAAAGGGCACGTATCAGTCCTTTAGTGTGATTCCTTCACATGTGACAGGGATAGGGAGTGAGGGAACACCGCCCGTGAAATCAATACGAAATCCGGGGTGTGCAAAAAGTTGCAGGGAGGGGTTGATTACCGGGGAACTACCAAGGGACCAGGTCACGTCACCGACCCACCCTTTCTCCCCACCCAACCTGCTATACGCCCCCGTACCTGGGTGAGCCACACACCTCCAGGCGTGCGGCTGGGCGGCTTGTGTTGCTGGTGGCCTCCTGGCTCCGGCGCTGCCAACGGTTCTTCTTTCTTCCTCCTCTCCGCCGTAGATGGTATTTCGGTTTCTCCACGCTCCTTCGACTCTCCGACTCCTGTCTCCTCCGCCAACTCCTCACTCTACTCCGCTCTCCAAACTCCTCCTATGCCTCCGGTGAACAAGCACACCCCTGCGTCCTCGCTCGCTGCTCTTGACGTCGTTGGTGGCTCCTCCCACTCTCCTAGATCCTGCCAGTTAAAGGGACGACCGTCTTCCTCCTCGTCCCCTGAACCATACGGCCCTCCGGAGTGCGTCCAGTCATTATTCTGTGAAGATAAGATGGGGGGGTCGCGAGATGAGTCCCCTACAGAGGTTACTGCGTTCCTGGGCCGCTGGGGAGGCGGTCTTCCCATGTTACAATTTAATATTACAATTCCAAATATACTAAACTCGACCACGCTGCTCCTCGCACATCAGGAATTACCACTGACACACTGATCAGGGAATCCCCAATGCATTCCTATGGGAGGGCAGGCCCATCTTACCAAATGTACCACAGAGAGCACACGCACTTTACACTGGACAGCAGTGCTAAAGGGCCCAGAGGCCTAAAACCACCTACACCATGTCAGAAATAAGGCAGGGAGAAAGGCAAAATGTTTAGGGGTGAACCTGCCAAAAGGGCCAAGTCCAACAGTTACTTTTACTGTGTTTGTGTGTGTGTGTGTGTCTGTGATTGGATTGCTGGATGACTGTGTGTGTCTGCACCTCATACTTGAACTTTGTGTTTTTATAGCGCACAAAGTGCAATTTAACGGTGTTCCTGGTGCTAGTAACTAAATTAAGCAGTAGAAGAGAAAACAAAAAAGATTCGAAAAATATTATTTGAGTTTTGTGTGGAAACAAAGATGATGTCAGATGAAATGTGAAGGCAATGAGTGGGAGTTCATAAGTTTCAACACCTAAAATGAGTTAGACCGTCTACCCATTCTGACTGGGTTAAATCTAAGAGTTTGGAATATGTAAAAAGAGGAGAAAGAGATGAGCTGGATTGTAAAACTGGAGCCTGCTGTGCAAGGTTATAGGCCCAATCCCGTTGTGTGGCCTGTGAGCCTTGAAAAATGCCTTAAAAGTTGCCAGTTTAAGGAAAGGAAGCCAGCATCTTCTCCAACCGCTGTTCTCAATGATGTGATTGAACATGTCGTGAATAATGCAATATGAGAGGTCATAAGCAGTGCAGGATGGGGGCTCAAGTTACGCTAAACTTCCATTTAAAGTTAAAACAAAACATCAAATGTTGCTTTTTACCGACGACAATGATACAATCTAAGGAGGGATCGGAACACCACTAATGTAACAACCATAATGTACATCATATCCCCGTGTATGGAAACATTCATAATCTGATTATATGTATGTATCTAGATATGTGTGTTTCTTTGTACAAATCTGTATAATAACGATAGTGTTCCAAATATATAGATATTCTTTAGGTCTGCTTAACAAATGTCTATATCACTTATGGTTAAATACACAAATTTCGGTGTTTGACTGGGAACAATAACTGCATTTTTGAAGCCCAACACAATATGCATACATTTTTAGATTAAAGCGTTGTGTAAAAAGAATTAATGCTGAACAATTGATGAAGAATGTATTATATTATATTATTATTGCTCTTGTGTTTGTGAAAGTTGTTTGGGCTATCTCAGAATAACATTTAATATTCAGGAAAGACTGGTTTTCATTAAAAATGCATTTTATTAAACAGTGCTTTAATTCTAATGGGAGTGTATTGTCCAACTACTGTATTCTTTTTTATACCATTACTATGTATTTTTGTTTACTCCATATGCAACTTATGTAATTGCTGCTGTGCCAGTTCTGTGCGCCCACTTCTACGCCCATAATTGAACACTCTACCTTAACTACCTCCGAACTATTTGTCCACATATCCTACCATATATTGGATTCTATTTTTATATAGTATAACTATGTATTTTCATTTGCTTCACATGTATGTCATATGACATCTCTGTAAAGTGCTCTGATACCTTCGGGTCTAGTTTGCATTATATAAAACTCTACAAATAAATAAATAGTTTACTAAACTATAACTGGGGTATTTCAGTGGTTTTTTTTTTTGCATTACCTCATGTCTCACTCTAACACTTAACTATAATGTCTCTTTAACCATTTATTTCAGCGAATATATGTTGCTATTTGTTTATGTTTGTGCTCTATAATAGTATATGGCTACTATTCAGGAAACAATAGTATACACTGGCCAGGGATGGGTACAATTTCATGCCTTATTCTCAAAAACATCTTCAAACATACCTACATTTGTGCTTGTACTTACTATTGCCACTCTTTTTACTAGTGTAACAAGGTGTTACACACCCATCTTTTAGATTGTAGCTAGAGAAGAGGATTTGCAATGTGGGGGACATTCAATAAGGTTCCTTTGCCCTTGGACTTCGATTTGGCAAAAAGGCAAGCGCTTTACTTACAGAAGACTGCATAAGAAAGGGATGTGGGAGTGAGTACATTTAGGAAACATTTTCATGAGTCTCAGGTTAATCGAGGTTTACTGGGCTCAAATCATAACAAAGTGAGCTTTTTACTGCGTGTGTTCTGATGTTTTAATTTAATATTGATCCCAAAACGTAGCACCAAACTAAAACCCTCTAGCATTTGACCGTCAAGGTAGCGGTTGAGAAGTTCAAGGCCTATTCCATGCGATGGTATGGGGTTAGTTATTAAAAAGTTAATAAGGTATGAAACAGAATTTAGAAAATCATTGTACAACCACTAATCACATCACACAGCTAAATACTACACAGGTATTGTAGGGGGCAAAATTACACACAATTCACAGGGGGAATTGAGGGAGGCTGGAAGCTAGTAATGTAGGAAAGTGGAGTATTATATGGTGATGCAGGTTAGGCTTATTGGTTTTACAATTAATATTACGTCAAACCAATTTCTCGATCATTTTGCAACCTTATTTTGCTTTCAGTGTGTGACTACAAGCGCCTCTCCCCTCCTGTGCAGAGCTTATGGGGACAATATTAAGCACTAAGCATGTATGTTAAACCAATATGTAACATATTTTTATACAAATTCCCTATTTATGTAATTTGACAATTTACCCACTATCTGTCAGAGTAATTCAGCCTTTCAATGTATGTATAGAAGGAGCAGTTCGTTTAGCATATAGAAAACTACCTCAGAGAGTGTGTGATTTATGTTACGTGTTTTGTATTGTTTTGTTCGTTTTTCTAAAAGGGCAGCACAACAGAAACAGTTTGATGAATAGGATTAATCATGCACAAGTGAAAAATATATCACTTTTATTCCACAATTTGGTGATGTGTTTTCTCAATATAACTTTATTGACAAGTTAACAATGTGATATTATCCTATATTTCCAGATCTCATTCAAGAAATATACCTACTAGGTTTTGTATTTGCATGATAATATCTCTACTTCACCTTAAAAATAATTAGGAAGACCAATTTGGTTGTTTAGGAGTGGTAAAAGGGATCATTTAGTTTGGTCCTGAGGAAAAGCCTTAGGGGGTAGGCTTGAAACATGTAGACCGTGAGACACACAGCCATCACAGTGCGGTTCTCCCACTTCCCCTTTTTAAACAATATCAGCTACATGATTTAATAAAACTTAGGTTCCACGTGGCCAGGTATTTTTTAATCCACAAGTTTTTGACCTTTCCACTCTCACATCTCTGCATCGCCCAAACATTACAAAGTGCTCCCACATCTTCGTCGGTCGTAGCACGCCCCGTCCCGCAGCGGGTGGGAAGAACCTGATGACGAAGCATGACACCAAGGGACTGTTTGGTGGGTGAGGGTTATTTTAGGAAAACTTATAATTTTCCTTAACTATTAACAAGACTACTGGAAGGATAGTTATTTTTGAAGTACAGGTGGACTTTTCTTTCGTTATTCATATAAGATAGGAGGCTGAGTCCACAGCGAACATGAGCTTTTTCTCCCCCCTTTTGTTTGATTCACTGATTAGGATTCTTCATGCAGTACTCTCACAGTACCCCAATGGTCGTCCCTAGATCCACAGTAATAAATTCCTAACTCAGTCCTTGTAGAGTGGCAAAGAACAGTCAGGTTTTACTAGGGGAACATGTCTAAAGCATTTCTTTGTACCAACGTGGACCATAAGTAATTGACACAACTCAAAAGAAACCAGACACAAATTTATAAAAATACAACTGATTTGTATCCTAATTTAGACACCAAAATGAACAAGATCAGGTACATCTAACCAGAGTTAGGGGTTTTAGAAGAAAAATAAATCAGAGCAGTTCTAAACTGCAGAACATTTGCATTGCGGTCAATGGGAAAAAGTGGTAGTGAGAATTTGTCAGTTGCAGGTTGAGTTGCGTGGACCCCCAGGAGGGTAAAGGTGATGCGGGTCCCAGGACCAAGCAATGACAGTCACTTCAATTTTACCTGGCTTGAGAAGCCCGGATGCAGAGTTCTCTGCGTTGTCCTTTGTGCTGAAGCAGGAGCTGCAAGAAAGCTGGTTTTACAGTTTACACTGTGTTGGTGGGAAACAGGGTGCAAACATTCGACAACAAAGCCACTGCTGATATTGCATGAAGGTTTTGTGATGCTGCCTGGAGATGCAGCCTCGAGTAAAGATGGTGGTGCAGGTCTGACGACCAATAAGCCTTGGCAGCAGTAAGCAGAGCGGGAAGTGATTTCGACGTCCGGAGGCCCTGGGAAACACGGTATCCACCTGAATCTTCATGAATGTCAGGACTACAGTTCCCACAATGCACTGGATCAGCTACTTCTGGGTAATCAAATGGTGGGCCCAAAAGCCAGCAATTCTTTAGATCCAGTAGCTATTTGTAGCTGCAGTTGCAGGGGACTAGTACCATTAGTCCAGGGGAGTTTGGTGATGTCTTTGGCTCTCAAAGAGGTCCTTCTGTCTGCAGGATCTGAACTTTGGTCCAGGATGAACCACGTTCATGCAGTTCCAAGAGGTTTATCAGAGGTGAAGCGTATCACACCTATGGTTTGTGCAGCTGATGTTCTGGTGTCAGGGCCAGCTCTTAAATCCTAGCTTTAGGGGTGTTAGAGGTTTGGGTGCAATTGGCTAATGGGTTACAAGCCCCAGTGGCTAATCCAACCCTGAGGTATTGGTATTGGTATTGGTATTTGTAGAGCGCGACTGTCGCTCCGGAAGGAGCATCCTGGCGCTAACTGGAAAGTGAAAAGGAGGATGAAATTGGTCAGGATTAGATGGCACCCAGCACATACTCGTCTGAAAGACTGAAGATCCATGTTTTTAGTTGTTTCCTAAAGTGGATTTCCTTGGTCAGGGACCTCAGGTACTGGGGCATGGAGTTCCATGCTCTGGAAGATAGGTGGGTGAGGGTTTTGCCCCCTTTAGTTTTTAAGTTAAAATTAGCTAGTTTTAGTAGGTTGTTATTGGAGGATCTTAGAGTCCTCTGGGGATTGTAGTGGGGGTAGCGTCTAATTAAGTATTTGGGGCCGGTGTGATTAAATGCCCGGAACGCAACGATTAGGATCTTAAAGAGAATCCTTTTGTGCAAAGGTAACCAGTGGAGGGTTCTCAGGGCAGTAGATGCTGAAGACCTCCTGGGGAGTTTGAGCACCAGTCTAGCAGCGGAATGTTGGATGCTCTGCAGTTTTTTGAGTGTGACTTTTTTCACACCTGCCATTAGACCGTTGCAGTAATCCAGGCGTGAGAGGATTAGCGCCACAGCTACCGCCTTTCTAGCATCTGTTGGAAGGAAGTCAAAAATTTTTTTGAGGGATTTAATGATTCCGAAGCAACTTCCTGCCACCTTCCTGACGTGTTGGTCGAAGGATAGGTCAGTATCGAAGGTGACTCCAAGGTTTCTTGCTGTAGTGACGGTCTGGGGGGGGGCTGTGGAATCCTCTGGCCAGCACAGATGAGGACAGAAGTTGACATTTTTCCCTATGGGGAGGATTTCTGTCTTACTTGTGTTGCACTTGAGGTGGTTTGTTTCCATCCACAGAAAGACATCTTTCAAGCAGTTTTTTAGATTTTGTTCGGCAGTCGTAGAATTCTCTTCTAACGGGACTATGAGTTGGGTATCGTCGGCATATGATGTAACAGTGATGCCGAAGGATTCGATCAGGGAGATAAGGGGAATAAGGTAAACATTAAAAAGCAGGGGGCTTAGGATGGAGCCTTGTGGGACTCCTGATCGAATCTTTTTCTCTGCAGAACTGAAAGGTCCTAGTGTGATGGATTGGGATCTTTCTGTTAGGAAAGATGTTATCCAGTCTAATGCCAGGTCAGAGATACCGATGTCCCTGAGTCTGTCCAGGAGTATAAGGTGAGAGATGGTGTCGAACGCTGCTGTGAGGTCCAACAAGATCAATACAGCGTTCTTTCTTTGGTCTTGTAGTAGTTTTAGGGAATCAGTCAATTCGATCAAGGCTGTTTCTGTCGAGTGCTGGGGGCGAAATCCTGATTGCTGGGGGTGGAGGATGTTGTTCGTTTCTAGATGGTTTTTGAGTTCCCTGTAGACTATTTGTTCCGTGATTTTTCCCAAAACTGGGAGAAGTGAAATTGGGCGGAGATTGGTCAGGTCGGAAGGGGATTTGTTCGGTTTTTTCATTAAGGGCTTAACAATGCCTTGTTTCGATGCACTGGGGACGATGCCAGTGCTGAGGGAGGTATTTACTATTTTGTTTATGATGGGATTGACAGTTTCAATCAGTTGGTGAAGGATTCTGGGAGGGCAGGAATCGGAGGGGGCTCCTGACTTGCATGCTAGAATGACTTCCCTGGATTGGGCTAGGGTAACATGTGAGAACATCTTTAGGTTTCCAGTTATTTTTCCTGCTTGTTCCGGAGGGATGGGGGACTGGGGGCTTTGGTATGGGGGAAAGTCCTTCTGAATTAGGTTGATTTTCTCGTCAAAGAAGTCTGCTATTTGATCGCAGAGATCTTGGGAAGGAGGTATTTCGGGCTGTAGGGCTTTTGGATGAGTGAAAGATTTCACTATAGCAAACAGGGTTTTTTGTTTTTGCTTGGCCTCATTAATGGCTTTAGTGTAGAACTCTTTTTTGGCGCTTTTTATAATGGAATGATAGCTTTTCCTTAGTTGGACATAGGAGTTTCTGTCCGTACTATCATATGTTTTTCGCCATTTGCGTTCACCTTTTTTGCAGAGCAGATGGGCCTTGGCTACTTCTGGCGTGAACCAGGGGGGCGTTTGTTTTGCCTTTAATATCGGTTTTCCTAATACGTTTGGGTGGAGCGCGTACTCTGATTTCGTGTAGTATCCAGTTGTGGAAGGATTGGGAGTCTTGTTCCACGTTACCAGTCAGGCTAGGAGTCAGAGTCTCAAAGGTAGGTTTGAGTTTAAAGGTTTCTTCTACCTTTTTCCAGTTGACGTGGTTCTCTAGAGGTGGACTGTGTTTGATTGAGTTTTTAGACTGCGGGGTTTTAATGAGGAATGGGATCAGGTTATGATCTGTCCAGATTTGTGGGACCGGGGTATGGGTCTCCAGAGGGGGAAAGTTGGTACAGACCCCGTCTAGAGTGTGTCCAGCTAGGTGGATGGGTTGCTTGACCCTTTGCTGAAGGTTGAAGATATCCAAGGTTTGGTGGAAGTTAAGTGTCTGCGCGTCCTCTGTGGAGTCAAGGTGCAGATTAAAGTCACCCAGCATAGTGACATGTGGGTATCTGGTTAGGAGCTGACCAAGGGTATCACTGAGAGTGTCTAAGAATTTGGTAGCGGAACCTGGGGGGCGGTAAACAAGTCCTCCTGAGAAGGAGGTGGACTCATTAAGTTTAATAGAGAATCCGAGGGATTCGGCTCCTTTTAGTGAGTCAAGGGTGAAGGTGTGGCATTTGAAGGAGTTGCGCAGTAGCAAGGCTACTCCTCCGCCTCTCCCCTTCAGTCTATCTTGCCTGAAAATGGAATAGCCTTGTGGGAGGGCAGTGGCTAAGTCAGGATTACTGTTGTCCGTAAGCCAGGTCTCCGTTATGAGAAGACAGTCAAGGTTTAATTCCTGGATGAGATCTTTGATATCTTGGTTATGGCATCCCATGGAGCGTGCATTAATTAACCCTCCTTTAAAAAGCGGAATGCCGTCCCTAGAATTTATTCGAGGGACTGGAATCTTGACATGGGAGGAGGTCCATCTGCATAGCCTGCAGCTGAATGGCCCCTTGATGGTATTGATGTCGACTCTGCAGGCACAATTTTTACCGCTGCGTAGGTTTATCAGAGAGTTGGCCTGGTAACTTATGAGGGGGAGCCCGAGTCCAGAGTTTCCTGCGCCTGTCGCGGTCTTGGCGCGGACGGGCGCAGACGGGCTTGCCTTAGGCGCTCCCGTTGCGCTCGTCCGCTGCGCTTGTGCAGGAGACACATTTGGGGAGAGGGGTTGTGGGCGTGGCCTGTCCGGTGGGCATGGCCTCGCGTCTGAAGCGATGGCGGCCGTGAGCCAAGAATAACACCAAACAGCGCTAGATCCGCTGAAGGTGAAAAGCCTGCCTGGCGATTATGCCCAGAGAAGACTTCTGAATCAGGTGCAAAGTTTTTAAAATATGGCAAACAAAGAATAAACAATTTTTAAAATCGAGTGTGTCCTCCGGCTTCCGCCTCAGAGGGTGTAGTTTCCAGTAAGCGCGCAATTGGTCTGCGCTGTTTTATAGGCGGGGGTTGTGGGCGTGGCCTGTCCGGTGGGCGTGGCCTCGCGTCTGAAGCGATGGCGGCCGGGAGCCAAGAATACCACCAAACAGCGCTAGATCCGCTGAAGGTGAAAAGCCTGCCTGGCGATTATGCCCAGAGAAGACTTCTGAATCAGGTGCAAAGTTTTTAAAATATGGCAAACAAAGAATAAACAATTTTTAAAATCGAGTGTGTCCTCCGGCTTCCGCCTCAGAGGGTGTGGTTTCCATCGGGGTGCAGGTCACCTTTTCTCCCCAGAACGCTCTATTCTACCATGTTTAAAAATTGCAGTATTCCTTAGCTGTACAGACTAGGTGTCCCACCCAAGAGGTATGGCTGGCCTTCTGGGGGTGTACACCTCCTGAAAACTTAAACTTCCTGCCTGCCTGGGTGCAAACATGCCTGAGGACATGAGGAGGGCTGTTTCCTCCTTTGGTAGGCAGCCTGGTTGCATATCATAGGCACCGCCTTGATGTGCCTCTTCACTAGCTAGCCTGTCCCATCTAGGCTATGTTTCTGACTCCTGGGAGAGCTCACACCTCCTGGCAGGGGCTCATATTACTGTCCTGATGGTAGCACGCGCGGGCTGTCAGCCAGAGCACAGGAAAGGCTGGAGCACCCAGGCGAGCAACCTCTAAGATAGCCACATGTCACATGGTCCTCGGCATGAGATTTGTGTCAAGGGTGATGGGGCACATTGTTTGATGCCAAACACAACATGTATAGGTAGTACCATAATGGAGCTGCCAACTTCGGGTTTGCCCAGGTGCCAGGCCATATTATCCTATAAACCGTCTTTCAGTTATTGTGTCCTTTAATGGTAAAGGCCACTATAGGAGCATATAAGCATGCACTTACATGTGAGCACCTTTAATATAATGCACCCTGCCTCCTGGGCTTTAGGGGTGATTGGCATATATTAAAAATAGTGCATTGTCTTTACCACACATGGTGAGGATAAAGCCGACTTTCAGCAGTTTACACAGCTCCTGAAGGCTGCAATGGCAGGCCTGCTGTCAGTGGTTCACTTGAGTTACTCAACTCGGGGCGGCACAAACAGTGCTTCATGCCCTGGTGAACCCTTTAATACCCATGCGCTGGTTACTAAGGGTACCATATACTAGGCGCTTACAAGAGGGTTAAAGTCGATGCCTCTTGGGGTCACCAATTCACACACATACATTTTAAGAAGAGAGCACTAGCAATAGGGCCTGGGCAGCAGGCTCCAGTGCACTTTCAGAGTCACAACCATCAGCATTGGGACAAAATGGGGGGGGGGGGTTGACCATCCAAAAAGTGCACTTTGCTACAAGTAACTTCTGATTGTAGGCTAATCTATAGTTTTTACAAGCTGTAAGAGAAAGTCAATGCATGATACATTTAAGCCACCCTGGGGCTTATGTATATATTCTCATTTTTCCCCTCTGAAGGCTAGTTATATGTCAGTGCTAAGACTGAGTTTTCACTATCCTTACACCACTCATGTAGCTGCTCCAGGTTCATTAAAATGATGGTGCCCAGCAACTTATCTTGAACACATTATTTTGAAAGGTTGTGACACAGTGTTAATTTTGCACACGTGGCGGACTGAGAAGAGGCACCATTCCTGCTATGGTGCATGCTTGTACAAAGGTTGTGGAGAATAACAGCACTGAGTCTGCTCTGACCTCCTCAATCTAGCTGTAGACTCGAGTGATGCAGCTGTGCACAGAAGCTCATCTTCATGTCTGTAGAGGTAGTGCTTTGTGGGCACAGCTGTGCAAATTGTCTGCTTGTTGACACTCGATGCCGTAAAGGACATTTTCGTTGCTCAATCTTTCTTGGACACAAACTGAAGCCCTCCACGCAATGAGTGACAAGCCCACCCTAGGTTGCAATAGGGATCCTCGTGAAGGGCCTGAAATGAACAACATAAACTGCAGTTGTGTTTCTTGTAGTGCCAAGCCGTGTCAGTTGCTTAGTCTTTGGTTACAAAAAGTTGGTGAACATGGTCATAAATTCACGGAGCATGGGAACGCCCATGTACAACCCTTGGTACACCCCCATGGCGCAAAGTAATGTGAAACATTGCAATGCGCTGATTTGCATTACTTTTTTGGTTTTTCCAGCTCTAAACAAGTTTAGCGTTAGAAAGTTAATTAGGAAAAAAAGATTTTGCACTGTTTTGCATCACTTTTGACGCAAACACGGTGCGAAATCTTAGTAAAACTCCCCCTATATCATCAAAGGCACTTCTTTTAGTCTGTCTTCAATAGTCATTTTTCAACTGCCCACTTCCATGAATGGGGTGAAGGTCATGTTGCCCACACACAAATACGGATTTGAGGAATGAGTGGACTCACTCCACAGCATACTACAGGTAGTCCTGAGTCACAAGGCCTTACCATATGGCCTGGTGGTGCAGATCCCACCTTGGTCAGCAGTGATCAGCTGTCCCTACTTCCTGTAGACCAGGATTCTCATTGCCCTCCTCTTGTAGGCCACTTTCCCTTCAATCATGGGTAAATCCATCCATGAGGACACGGGCACGTTGAAGCAGGGAGGCCGAATCGTCTATAACAGGCTCACGACAGAAGGAGCTAAATACCCATTGTAAACCGGTTGCACAAGAATTATATCCACCATTTAAGCATAAACGGAATCTCAAGCCGTGATTCTAAATTGAAGAAAGAATCTGCAACTTTCACAAGAAAGCACCTGATAATTTAATACTGTGGCTCCATCATGCCCATTTTTAATCATTGAAATTCCGATCAAGGAACGTCATATCACAAGACGAAAGTACAGAAGTGAAACTTAAGTGGTACTTCCTAAGAAAGTGAACTACAAATCTTCTCTTTAAGATTGCAAGTTAATAATGTCAAATGTCCTGATGAAGGTGACACCATTGTAACAACACCGAAACGCCGCGTCGACTGTTTTCTTTGACTGTTTTAATATTTGATTATGTACATCATGAAATGATGTTTTTTATTAATTTTAGAATGTAACCCCATAGGGAGGTATCTAATAAATTGTGAAAAACCTTTTTAAAATACTTTGTTGCATATGTCTAATTACCTTTTTTTTAAATACTTTGTTGCATATGTCTAATTACCCATTGTTTAGTACACAGTGACAAAACTCCACAATATTAATTGTATCAAGAGACACTAGCTGACCTTTGGGACCCTCTGTTGGTCCTTTTACCTAGACAGTTGTCTAAAAAGTTAGTTATTGGAATTTATTCCTAGAAGATCACAGGGTCTGACTTTCTGTATTTTCTGTATTAACTCCAATATCCATCCTCAACTGTATGTGAGTCCAATCCTTTAAGGTGATGCGAAGGTAACTCTGCATTGCAGGCTATACAACTCCCTGGTTTCCAAATCTAGCAAGGGATATTTAGCAGTTAGTGACCCCGACCGTGGAGCACAGATGTCTTTACAAATCTCCACTGCTGTGAGACCACTGGCACTGATCAATGAAAAATCCAGGCACACTGGCTAGGAGTTAGTGCCTCACACTTATACCAAGTTTGCAAACAGAATTTTTGTTTATCATTGGTTCATATTCCTTCCAGACAGATAAAAACGCAGTCTTTGTCCACTATTGTGGGCAAGAGGGATGGGACTGAGTGCTCCCTGTTAGAGGGACCCAAAATGGAGGCACAAAAGAGGGGGAGGCTTCCTCAGTCAGCTACCTCTGAACCTATTGAGGGTAATCACCTCTGGGAAAGAATATCAGGAAGGGGCAAAGTCTGTCTTCGTACTTTAAAGTGGCCATCATTCTCCTGTCCTCCACACCCTAGAGTCTGGTCCAGTCCAAAGGATGTGAGGAATGCTTTGTAGCACATTGTTGCCTGGTAGTCTCTCTCCAGCCACCATCCGCTTATTGGTTATCCAGCAAAGATTCTTGGACCGCAAAAGCACGGCACATACTCTTCATGCACATCCTACAAGACATACATACGGTAAACATTAATGTGCTATGCATGTCCCATATATATGAAACAAAGGATAAGGTTCCAAGGTACCGTCAAAAACACGTAAGCAGGAAAGGCCAATATGCAACTTACTCTCTGTAGGCAAAGGGTGGAAAGAACTAGGGGGGAGGATGTGGCCTAACAGCCGGGAACTGACGGTTGTCACATTTAGGATATGAGTGCACATGGTGTGCCCCACCGGACCACTGGGTAGGATTCCACTTTGCATTGAACTTCAGCATTCATGCTTGATTGTCTTGTGCACTGAGGCCCGTAATCAAAATCATGTAGAAACTCCCTGTAGAAAACTCAGGGCAGGGTTGCACTTTCTAAAGAGCCTTCCATCGGACCGTTTCCATCCAAACAGTACATTTTTTACACAACGTTAAAAAAATTCAGATATATTGTTTTTATATAACATGTTAGGACTTTTATTTGCATTTACTCTTTAATTATTTGCCAATGCACTTATTTTCATTGCAATATTTGCTTGCCGTTTTTGCTAAACCTCCATAATGAATAAAAAAAAAGGTTGTAACAAATTGTTATGTTCCATGACGTCAGAGGGCAAAAGAGGGGGTCACACCTACCCATACTACCCTGTACTGTGCTGGAGCCATCAGCTGGGTCAATTAGATCCTTGTCTGTTTTCCCCGTTTCACAGGCCCATGAGCTATCCCCACACTGCAGGGGCCAAGAGAGGACAAAGGACTTGCTCGCTTTTATTTGATTCTCAATGCTCCAAATGGGAATCATTCAGTAAATATTTTATCATGCTCATTTGGCAGAGAAATGATTGATGAACTAAAGAGTGATATACATTTGCCTTGGCCTGCTGATGATGTTGGCAGTCTTTGCTTAGCGCTTTGTGACTCAGACTAATTGTAATTCTTTTTGTGTTTGATTTTTGTGGGGGACATGACAAAACACATAAGCAAACTCGTTAATTCATTGTTTGCCTGCCTCTTATCCTTGAATGAGATGGATGGCCTGTAATTAGCTTTTCCTTGTGTGCACATTCAGGGAAAAATACAAAGAAAGCATTTTCAGTTTACATCTTGTTGGGAAAAAGAGTTAATAAAAACCCTTATTTTCTTTTGAGCTAGTAATATTGATTTATTTGGTTGGTTGTAAAATAATGTATCTGCTGTTTATAATCCCTTAAAAAATGATTATTTCATGCATGTTTATTTCCGTGTGTACTATTATAATTAACCAATTGAAACCAATATATTTTTGTGGCGACTTCAGCTTAGCCCATTCTACTATGTGCTTGAACTTTCTCTAAGGAAATCAGATTACAAAAACACTTATGAGACTTTGCCATCATTGTCCTTTTCCCATATCAGCACAATTTTATAAGAGCATCCCCAGAGCAGGGTGAAATTCTGTGTGAGAGACATGGAGCATTTGCACTGCCTATTCCTCTATGACTGTGTATTAAGTTATGGGAGTTCAACTACTGTCTCCTAAACTCTTGATTTACCTGTAACAGGTGAACCCACGTTATCTCTTTCTGCATGTGCAGTAGTAACATTTTATTGAATCGGTGGACATGTGCTGCCACCATCTATTTGTGTGAAGTATTAATAAGTCAGCTCTTCAGGAACAATTAAAATGGAGAAACAGAGCAGGTTTTGTGGAGAATTAGAACCGACACATGCATGCCTTTACCCTGCATGCATTACAAAAGGTTTACCACCTTGTAATATCACGCAGGGCTTTACCACATAATTGCATTGGTATGGACAGGTTTTTAGAGTAATGAGATCTAAGTTTACAAAGAAAAACAAAGGTTAAAGCGACAATATAGTTAGGTTCTGTAATGAGATAACTAATATTTATATATAACAAATACTCATATTCAAAATTCAAAGTTTACTGAGCTAACTATAAGATGCACTGCTTATCACCTCACATATTATATCACTTGATACACTAAATGCCATCATTCTGTATAATTGTGCATGTTTAAAGTTGTAAGACTCTAGAAAAACAAGGGGGGACCCTAAAGGTAGCTTTGGACCGAGGGTACGAATCAATAGTAAAAGAGGAACAGAAGGTCCAGAGCACTTTCATAGATAAACATTAGATGCTAGTCAGACCATAATAGGCTGCTGTTAGATTGTCCATGTCCAGCCGGACAAGGAGTTTATTAATATACAATAATCAAGAGATAACATTTCAATTTGAAAACAGGGTTTCAAAAATGACGGGCACAATCCTGTGCTAAACTCATAACCGAAAGTAAAGAGAGATATAGTAAGTAGAAAATGAAGATTTTTTCAGGCAAAGAAGAGTAGAGCAGACTGGTGCACTTTTTAAATCAATATTACAAGTGTATACCAGAGTAGTACATACAGTAATTGGTACAAAGAAATGGTGACACTGTATGGCTACTTAAAAAGGTCGACGTTTCGATCCCGCGCTCTAAATTACATAGGGATCATCATCAGGACTTAATTAAATTACAATGCCTGGTTTGAACATTGATGCGCCTGTATGGGAAGGGAAACAGGGAGAGAGAGAAACAGACCATTCACAGTTAGTTATTTAGAGAAAGGTTTGGTCAAAAGAGATTTCAGTATGCGTCCTAAAAACAGATTACATTGCCTTACAATCGGATTCGCAGTGAGCTTGAGCATTTGTGGAGCATAATCCGTGAACGTGCGGCTAAGTATGGTGAGAAGCCAGCGGTTGAATTGGTGAAAAAAACATGAAGGAAGAGAGATTCCAGTGTGCATCTTAAAAACATTTACTACGCGTTACATTCGGATTCGCAGTGATTTGGAGCATATGACGACACTTCCAGTGCAATTAGTGCTGGATTGTGCGAGGAACCGGCGGTTGGAGTGAACTTGATCGTACGGGGGGTGATTTGACATGCCAGTGGACGCAAGAGATTAGGTGGCTGAGCAGTTACCTCTGTGCTAGGGGCGAGCTTGGTATGTTCCAAGGTGCAGTCCGGCGTTCATGAAGTTAAGAGATTGGTAATCGACCGGCGGGTTGGCACGGTCTTTCTGTAGGTGGATAAATAAAATTGGGGTGTCAAAGACCTAGGGCTAGTAACTATGAAAACCGGGGGGAGATGGCAAGAGGGTTACCTTGAAGGTGCAACCGGATTATTTAGGAGCCGGATTACGGGTGATGGCACGGTTGCTTCGTTGTATCTGTTAAAATAAAACAGCATTACAGTGTGGCGAGAAAATGAAAGTGAGTGATCATGCGAGTGATGAAAGTTATTGGTGATCATACCGGGGGAAGTTCACGGATAAGTTCAGTGAACTAGGGCACAGTGGTCCTCTGGATAAAAAAGCGGTCCTTCAATTGTTAGATCCGCTGTGGGGGTAGAGGAAGGGCGTTTTAGTATTGGAACGTACGACCGCTGAAGTTAGCGGGTTTAGCATTGAGAGGCGCTCGGGACTTACCAGATTGGCGGAAAGATGTCCGTCCAGGTTGTGCCAGCTCCCACGGTTGTCTGCTGCACTAAGACTGCGGAAGCCGTGACAGTTAATGCGTGCATTCTGGCAATCATGTGACCAGGGCGGGAGGGGCAGTGAGCGAGTTGGTGCAGGTATAAAGGAAGGTCTAAGGCGGCGGCCATTTTGAAGTGGTGATGGTGACGGGTAGTTTCATGCAATAAGGTAGTGACAGTGTGATGTTTTAAGATTCAACAGTACAATTAACGCAATGATTTACACAGATGTACATTTTCACTGAGGAGGTATTGTCCTTAGTTATATCAGAGTAGTCCAATCCTCACTTTTGTTGAGCCCACTCCTGATGGTGTCGAATTGGATTATACTTTTCAGTTCCTCACGGTTTAGCAACTGTGTTAGGTTGCCACCTCTTTGTGGTAGTTTGATCAGCTTCAGAATAGTCCATCTGATATCATCTTCATTGTGGTTTGCCTCTGAAAAATGTTCAACTAGTGGTGCGTTTGGAGTTCTGCACCTGATGCGACTCCTGTGCTGGCAAATGCGGGTCTTGGCCTTTTGAGTTGTTTGGCCAACGTACATTTTCGGGCATGGGCACAGTATTGCATATATAACATTATTGCTATTACAGTTAGTGAGGAATCTCCTAGCAACAGTACAATTTCTGTGAGTGAACTCTCTGCCTTCTATAGTGAACTGACATACATTGCATGCACCACATTTTCTGTGACCAATAACCGGGGGAAGGCCCCAGTTGGATTCAAATGAGGACTGCAGGGGTGGAGCGGGTAGTGCAGCCCTGACCAGATGATCCCTTAAATTCTTACTTTTTCGGAATGCAAAAAGTGGTCTCTCCAAGTGAATGCTACCTGCATTGATTGTTGGCCAGTGTTTTAGAATGGATTTTCTAATTCTGTGTGACACTGGAGAGAACGTGGTGACGCATGCTATTCTCTCCATTTTTTCTCGAGTTTTGGGTGTCAACAGTGCCTCACGTGGGCAATACCATGCTCGTTTGGTAGCTGTTTTGACCAGTCTTCGGGGGTAACCACGGTTTTTCAGTTTGGTTGCTAAAACGTCTGCTTCCTTAAAGTAATCTATTTTAGATGAGCAATTACGTCTGATTCGCAGAAATTGCGAATATGGGAGGGAGTCTTTGAGAGCCCTGGGGTGATTACTCTGGTAGCTAAGAAGCGTATTGCGCTCTGTAGGTTTTCTGTAGAGCCTGGTTAGAAGTTCGCCTTCCTCATGATAAATTGTGAGGTCTAAAAAATCAATTTGGGCTTTGTCATGGGTAAGGGTAAATTTAAGGTCAACACAGTTGCTGTTGAGCCAGTGTAAGAATTGGTTTAGCAAGGCTACATCGAGATTCCAAATTACAAAAATATCATCGATGTAGCGACGCCATAGCCTGATCCCTTCGTTGAAAGGGTTACCATCTGTAAGGATTGTGCCAGTCTCAAGAGCGTTTATCTATGAAAGTGCTCTGGACCTTCTGTTCCTCTTTTACTATTGATTCGTACTCTTGGTCCAAAGCTACCTTTAGGGTCCCCCCTTGTTTTTCTAGAGACTTGAGTGCAATCACCAGATTGCAGGGGTAAAAATAATATACCTTTCAAAAACCTCGTTACACGAGGAGGGCCACCCTAGTGCCCCAAAAACTTATCACCCCTTCTTCCTACTCACCTAGAGATGTCAGCCCATGCTCCCCTATATACAGATGACTACATAAAACATCTCTGCTCACGTCCTTCCCTTCTCTCTGACACTATAGATGCACCCACATTAACTAATACTTCTCTACCAGATCAGCTTGAGAAACTTAAAAAGAAACAGGTACGCCTTGAACTAATGATATTGATGCTCACGGATTATTTAAAGGCCGACATCATACCGGTGGGACTCCAAGCTCGTAATATACCGGGTATCTTCACGGACAATCCTAAATATATAGCAAATTTTAGCTACATTGGGACTACATGCTCCAGGCACTGGCTTGTGCTCGGCATTGATATAGCTACCGAAACCCTTAAAACCCTAGAAATAGAAATAACTGATCTACTGAAACAGATCAACGACTCAGACCTCACATCTGACTGTAAAAAACTGCTCGAACAGGTCGATAAGACTGTAGCGGAGTTCCACCGCATCGAGCAAAACAAAAAGTCCAACAAAGTGAAAAAAGACATTAAGTCTTATAACATAGAAAATACCTATCCTTACCTGCAGAAGGATTTCTACACCAATAGAACATACGCCAATCCCCAGAACAGAAGACCTTGGGCCCGCTATAACAAACGCCAGAACCTAGTAGGGTTCTCTGATACGTCAGCAGACTCCTCTGAGAGTTCAGACCCAGGAGAAGAGGCCAGCACCTCTAGACGAGGAGCGCCAGCTCAGTCCAATTTCTTAGGCAGAGGCCAAACAAATACCCCCCAGAGGGGCAGGGTCAAAAGAGCACAGCGCTGGTTCAACCCGCCAGGAGAATGCAGAACCAGAAACAATTTCTATCAATGGTAAGGGACACTGACGCATTACGGTCCAACATTTGCCTTCAGACAGAACATCCACCTGAAGTAATTCCCATTTTTAACCTGTCAAATCACAATCTGGAATCCTCAGAATTAGAACTCCTTAAAAAAGGTCTGTCATTTGTCTCTACAATTCGTCCCAATTTTATGGACCTTCAGACGGAACTACTGAGATTCTTCAGACTTGTCCGCCTTAAGGCCTTTTTTCAACTCCATCCCTCTCCCACAATTAATTCCATTACCCCCTTCCGCCCTCCATCAACATTTTTACCATTGGCTGGAATGATTCCCTCGGAAATTATAACATTCGAGAAATTAGTATTGAAAGACCTACATGACTTGGAAATTAAAAAGCGATTCATCCCTTACAATATCACACGCCAAGAAAAGGAAGCTATTGATACATTGAAATTTAATTCCTCTCTGGTAATTAAAAGCGCGGACAAGGGTGGTGGCATTGTCCTCCAAAATCTAGATTCCTACAAAGCTGAAATTATGAGGCAACTCAACAATACAGATCATTACCAAAGATTGCCCAAAAATCCAACTAAGGATATCCAGGAAACCATTCTCAAACTAACCACAGATGCTTGCAAAGAAGGGTTTCTGAGCAAGAAAGAATGTAACTTTTTAAATGTAAAGACTCCCCGACTACCTGTCATTTACACCTTGCCCAAAGTCCACAAACATCTCACCAATCCCCCCGGCACACCCATTGTTTCTACTTGCGGTTCCATTCTAGAGCCATTGGGAGCCTATGTTGATTTTTTCATTAAAGATTTCGTGCCCCTTACTGCCTGCTACATACGGGACAGTATGGCGATGATCAATCTAGTCGAACATATGCCCTTTGATCCTAGTAGAGACACCCTTCCTCAGACGGCGGCTCTCCTGGTCATACAAAAAACCCTTGACTCACGCCCACGCCCACACAGGGTACCCACACTATTCATCCTGCAACTATTAGAACTATGCCTCTCTAAAAAAAAATTCATCTTTGATAATGTCTATTATCAACAAATCAAGGGTACATCCATGGGGGCTATTTTTGCCCCCAACCTGGCAATTCTTTTCATGGACGCTCTTGAGACTGGCACAATCCTTACAGATGGTAACCCTTTCAACGAAGAGATCAGGCTATGGCGTCGCTACATCGATGATATTTTTGTAATTTGGAATCTCGATGTAGCCTTGCTAAACCAATTCTTACACTGGCACAACAGCAACTGTGTTGACCTTAAATTTACCCTTACCCATGACAAAGCCCAAATTGATTTTTTAGACCTCACAATTTATCATGAAGAAGGCGAACTTCTAACCAGGCTCTACAGAAAACCTACAGAGCGCAATACGCTTCTTAGCTACCAGAGCAATCACCCCAGGGCTCTCAAAGACTCCCTCCCATATTCGCAATTTCTGCGAATCAGACGTAGTTGCTCATCTAAAATAGATTACTTTAAGGAAGCAGACGTTTTAGCAACCAAACTGAAAAACCGTGGTTACCCCCGAAGACTGGTCAAAACAGCTACCAAACGAGCATGGTATTGCCCACGTGAGGCACTGTTGACACCCAAAACTCGAGAAAAAATGGAGAGAATAGCATGCGTCACCACGTTCTCTCCAGTGTCACACAGAATTAGAAAATCCTTTCTAAAACACTGGCCAACAATCAATGCAGGTAGCATTCACTTGGAGAGACCACTTTTTGCATTCCGAAAAAGTAAGAATTTAAGGGATCATCTGGTCAGGGCTGCACTACCCGCTCCACCCCTGCAGTCCTCATTTGAATCCAACTGGGGCCTTCCCCCGGTTATTGGTCACAGAAAATGTGGTGCATGCAATGTATGTCAGTTCACTATAGAAGGCAGAGAGTTCACTCACAGAAATTGTACTGTTGCTAGGAGATTCCTCACTAACTGTAATAGCAATAATGTTATATATGCAATACTGTGCCCATGCCCGAAAATGTACGTTGGCCAAACAACTCAAAAGGCCAAGACCCGCATTTGCCAGCACAGGAGTCGCATCAGGTGCAGAACTCCAAACGCACCACTAGTTGAACATTTTTCAGAGGCAAACCACAATGAACATGATATCAGATGGACTATTCTGAAGCTGATCAAACTACCACAAAGAGGTGGCAACCTAACACAGTTGCTAAACCGTGAGGAACTGAAGTATAATCCAATTCGACACCATCAGGAGTGGGCTCAACAAAAGTGAGGATTGGACTACTCTAATATAACTAAGGACAATACCTCCTCAGTGAAAATGTACATCTGTGTAAATCATTTCGTTAATTGTACTGTTGAATCTTAAAACATCACACTGTCACTACCTTATTGCATGAAACTACCCGTCACCGTCACCACTTCAAAATGGCCGCTGCCTAAGACCTTCCTTTACACCTGCACCAACTCGCTCACTGCCCCTCCCGCCCTGGTCACATGATTGCCAGAATGCACGCATTAACTGTCACGGCTTCTGCAGTCTTAGTGCAGCAGACAACCGTGGGAGCCTGCGCAACCTGGACGGACATCTTTCCGCCGATCTGGTAAGTCCCGAGCGCCTCTCAATGCTAAACCCGCTAACTTCAGCGGTCGTACGTTCCAATACTAAAACGCCCTTCCTCTACCCCCACAGCGGATCTAACAATTGAAGGACCGCTTTTTTATCCAGAGGACCACTGTGCCCTAGTTCACTGAACCTATCCGTGAACTTCCCCCGGTATGATCACCAATAACTTTCATCACTCGCATGATCACTCACTTTCATTTTCGCGCCACACTGTAATGCTGTTTTATTTTAACAGATTCAACGAAGCAACCGTGCCATCACCCGTAATCCGGCTCCTAAATAATCCGGTTGCACCTTCAAGGTAACCCTCTTGCCATCTCCCCCCGGTTTTCATAGTTACTAGCCCTAGGTCTTTGACACCCCAATTTTATTTATCCACCTACAGAAAGACCGTGCCAACCCGCCGGTCGATTACCAATCTCTTAACTTCATGAACGCTGGACTGCACCTTGGAACATACCAAGCTCGCCCCTAGCACAGAGGTAACTGCTCAGCTACCTAATCTCTTGCGTCCACTGGCATGTCAAATCACCCCCCGTACGATCAAGTTCACTCCAACCTCCGGTTCCTCGCACAATCCAGCACTAATTGCACTGGAAGTGTCGTCATATGCTCCAAATCACTGCGAATCCGAATGTAACGCGTAGTAAATGTTTTTAAGATGCACACTGGAATCTCTCTTCCTTCATGTTTTTTTCACCAATTCAACCGCTGGCTTCTCACCATACTTAGCCGCACGTTCACGGATTATGCTCCACAAATGCTCAAGCTCACTGCGAATCCGATTGTAAGGCAATGTAATCTGTTTTTAGGACGCATACTGAAATCTCTTTTGACCAAACCTTTCTCTATATACCTAACTGTGAATGGTCTGTTTCTCTCTCTCCCTGTTTCCCTTCCCATACAGGCGCATCAATGTTCAAACCAGGCATTGTAATTTAATTAAGTCCTGATGATGATCCCTATGTAATTTAGAGCGCGGGATCGAAACGTCGACCTTTTTAAGTAGCCATACAGTGTCACCATTTCTTTGTACCAATTACTGTATGTACTACTCTGGTATACACTTGTAATATTGATTTAAAAAGTGCACCAGTCTGCTCTACTCTTCTTTGCCTGAAAAAATCTTCCTTTTCTACTTACTATATCTCTCTTTACTTTCTGTTATGAGTTTAGCACAGGATTGTGCCCGTCATTTTTGAAACCCTGTTTTCAAATTGAAATGTTATCTCTTGATTATTGTATATTAATAAACTCCTTGTCCGGCTGGACATGGACAATCTAACAGCAGCCTATTATGGTCTGACTAGCATCTAATGTTTATCCATGAAAGTGCTCTGGACCTTCTGTTCCTCTTTTACTGTTTAAAGTTGTAAGGCACAATGTTTTCAAATAGAAAAGTTGGGGTGGAAGTAATGTTCCATGCTTAACCAGGCTGAACGCAGCTGCTGTGGATTACAGAGGTACAACTGAAAGTAGGTAGTACCTTAAAGCCAAAGCCTGTTCCACAAATCATGTGAGAAGGGGCAAAGCTGCTGTTGACAATATATTATCGACCAGTGAATGTCTGGCTACATGCCCATGTTCAATAGTTGTATAGTGGTATACACAAACTCTATGTAGTGTGGGCGTTTAGGAGGTGTGGACGTTTATTGCCACAACTCTGCTGCAGGTATTGAGGCATTACACACTGTAGAATAATATAGAATGTAGGGGTGTCCAGCTAAGACATGCTTTATTTCACTCAATTTATGCACAACTTTAAGCCATAACACTAAGGCTTAAAGTGTTGCATAAAGTATGCAAAAAAGAGAAGCAGTGAAATCTGAGAAGTTTTAAAGTTTCTTTCCAAATCACATATGCACACTCTTTGACAGGTGTGAACTTCAATAATGCCTGGTACGATTTAGTTTTGCCCTAAGCTTTTCCTTGATATGCTGACCACAGGATGCAGGGCCCCACCAACAAGCATATGGGATTGTGGTCAGGGGGGCAGGGCCGGACTGGGAACCAAAACCGGCCCTGGCAAAGTGCTCGGCCGCTCGTCCCCCAGGGGGTTGGGGATGCCGCAGAGCTCTTTGCCAGGGCCGCGTTTCGGCTGATTTTGTTACAGGGCTGATTTTGCCCAAAAGGCGCACCGGGGATTGCCCGGTGCCCGCTACGGCCAGTCCGGCCTTGCGGGGGGGGGGGGGGGGCTGCAGCAGTGCGGCTGCTGCATTTCTGAAAGTTTTGCAAAGTGACTCTGTGCTTGCTGGGTCAAAGAATTATGACCATTCTGGCTTTTCAGCCTAAGTTTGAACATCCCCAAGTCTGAAAATGTTCTAGAGCCTGGGAGTTTAGTACAAATACACATTATGCCAAGCATTACCACCATTATACTAGGGGCCAGCATTATACCAGGGTTTAGCACCATCTTGCCATCTTTGTCTGAAAATTACTACCACTATGCCACGGCCAGCATTATAGCAAGGGAGCTCCCAACAGACAGTGACCATTGCACAAACACATATACACAAACAAATACAGGTCTTTGCACAAAAAAACACACACTTGCTAACTCACAGACACAGCCAATCAAGATTTTTTACATTACAGCATTCCCCACTGTGGTTGCCTTCTGTACCTTGCCTAGATGGCACTTCTCTGATTCCTGCTTGGCTTATGGTTCCAGCTTTTTACTGTAATAAAGGCAAACATAAGGCAGCTTGCGCTGGATGATGTTTACCCGAGTTACCACAATTGTGCTGCTATCCTATTGGCCTGATACACAACATTGTGTTGAAGAATGCTGTTGCTTCTGTGCTCAAAATTTAAAACAAAATGTGCATGTGTGAATGGCAATTTTAGGCCACTGGCCCATTACACATTTGTAGTTGTTTTTTTTCTAAATTACTCTGAATATCTAGACTCCTAACGGCTTGTGCAGACTAGTAGTTCTGGGGCTCTTCAACTCATGCTTGGACTACAGAAATTCTCTCTATCTACGACTACAAAATAATACAGAATGCAGCAGCATGCGCACACTATTCAGAATTCCAAAGCGCACCTCAGCTGCTCCAGCTCTGGCAGACGGTCCAAAAAAGAATACAATTCAAGTCCCTCTGCTTGGTCCATCGAGCTGTACATCGAAAATGACCCCTCCCAATCCAGCGTCTAATCTCTCCCTATGCCCACATATGAACCCTACGTTGTGAGGGTCAAGGCTTTCTTCTGGTTCCCAGGAATTAGAAGGCAAGGGGAGGTGGAGGCTCCTTCAGATTTCTAGATCCCAAGCTCTGGAATGAGCTCCCTTCCCACATTAGATGGGAGGAATCAGAAATCTCCTTCAGGAAACTACTGAAAACCCATCTATTCTAGCGACACACAGATATTCTTTTTCAGAGCGAAGTTCCTTTCCACTGCTGGGAGCCCGTTGGGTAGCCATGCGCTATATAAATCCTTGAAAATTGAAATAGAAATATACCTGTGGGATAGTACCTCTGTTAGGCGATGCCCCACAATTCCAGACCTTTGAAGTCGCATGGACAAATTCAGGTGTGTAACCACTTCCCAACACCCTCATTTATGATCTACTTCTGCCAGAGGTACAGGGATTGTAAATCAACTACATTCTATGAATCTTCCCATTTTAGTCTACAGACAGTTTTAGCTTTCTGCTGGCCAGACCTATTGTTTCCAGTAAACGTAGAGTGAGCTTTGGGGCACCCCCTTGCTCATGATTGAATGTGTTTTTTTTATCTTGCTTACTTTCCTCCTAGTGATTTCCCCCCCTGTTATTTTGCTTGCCCCATCCAGGAGCATTTGTAACTGGAATCTAGAACAATTATCTGCAGTTTTTGAGTGAGGAAATCTGATTTATTGTTACTTTATTCCTCTGACCTTCGTGCTTAGTATGACAATATCTGAAATAGATCAGTCTTTACCAATCTCTTTTAATGTGTAGTACTAGTTGGGATGATAGTGCCATGTGTGGTAGTGGCGCTCTCTAATATAGGTCTCTTAGATACTATAGCTATTTAAGTGTTTGGTGCCCAGGGAGGGGGTGGTCATCCAACACCCCAGAATTCAGATCCGAAGATCTGTACGAATTAATGAACAATCCCAGCACACATACCATCAATATTGACAAAAGAGTCAAATTATTTGTGGCAAGACAAACAATTAAGACATGTATATTGTAGATTTAATGTTCTTGGAGCTCCAGATGTCCTGTAAGTTAAGTAAAAGGAGTAGGTGTGATATCCTATATCCTATGTGAGTATTGCAGAACTATGCGCATTGCTGTCAGATCCTGTAGGGTTGTAAGTATAGGGGTCTATGAGAATACAAAATTAAAAAAGGTGATATCTCCAATATGATAACCCAGCACATAACTTACAGGACATCTTACGTGACAGAAGTGGTGACCTTGTATACTTTCCTAGCCATAATAAGGCCGGGACGGAATTATAACCGGCATGAAGGTATGTCCGGCTTTGTAACTAAAACACTCAGTAATGGTCTTACTGTATATGTGTATGGCAGCGATATACAATGGCTAAACTGATATACATAATTTTAGGCACAACATCTCTTCCAGAACATATAAAGGTAGGCCTGGGCCTGCGCCTTGTATTTCTTTTGGTATTGACCTCACTACTAAAATAGTGTTATGCGCACCTTCGTCCAAATTGCCCCCGCTCCAGGACTGGTGTGGATGTTTTTTTGCTCACCACGCCAGACACTCTCAGACGACAACGGTCTAAATTACTCACCTCCCATTATTATGATGCTTGTACTGCACAGATTGAGCACGAATTTGATATATTGGGTTACGCATTTGCAATTGCCTGTTAAAAACAATGATGCTAGTCCTGCACAGATTAAGAAGGTATGTGATAAACTGATGGACGCAATATTATAGGCCTGAATATGATGAAAATTGATATCCAATGTCACATTTGGGGCCACTTACTATTCACCTATCCAGTATGTATCAACCTGCCCATATCTATGGGCTTACACTATGCATGTATATATATTTTTCCAGCCCTGAGGAAGTCGCAAGTTCTACTCCCAATCGACGAAACACGTGTTAGGCTGGAGCTTCAAAAAGATTACATCTACAATATACATGTCTTAATTTGTTTGTCTTGCCACAAATCATTTGACTCTTTTGTAAATATTGATTGTATGTGTGCTGGGATTGTTCATTAACTCTTTTAATGTGTGCTCTGTCATGGATACTAAGGCAGGCTCTTGTGGAGTGAGCCTTTGGTCCCTCAACAGTTATTCGAGAAGAGAGAAGCCAGAAGCATGTTGCTTTTAAGGTATGGCCTGTACTGGCCCAGGATCCTCAAAATGAGCTTTGTTTTGTCTGACTAGAGCCTTCTTCATGAAGTGCCGACTCTGAGGATTATGTAGATTAGTGGGGGTGGTGGAATGCACACCGATGTATTCAAAACATTTCTCTGTGCTTTAACCTCAATTTTTTCAGTGTTGGAGCGGCGTGCACACCCGATAGCGCTTCGCCCAATGTGCCCGAAAATGTTTGTATTTTAGATATCCCTGACGAAGGGAATAACATTCCCGAAATGCATTGGATTTTAATATCGTGACATATGGAAACGTTACTCCCCTGTGCTATTAAAAGTTCCCGACAGGGCAGTTGAATGTATAAAATGAATTAAAAAATGGATAAAAAAGGAGACAAGAAATGGAATAAAATAAAATTAAATGTGAAGAATAAAACAAAGAGTTTAATTCATTGGATTCATTCGTATGGTGAAATAGGCTTGGCATCCTGTATGGGAATCGAACCCAGGTCCCCTCTGACTCTGAGGATTAACCAGAGATAGTGCCGTTGTCTATCTTTCGAGAAATCCCTTTCTGACTTCAATCTTCCATTGCCACAGAGTTCAGGGCTGCAACCTATATAGTTCAGTGTTTGCTGCTATGTGTACTTCCTGATGTCTTTTGTACAGGAAGTTAGACCCACCAAACAAAAGTGGTAAGGACCTTGTCTCTGCTAGCCGCTTCATATCACTAGCATCACGTTAATTACTAAGGCTTTAATACATGTAGAGCACATTGCCACAAAGAAACAGCACAATGTGAATTCCCTGCCAACCTACAAGACTCCCCGAAGGAACCTCAATTTCACATCAGCAGAACCATTCTGCCTCCAAAAACTCCAATGCAAAAATAGCTAAGTGGCAGAAAATCCCAAGGTGCCTGAAGGCCACTTGAGACATTCGCCACATTTGTGGAGCATTCTCACTTCCGCCCTCTTCAGTTGGAGATTTGTTACTAAAACGGTATATGTACAAGGGCATGCATAAATCTGTTGAAGTGGCAGGATAAAATAACTAGGAATAGTAGTGAAGGGAGGAGCAATAGGAAGCCCAGTGTTAGTAACTCCTCAGAGTGAGACAGCCAGCCTGTTGCTGGAGTGAGAGAGCTTGTTTGTATCATGAAAGTTGAAGATGGTGCTGGGGTGAAGCTGGGGGTTTGAAATTAGTACAGGCTAAGAACCCTAATACAAGCATGAACTGCAGTAATAGTCAAGTTTGCTGATGCCCAATCCTGATCAAGATTTGGCCCCGATGCCATTGTTAGCTGTACTGCTGAGTTTTTGATTTTCATGTGAAACAATAAATGGCAATTTTCAGATCTGAGAATAATTTGCATAGTTAACATATATTTATAACCAAAAGAAGACGGCCAAGAGCTTTTGCTGTCTGACGTGTCGGCACCTTGCAGGTTTGCTAGTAAAACCCTCACACACCAACCTGGATGGTGTCATGCTTCATCATCGGGTCCCAGCCAGGCAGCCGAATGCTACCTGGCTGTGCTGCGACACCTGGATTACAGTGGAGCTGGTTTACAGTGATGATGTGATGTGTGATTATGTGAATGTGATTAATTTAAAAATTAAAAATACCTCCAGAGTGCTTCCTGGATACTTTATTCGTGGAGCCTCGGGGTATGGTTAAAAACTAATCCTTTATAGAGTGTATAATATATTCCAGACACTATGTGTATCTGTGTTTATTACCAGTTGGTCGACATGTTTCAGCCCGGAGAAAAAATATAGTGGGCTTTCGTCAGGACCTCTCCAAAACAGTGCGTCTAAGTGAAAAAAGTGAGTGGTGAAAATTTACCACGTGTGTTGCATATTTAACACCTTCGCTAAGGGGTGTTTTTATGCTTCAGGATCAACCACTTTGGGGTCCTTTCAAAAATGTAGAAGGCGTTTATCCAGTATCAGAGTTTCTGATCTTGTCCCGGGGTTGTGGGAAGTATATGATTATATATATTTCGCCTCATTAGCTCGCTTTTTGGAACTGTTGAGGATCACGCCATGGCACCTACGGTTTGGACCCCGGAACAACGGCTGGTACGAGTTAACATATAGTCATTTAAACCTAGTTCACTATGTACACAGTCTGCAATTTGGAAAAGACAATGCTAATTTGTGTGATATGTTCTTTTCCACAGTGTAATGCTAGAAGGAAACAGGAATGCCTTACGTGGATCGGCAAAATCGAATCTGTGGGTTCCTGGACATAGAGGACAATGAAGCCTGTGGCAGGTTTCTCCGTAGGTACTTCATCCTGGACACCAAGGCCAACTTCCTCCTATGGTACATGGACAACCCCCAGGTGAGACCTCAGAAGAGGCAAACCAAATGTGTTGAAAAATAGAGCAATATTTTGCATTCCTTTTCAATGTTTTGCTGTGCATTAATGTGCTGCCTGGTCAGAACTCTGTTGATAGTCATTCTGTTGGTGTATGGAGTAGGGTAGTCTTTTTTAGAAAGTGCATTAAAAGTCTGTATGGCCATCCTTTTTACCTCATATCAGAGTTTCTTGTCTAATTGAGACAGAAGTGAAGTGTTGATTTTCTTCACTCTGCGCAATGTATGGGATAGAGTACCCCGTGCTGTACATTAAAAGGATGTTTGCAAGTCAGCAATGGGTTCCCTGGCCATATAGAGGAAGAGGTGCCTTTAGAAGGTCATGAAACTTCCAAGTGACTTGCAGTATCTTTATAATTATTTCTTAAAATGCACAGTCACACCATAAACCTTCCCACAAACAACATAAATAGGATAGGATGTCTGTTACAATGAAGATAAAATTGGAATCTCTAGTGCAAAATTTAACACACCAAAAAGCAGTAGATATGTGTTGCAAAAAGATATCAGAGCCGGTTGAATATGAATCAGATTTGAAAAACGCTGTAGTCAGAATTTGTAGAAAGTAGGATTGCCATTATTACTAGAGAATATATCTGCCATTTGTTACCATTTTAGGCTTCTGCATAGGCCAAGACACAATACTTATATAGAACGTTAAAAAAAATCTGCTCTCATTTTCAACATGGCCATTCTGTCTTTGTTTACCTAAATTATCAATCATGGGTCCTTAAGACAGCTCTGGAACCCATTTTAAGATACTTTCTCCCTATCATATCTATTTTAACTATGTACAGATAAGGGAAGAAAATACCGGCTTTAGGGGGTTTTCCTAATTTTTGTATCAGGTGGGACATTAAAATAGTGTTCGTGCTGGTAAAGAAAAGCCAGGTGGCAACCGTAATGCAGAGAGAGGCTATCTTTCCTATAATTACCTAAAGTGTGGAAAAAATACCTCCTTTCTGCTTAGCACTGTTCATCTAACAAAGTAGGTGGCAGAGCTGTCTCTCAGTATAAAGTGATCTTACAGGCTCAGCTGGGCTAGATTATTTTCTTCTTATAGACTCACACACGTGGCACCAGATACATACACTGTATCTTGTCTGATTTAGGGGTTTGGTTGATGGAATAAAGGCAGACAGAGTGGGAGAGGATTTTAAGTCCGCCAGCCTACCTTTACTCCACCAGCCAAATTTAAAAATGTCTGTCGGTCCAGCGGACATCTTCATACAATGGCTGCAAACGCTGTCATGGTGGTTCCTGCCAATTAAGGTAACGGTTGACAATCAGCTCCATCAAACAAACCAAGAGTTTGTTTTTGAAGCATTAAAAACGAATGATCCCACAAAATGGGAGTTTTCTCCCAAGGTGTGTGGGCAATATTTATTTATTTTTTACTGTCTCTCACCACCAGTATATACCTGGCGGTGACTGACAGTAAAAAACAGCCATCCGACTGCCCACTTTATACAGGGCGGTCGAATAGATGGCTTGCCTCCAATGGCCTGAGAGCGTAAGGTTTACTCCATCAGCGTTCACCTGATGGTCCGCCCACCTCTAAATCAGGTGGGCGGACTATGAGGCTGTAGTAGAGTGTACTCCATGTCCATTGCATCTGCATCATACTCTAAATCAGCCTCATGTTCTGTTTCATTAAGTGTCTTAAGAACTGAATATTCTCCATATGTCACATTCATATGTTTTTGGTGTTAATTGTTGTGCGAATGTTACAGCACGGTTTTAAAGTGTTGTGGAAATCTACACCTGGGCAGTATAGATATTTTCTGGAGTTGCATACTCTGGGCTCCATACATGCTGGGATATTTATTGTTTTTCTTGCAGTTGTTTTTGTTTTCACAATATATGAACGATCAGATTGTTTAATAGTATTCGTGTTCTCAGTCTTGCCTACCAGCAGTGCTCTACGATGCAGAACACGCGAGAGAAGTCCTGAAACAGGATGTGTGCAAGGTAAAACATTACCAAGCATTTAAGTTCCATAGTCCCAGGATCAGCAGGTCAGACATACCTAAAGAGTTCTCATGCAAAAAGGCAACGTGGCAAAGTACTGTTTCATGAAAAAGGAAAGGAACATTTGTAAGTTAACATAAATTGAACGTGGAAAAACTTTGATGAAAGGATGTATGCAAACCCACTCACTAGCCTCTAATAGTGAGATAGTTCCCGGTCATTGATAAATTCATGTATAAAAGGTACTCTCCCTAGACAAACAAGGCAAAAATCACACCCACCCAGTTCTCAGTCCATAAAAACTATGTGTATTACTTCAGTTTTGGCTGATGGATTATTTGTTACTGTTCTTCCGTAATCGGTATTCAGACAGAATATAGGAACCAAAAATTTCGTGGACTAACGATTTGTGTCAGAAATGTCGAGGACTTAAATATTGTGAAGGTAAGTTTCTATAGGTAAGCAAAGTCTTACTGTTTATAATTCAACATATATGTACCTTGACGATATATATAGCATCAAGGTACATATATGTATATATATCTCTTTAAAGTACATTAATGTGGAATTAAGAATAGTAAATATATACTTACCTATTTACACTTACCTTCTCGATATTTTGGTTCTCAATATTTTTGACACAATATTCCGTCCACACAATATTTTTGACTCAGATATTCTGTCAGTGATCCTTCCTAGTCGCAGTGTCGGCCTTCAACCTCGGAACTGTTCCTGACTTTGATTCTCGGTTCAACCTGTGTTTATGGGTTCATCTGAGACACTGCAGCAAGTCCAGGCTTTCCAAGAGGCTATGCTGTAAATTGTAGGCTCCTCTTGGAGTACCTTCAAGCCCTATGCCTCATTTGCAGCAGTCATAGGGAGAGCAGCAGAGATTTTAGACCTACAACTACATACAATGCAGCTCAAAACAAACGTTCTAGCCAAGGTCCTGCAGCCAGTGGCGACCTCAGAGGCACCACTCCTGTGATTCAATGAGCCCCTAATGGACACACTATTGGGCAACTGGGCAGTGCTAGGATCTTGCCCACCACTCAACTGACAAATAGCCGGGAGGCAGAGGCCTTCCCAGGGAGACCCAGCTTTTCTTTTGCAGAACTCAACTCCAGAGAGCCTGGTAGTCCAAGGCTCTACCAGCAGGCTCAGCCCTAATGCGTTTCTGACCACTCTGTTAGACAAAAATGCGAGGAGGCGTTTAACAAAAACATGTTCTCCTCAACCAGCCTCGCCGTCAGATCTGTTGACTCCAGTTGCCTACTGGAATGCTGTTCGCATGTGTTGTGGAACATGGTGGCTGACATCTTGCCAGCGGTCTCAGATGACCTTCAGACCAACCTACAACCGATTATACAGGATGATCAAGACACACCTAAATATGCCATCTCTTTGGCATGGACACTACTGACTGCTTTGGTAGGCCAGTCTTTACTAGCGTGGTGCTTCTTGAGCATGTTTGGATTTAACTTTACTGGGTTTTCCCAACAAACTCTAATGGACCTTCACGTTCAATGGCATTAGATGGCACCATCTCATATGAGAAAAAGCAGATTCGTCCCTGGAGTTGTTTAAGGAGAGTAAAGTAACAGCATACTCAGTTAGACTGGTACCACCTACACAGCAGTTACCTCAACTGCTCACCACACACTATGGACTGCACAAGATCTCTGGGAATAACAGTGACAACTACCTGAACATGCAGAAGCACATCAGTACTGCCACCAAAGGAGCAAATTATCAAATTAATATTTTAAGGAAATTGAAATCCTTCCTTCCCCATGATTACCTCAAATCAGCGGTCCAAGTTCTAGCTATTCCCAGGTTAGACTATGGAAGTGCAACCCTTTGTGTCCTTCCTAGATCCAAGTTGGCACCTCTAAGGGCCTCTCTTAACTCTGCTGCCACACCAAGGAACAAAAGGAAACAAACACATCACCCCAGGTCTAAAATCTTTTAACTGGCTACCATATGAGGGAAGAATGCAACTAAAAATTGATTGCATAACTCACAAGGCCATACACTACAGCACACCAAGATACTGGACACAACAATGTACATTCCTCTAGAAGCACCAGTACCTTGTTGCTAAAACCACAGATATTCCACAAAAAGAAAATTTGCAACAGAGCCTTCTTGGGCATTGCCTCTGGATCAGACTAATCCCTTTTTACTGCATCCTGCAAAAAAGAAGTGAAATCACTGCTTATCAACACATTTTTGCTCTGGGTTCACACATTTTGACTCTTGGGGCCAGATGTAGGACACCAAATACCGGTCGGTAATGGCCGATTTCGGCCGTTACCGACCGGTATTTGGTCTTTGACATGCAGGGGGCCTTATATTTACAGAATCGGTATATTTACCGATTCGGTAAATTTACCGATTCTGTAAAATACCGAATCGGTAAATTTACCAAATCGGTAAATCCAGATGTAGGTGGCACTTCAAACAGTGCCACAGGCCATTACCGATTTGTTATTTACCATGTAATACTATTGCATGGTAAATAACGAATTCCTGTGTACATGCACATCTGTGCATGAACACCTGTGCCATGTGGCACACATACATGCCCTAAGGGCATGTATGTGTGTCACATGGTACACAAGCCAAAATCAGGGGTGCAACAGGGTGTCAAAGTGACACCCTGTTCCCCTTGACAATTCGGTATTTTTACCGAATCGGTATTTACCGATTCGGTAATTGACATTTATTCCTATGGGCCTCAAGGCCCATAGGAATCAATGGCAATTACCGAATCGGTAAATACCGATTCATTAATTACCGAATCCTACCGATTCGGTAAAATATCGAATTTTTAGCTACATCTCATTTACCGAATCTATAATACCGAATCGGTAAAAGTCGGTATTTTAGAGTCGGTAAATGAGGATTACCTACATCGGGCCCTTGATCTTTACCCATGAATATTATTCGTCTGTTGGATTATGGATATTTTACTTTGACTTGTCCTATGGAAGCTACTTTCCTCAATTTGCTATCTTGCACAGTTTGTACTTCTCTAATGTATGTGGCTGTTCTCTTGTTTCTTACTTGTTACTAATTTCATATCACCTGTAAAGCGCTCTCCTACCCACACAGGTCATGTTTGCGATATATCAAACTTTATAAATAAATAAAATAAATAGGGGCAATGAACTATTTAATTCCCTCTGCTGCAAAACCACTTTAAGGTGCCTTCAACAATGCAGTTACCCAGTAGGTGGTCAGATTAATTATTATCTCCACAGATGACAAAGCATCACATTAGACAGATTTGTACTCTAAATTTTTCTAAATGGATGCACTCTCACTTTCCTCTCCATCCCTCCAAACATGCATTCTAAACAATATTGACTTCCTAATAACCAATTACCTATTTTGCAAGGGGAATTTCTTTTAGACAAGGGAGTAATAGTGAGAGTTCCAGCATCGGAAGTTGTGACTGGCTGTTACTCCTTTCAATATCTGTTGCAAAGAAGGACAGAGGCCTTCATCCCATCCTTGATGTGTGTCCTCTGTACTTCTTCCTCAGGAACAAGTAGTTTAAAAAGGTCACCCTTGCCCAAGTTATGACTGCCCTGGATCCAGGAGACTGGAAGGTGACCTTGGATCTTCAGTACTCAATATTTCCGCATTCCCATCCTGCAGTCCCACATGCGCTACCTGTGGTTTCAGGTATGGCATTAGTACCTTCAGTTCTCAGTGCTCTCCCTCGGGTGTTCATAAAAGTCATGGTGGTGGTAACTATACCTCTTTAGAGGTTGGGAGTACCAGTCTTCCCTTACCTCTAGGACTAGTTGTTGAAGGGGGGCTCGCTTCACATGGTTGTGGATCACCTCCAGGTGACTGCCAAAATGTTGACATCACTAGGATTTTCCATGAATGTGCCAAAGCCACATCTGGCTCCTTCACTGAAACACCCTTTCATTGGTGCCATCTCTGACTTGGTGCTCTTCTGAGCCTTCCCTCCGCCTCAATAAGTCCAGGACATTCAGGCTGTAGTCCTTTTGTTTCAGCCTTGGCATGGGTCGCAGTGAAAGTGGCCCTGAGGCTTCTTGACCCCCTGCATCTTGCTTCTGGGCCATACCAAATGGCACATGCATTCTCTGCAAAGGGTTCTGAAGTCTCAGTCATCTCAGCACCAAGGAAACATTTCAGCCTCTAACCAGGTGTCAGAGAACAGTGCTAGAGATCTGCAGTGTTGGCTGATGGACTACAGTTGGGCAGGTATCAGACCCTTCTCCCTACTCCACCCTTGGCTTACAGTCAGGATGGATAGATCGTTGCTGGGTTGGGGTGGTCATCTGTGAGAGATGGAGATTAGAGTACTACAGTTTCTGTTGGAAACCCGTCTCCACATCAATCTTTTGGAGTAACAGTTGATTCCGTTTGCAGCCAAAGGGTCCCCTCTGCCCATAAAGAGGTACCAGGTGGAGGTTCTCACAGACAATGCCACCTTCATGCGGTACTGCAAAAAGTAAAGCTAAGTGAGGTCATGCTTCCTGTGCCAGGATGCCCTGTGCCTCTTGAACTGATAGAATCCTCTGAGTAGATCCCTGGTCATGCTGCGCCTGGCAGGACCTATAAACACAGGGAGGATGAACTCAGTCAGCAATGCCTAGTGGATCAAAATGCTGGCTATATTCAGAGGTGGCACAGGCCATCTTCCAACAATGAGGAGAACCCTGGCTTGGTCTTTTTGCCACTGCAGAAAATGTGCACTGTCCAAACCTTTGTGTATTGGAGTTCCCAAGGCACTTCTTGCTCGGAGATGACTTTCTCCTGGATTTGAACTCCGGACTCCTGTACACGTCCCACCTGTACATCTCTTGCCTAAGATTCTCAAGAAGATCAGGAACGGCCAAGTCTATGTCATAATCATGACGGCTCTGGATAGGCCAATGGGTGTGTAGTATTCAGAACTTCTGCCCATGAACATTTGTCCTCCAAACGGCTACTCTTTCGGGCAAACATGAGACTGATCCTTTGGATCCTGCACCTGAGCCTGCACAACTTATACCTCCATGCTTGGAGATTGAACAGCAACAGTTGATGGCCTTTGACCTCCCTTTCGAAGTAGTGAGCGTAATATTTGCAGCCAGGCACACCTCCACTAAGACCAATGGGAGAAGATTGTTGTTTAGTGTTCATTCCAACATATCCATCCATTGCAAGCCCAGTTGTGTGATATACTACTGTTTTGTTTATCCATAGCCGAGCAAGGTCTTGCTGTGGTGACAGTTAAAGCCTGTTGGTCCTATCAGCCTTTGAATGGTTACCTAATCAGCTATCCCTATTCAAATCACCTGTTGTGATGTGTTTAAAAAAGGACTGACTAATATGTACCCATCAACACCATTTGTGATGGCCCAGTGGGACCTCAATCTAGTTCTCATGTTCCTGTTGTGCATCCCAGTTGAGCAAATGCACAGCTGCCCTCTTAGATTGTTTACGTTAAAGAAAGTGTTTCTCTCAATCTCTCTCAATTCTTCAGTCACAGAATCACTCCATTTACAGCAACTTCAACCTCATCGGACCTGTGCTCCCACCATGCCTACTCCAGAGTACTGTAACCCATCAGCTACATGCTCACACCCAAGGTCTTAGAGAAAATCATCAACGCATACATGATCCCTCTAGACAGCATCATCTGCATCCTCTCCTATGCTGACGACACATATATGATTCTCTACCCTCACTGATGAGACGCCCAGTATCTTAATCAAATTCAATGCCTGCATGACTGAAATTGCCCACTGACTGAAGGCCAACTGCCTCAAACTGAACACTGAAAATACCTGAATCGTAATCTTTGGGAAGAGCACATCACTGTGGGACTTCACTGGGAGGCCAACAGAGGAAGGATTGACATCCTCTCCACTACCCCTGCCGAGAACCTCGGGATCATTATCAGCAGCAAACTCGACAATGTTGTCACCACCTCACGCTTCATACCCTGAAGATGCTCAGGAAGATTTTCAAATGGCTCCCAATCAGCACCTGGACAATAGTCATACATACATACCCAGGATACAAGCAAGCTGGACTACAGGAACACTTTCTAAGTCAGAAAAAGAAAAAACTCACCAGAAGACGGCAGACCATTCGGAACTCTGTGGCCAGTATCACTCTCAGCTTCCCATGCCGCACTCACATCACACCACAACTGATGGTGCTCCACTTCCTCCCAATTCACATGGAGGACTATTCCCTATCCTCACCCACACTTTAAAGGCACTACATAACAGAGCCCAGAATATCTCAACAATTACATCTGCTTTCATAAACCTCCCAGAAACCTCTGCATGTCTGGACCCCTACTTGCACACATCCCACACACATGGAAAACCAGATCAGGCTATTATGCCTTCTCCTATATCGCTACTAAAGCATTGAATTACCTGCCACTACACATAAGAGCCTCCTCCTCACTTTTGGAATTTGGCAAGAAGCTGAAAGACCTGACTGTTTAAGTAGTCCCAGTATGCCCTAGTTGTGGCTAGACACACACCTGTTCAGTGCCAGGATACCCTCCCTGGAGATAGTGTATTTCACACATCTGCATAACATAACATAACAATAATATCAGTGTGAATGATTTACAAGTTCTCCCTGTCTAGCAACCATATAAAACCTTCTTTCCAGACAAGGTATTGCTAAAATGCAAAGCAGGGAATTCCACCAGGAAGCTGCCAAGCCTTTCCACATAGTGAAATATATTACCTTGTCAGCTTTCTTAGCCACTTCCCATCCATCCAAAGAGAAACAGAGGCTTCCTCACATAGACACAAAGAGGGCTGTGAACTTTTACATTGATTGTAGCACGAACTGCTTGGTGGACAGTCATCTTTTTGTGGGGGTCTCCGGGGGCGAACACAGGAAAAGGTGTGCAAAAGCAGACCAACTCCAGATTGTAGGGGGGGCGTGGCTTGGTGCTTGGCAAGATGGCTGCACTATAGTGCTGCTCTGCCGGCCGCCGAACAAAATCTTGCAGTAATCCTGTCCCCACTGGGCCATCTGTTATATTAACTGGTAGGACTGTTCTCGGTGAAATAAGGCTGGTCGAATGAGGTGATTTGTGAGCGGAAAGGCGGCTGGGAATTGCCCGCGAAGAAGAGGGGTGCCCCGATGCTGAGGAAATGGCGGCGGTGTGATTGGAAGCGGCCTATAGGTGTAGGCCTTCTACACTGCTGAGGATTTGCCGCGGCCGATCCCTGGTCGGGCCGGGCTGAGGAGAAGCTCGCTCGCGGAAAGACGGGGCCGTGCTGTGCCTGGATTGAGGTCTGTAGAACAGAGTGCAGCGGAAGGTGGTGCGGGGGAGACCTGTGAGGTGGGCACGGGCGTTGAGGACATTCGAGCGCCCTTGCTTCGGCCTTCGGTGCGGACCATGTGGAGGACCGCGAGATTAGACACCACATCGGCGCAGGATCAGTGTGCTGTGGATTGCAGATGCCCATGAGTCTGCCTCCGCCTTCCGTGTGAACAGTACCGGAGCGTATTTGAGGGGTGCCGAGTGCCTGTCTGACCCAACTTCTGCTGGCAGGAATTGGCCGCGAGGCTGAGCGTCCGGCCGCCAGGACTCCCGCATGTGGAATTGCACAGGAGGCGGTGTCCCGGTGTTGTCTGGCTCTCAGACGATCGGCATTGCTGCAGTGTTGAAGCGGTGTGCAGCCGGGGACCAGCGGCTGGGAAGTGGAAGCTGCGGTGCCTGCGGGCCGCCTGCTGAGATGCGGTGCGTATTACTGAGGCTGAGACGCGCGCCTGGCATGCTACTCCAGGGGACTGAATCACAGTGATATTATGCCTCCCTACTGCACTGTCAGCATTGTGTGATAGACCGTCCTGGGACTGGAAACGATTACCGTATTGGTCTGTGAGGCTGCCTTCTGTTGTCTGTCCTGGAGGGCCCTGTTACAGCGCCATTGTGAGTAGTTCAGCTGCCATTTTGTGGAGAGATTGCCTGCTGTCTAGCTGAGGTGTGTGTCTGACCACGACATTGAGAAGCACGACATTAGGCGCAACGGTGCACTAGGACATTATTAAGCTGCATCTGACAAGTAGGGGAGCCATTCACAGGCTACACACGCTTGCAGAAGCCTGATTACCGGTGAGACGTACTTGGGCTGGAGGTGGGGCACCATGGGTAAGCCGGAGAAGAACCAATTGCGCCTTAATTTTGAATTGCGTAAAGGGAGCCAGTCTTTACAAAATGCAGCATCAGATTCTGAGCTAGAGGCGGCTTCGCAGGGCCCCACAGCACTGGAAAAATCGTTGGCTGCCATACAGGCCAGTCTACCGGCTATAGATGGGAAGATAGAAGCTCCCAATGGCAGGGTGGACCATTTCTCTGCAAAGCTTGATAAGCAGGCCGCAAGCCTCGGAGAAGCAGAGCAGCGCATTGCGGACACAGAGGAGGGGCTGCAGCACGTCGCGGCGAAGACAACAGACATCACGAAGATACTGGCGGTGATACAGGCCAAAAATGAGGACATCGAAGCACGCTCAAGACGCAACAATATTCACGTCCTAGGCCTTCCCAAATCGACAAATGTGGGGCGTCTGGAGGACTACATGGAAGCAATGATACGGGATATTTGTGGCCCCGTAGGGCTATCACCTCTCTTTGCAGTTGAGAGAGCGCACCTTTCTTTGGCAGCGAGACCACCGCCCGGCGCCCCGCCGAGACCTATCATCGCCAGATTGCTTAATTTTAGAGATCGAGACACCATCCTGAGAGTAACTCGACAAATGGGCACGATAACCTACCAAAACAACTAACTATTGTTCTACCTGGATTTTACGGCAGCTGTTCAGGCGGCCAGAAAGGAGTTCCAGAATGTTAAGAAGGCGCTGATCAAGGAACAAATTCCTTATGCCATGTTGTATCCTGCGTGGCTGCGCATCGATGAAGCGGATGGCGGCAAAATATTCACAACACCCAAACAGGCAATGGAGCATGTCAAGACTCTGAGACGGCGACGGAAACCACCAGACCACACCTCGTACATTGATGTTTGAACGAACAGTAAAAGGGTATGGGACGCATACTTGTATGTGTTCCTGCACTGGCTTGTGTGGTGGGTCTGGCAGGGATATAGGGGGGTTTCATGGGAGAGTGCCTATGCCCGATAGAGTTGCATGCTCTTAAGACTGGAACGAAAGGACTTGCTGAACTTGGATGCATGCTGGGCGGCACTGCTATCAGGGGGGTTCAGTGTGTCATTAAGAGCCAAATGGTTGGGGTGGTAGCGGCCTCCTTATTTCATATCTTGCGGGCCAGCTGTTCTGTTCTGGCCTTTTCTTTAATTCGTGGTAAACACTGGATGGCCTAAGTGGTGGGTTGATTGGTTTTGTTGGCGGCCCCCTCCCTATGTGAACTGGGAGTGGATTTTGCCACTACGATCCCCGATGGGTGTTCCCCACAACATGTGTTTTACTAAGATGTTCTCGTTGGAAAGGGTGATGTTTGGGGATCAGGTCTTTGGCAATGTTGGGCTGCTGAAGTGGGAGGGGGAGGATGGGGATGTTGTTCTTTTTATTTCAGACACAGGTATTACGATTGGGGGTGTAATGTTTCAAAACGATGGCTTCTATGCATGTCTTGTTGCATTAAGATAATATGCTGTACCAATTGCTCTATCTCTCGCTATAAATGAAGGGAACACTGTACGAATGCATAACTTGGAATGTGCGTCGATTGAACACGCCTACAAAGAGAAGGCAGGTGCTAGCTCAGCTGGAATGGTATGGGGTGCAGATTGCTCTCTTGCAAGAGACTCATCTGAGTAAATTCACAGAGGGTAAAGTAGCGCGTAGGTGGGCAACTTACAGGTTAGCCTCCTCCTACTCTACCTATGCGAGGGGGGTCCTTATCCTTATCAAGAGGGGGGTCTCCTTTCAGCCTATACGGACATGTGTGGATACGGAAGGCAGGTGGGCCATGGTGCATGGCAAGTTGGGACTGGTGCAGGTTACAATTGTAAACATATATGGCCTGTGGTCGATGACACAACACCCTATGTGAAATTATTTGAGATGTTGCGCACATGGCCTGAAGCTGAGATCATATGTGGGGGCAATTTCAATACACACGTTGACCCACTTGTGGATAAATCGAACCCTGCTGGGGCGCGCATGGTTAAGATTGCTCAGTGCATCCGAGATTTCATGATTGAGGTGGATTTGATCGATGTATTGAGGAGCCGGAATGTGATATTAGGGAGGGGACACACATCACACCTGCCTTTAATAGCTGGTCAACGTTGGATTACTGGTTATTAAGTAGAGAGGGTGGGTGGAGAGAGTGCAAGTGCTCCCGAGAACCTTATCTGACCATAATCCGGTAGACCTTGACATAGCTATACCTGCCAACCCTCACCGCCCGTTCACTTGGCGCTTTAGGGCGGACGCCTTGACTGACCCGGTCTACGTCGAGACTATTCAAACCGCCATTGGCCAATATTTCGACTTGAATAAGGGCTCAGTTGACAGCCAGGCGACCCTTTGGGAAGCCTTTAAAGTGACGATCAGGGGGGTGTGCATCAGCACCTCGGCGGGCATTCTTCGGGATCTCAGAGGGCAGTTAAGTAAACTTGTAGAGCGGATACAGGACTTATAGACTCAATATGACAGGGCGCCTACGATGGTCACGCTGGCATGTATTCAGGAGTATGTGACAGAATATAACACTGTGGCGGCCTCGGAAGTGAAATATTTGTCTCGGCGGTATGGGGCTACGGCCTCGGGAGAAGGTGGTAGGCCGGGCAACGTTTTTGCTGCTAGATTGCGAGATAGAGCTGATAACCCTCAGGTTGAACAGATAGTGGATGACTCGGGGGAAGTGCACCATAGACAGCAGGATATCGTAGAACAGTTTCGATCATTCTATGAATCTATATATACGTCTAGGGGTAGTATGCCTGAGGCGGCTATGGATGAGCATCTGGAGGACACCGCTTGTGCGTGTTTGTCGGATGTACATAGGAAATACCTGAGTCTGCTCATAGAGGAAGAGGACATTAAGGAGGCCATTTTCTCGCTTCCGAATAATAAAGCTCCGGGCCCTGATGGTCTGACGGCCGAGTTTTATAAAGCGTTTGCCAACATTTTAATACCGCATATTTTAGAAATGTATGCAGAGGCCCACGATACGGGTTATCTTCCCCCATCCCTGCGACAGGCGTTGATAATCACCTTATTGAAAAAAGACACCCCCCCGACACGGTGCGATTCTTATCGCCCGCTTTCTTTGATTAATTTGGATGCGAAAATACTTGTGAGAATCCTTGCCACTAAACTACAGCCCCTGATGCCACTTCTCGTGCTTCCAGATCAAGCCGGCTTTATTCCGGAGCGCTCTACCTCTCTTAATCTTCGCACGATATTTGCTATGTTCCATGTGCTTAACCCAACTCTACAGGCCACAGCGGTTCTTGTAGATGGTGCAAAAGCGTTCGATTCTATAGAATGGAAGTACATGTTTTACATTCTGGGTAGAATGGGGTTCCCCCTGGCTTTTATTCTCTGGATTCAGGTCTTGTATACAGATGCTTCTGCCAGGGTGCGGGTGGGGGGACTCACTTCAGATCCGATAGCCATCACACGAGGGACACGTCAGGGATGCCCCCCGTCCCCTTTTCTTTTTCTTTTCGTAATAGTGCTGGAACCCTGGGCATGCAAGATCTGACAATCTCACAGAGCCGCTGCGCTGAATTTTAACCATAGACCAGTCGGAATCTCTCCCTATGCGGACGACATGATCCTTTATATCCGCGAACCACAGCGTTTCTTATCTCCGATCATAAGGGAATATATTAAATTTGGTATATTCTCCAGCCTTCAGATAAATTGGGAAAAATCGGTGCTTGTCCCCTTGATGACTGCAATGTCCCCACCACAGGTGGAGTATCCACTTGTGTAGTCATCGGACCCGGTTAAGTATCTTGGGGTTTGGATACATCAGGATCCGGAGGTTGTGGTTAGAGAAAATTAGGGGCAGGCATATACGGCGCTGGTACAGCAGAGTGATCGCTGGGCCTGCCTGCCCCTTTCGTTAGCAGATCGAATTGTGGTCATAAAGATGGTCATCCTTCCAAAGTTCTTATACTTATTTTGTAATATTCCTATCAAATTGACGAAACACTTCTTTAAGACAGTCCAGACGCAACTACTACGGTTAGTTTGGGGGAATAAGCAGCCGCGGATTAGCTGGGCGACGTTGACGCTGACCTATGAGAAGGGGGGGTTTAATGGGCCTGATTTTTATGTTTATTATTTGTGCGGACAGGCACAATATGCTTATTTCTGATTCCGATCTCATGACTTTATCCCGCATGTGGCGGTGGAGGAGGGGGATGTGCACCCTGTTCAGTTGAAAAGTATAATCACGCATACAAATAGACATACTCCCAAATTGGAGATCAATCCCCTGGATGTTACTATACAGGAGTGGCAAGAGATTGGGAGGCAAGCTCATAAACTTCCTTTATATGCTCCGGCATTACCCATTGAGGGGCACGCTGCGTTCTCGGTGGCGGGTGAATCGGACGCTACTACGGCCCTTAGGGAGGCTAGCCTACTGCTCATGGGTGATCTGTATATTGAAGGTAAATATATTTCGGGTACTGACTTGAGTTATATACAAAATCCCACGCCACTCTTTCTATTCACCTGCTACATGCTTAAACAAGCTGTGAAGGACCACTACCCCTGCTTTCCTGATGAATCAGACATGCTACAAGCGCTGCAGATGTTGTTGGTAGCTCCCTCTAGAAAGAAGCTGCTTACGAGATTATATAAGACAGTGCAGGGAGAAACGGTTTATGGGGCAGAGAGAAGCATGGATCGCTGGAATGGGGTGTTGGACCCCCCGATCACAGTCGAAATATAGGGTCAGATTTCTATGTTAACGGGTAGGCTGACATCCAACAGCAATTTATGAATCATTCATGTAAAATTCATACATCAGGTTTATCACACACCAGCTAAGCTCCAAAAAATGGGATTGAGGGAGTCGAGTCGCTGTAGAAGATGTGGCCAGGAAGATGCTGACTTTCTTCACTTGGCATGGAGCTGCAGGCGGGTGAACCAATACTGGGAGGAGGTTGTCAATCGAATAAACATAATGACAGGGCAGACAGTTCATTGTACGCCCTTAGAATGTTTTTGGGCTATCTACCGGAATTAAAAGGCGCAGTGGGGCATTTTATGAGGGTAGCTTTGTTGCTGGCAAAACGCCGGATTATGTTTACATGGGATGGTAAGCTATACACAAAGCATGACCTGTGGATTAAGGACATGGTGTAATGCCAGGAGCAATTGGACTTATATGGAGAAGAACTGCTTGTGTCCTCTCGTACAAAGATATCTGGGCTCCCCTACGGGAATACTTATTGGCCAACAACGAACAAACAGATGAGCAATCGGGCAGTTGAAAAGGGCAGGCTGTACATAATTGCTGCTGGACTATGCATGGGGGAGACGGGGTGGGGTAGAGCTTTAGATATGTATGTTAGCCACTGATCACAAGGGTTACTGTGTTTTATTTTTTTGTTCCTGTGTTCCTGGAGAGGATGTGGGGACTTTTTGTTGTTTTGCATTGTTTGATAGTTTAATAAGTGCCACTTTCCAATGTCTGGTGACTCTTTGATGATGTATATGATATGTGCTATGGAAATGCTCAATAAAGTAAAGAAAATAAAACATTAAAAAAAACTCCAGATTGTAATTGTAATTATATTTATATAGCCCTTACTATCCCTGATCAGGCTTCGAAATGCTTTTTGGCGGCAGCATGCTACTCCGGAACTCAAACAGGACTAGTAGGGAATTTGTAATAGTAAATATGAAATTAATTTGAGTGGTGGAAATGTTAGTCTGTTCGTTGGATTGAAAAGGATAGTGGAGGGATAGAAGATGGAGGGTCTAGAAAGTCTTTTTTGGAGCTCATACCAGTAGGAGGAGGTTTGGGATGAGTGAAGGGGAGATCAGGGGGGAAGAGTCAGAGGGAGGGGTTCAGAAAGGCTTGTTTAGGAGATCTCAATAGTAAAAGAGATGACGCAAGGAGGGGAAAAAGAGGGAAGAGTCTAGAAAGGGATATTTTGTGGATCATAGTAGTAGAATGGGGTTAGGGATTAGTCAGAGAGTGGAGGCAGAGAATATATTGAGGTATAGGGTGAGAAATATGGTAGCACATTGGAGAGAGTAGTACAATGAGGTTTGAGATGAGTCAGAGAGTGGAGGTAGAGGTTATATTGAGAGAGGTATAGGGTGAGATATTGGGTAGTGCATTGGATATGCTGAATTTGAAGTACAGTAATGAATATAAAGATACATAAGTACATGGAAGGTATCTATGTGTAAGGAAGGTAATATATGTAGATTTGAGTAGTATTTAATAACCTCAGACTTTCAAGTGTTGCTGTATTTTAAGTTAATTTATTTGTTTATATATTTGTTTTGTAATTCAATAGTGAAGCAATTGTAGATAAATAGTTATGATTATTATTTACTTATTTATGCAGTCATCTATAAACATGTTAAACATAGAATATTATAACTATAAATAATATTTACATTTGTTAAGCAGAACTAACAAATACCAATATTTTTATAAACATAATTATTATACACGTTTTTACAAACCAATTCACATATCTAGGTACACATGTATAGTCCAAATAAATGGTATATACACAGGGATATGATGTATATTTATGTTTGACTATGGTTGTTATGTGGGGCAGTGCCAACCCTTGAGTAGTCTTCTGAAGATAAGGTAGTTATCCCTGGATCTTATATTTGGAGATATAGAGTTCCATAGTTTGGATGCTTGAACAGGGAAGGATGTGCCACCCATTGTTTTTTTTCTTTTATGGTGGGATTTTGTGATGAGGTGCCAATCTGGAGTGGAGGTTCCTTTGTCGAATGTATTTTGTGATTTTAATCCTGATGAAGAGAGGTCCTGTACCATGTATCACTTTGTGGGTGATACAAAGCAGTTTGAATGTGGATCTTCTGCCAACTGGTAACCAATGTAGGGCCCTCAAGGCAGGGGAGATATGGACTTGTGGCTTCATATGTAAGAGTAGTCTGGCAGCAGAGTTCTGATTCCGTTGTAGGATTTTCATAGTTGTTAAAGATGATCCATGGTAGAGGCTATTTGCGTAATCGAGTTAAGATAGAACAAGAGAGATAGTAGCCTGGATCACCTTGTGTGGAAATCCCAGGTGGGAAAAGATACATCACAGAGTTTTTATAGTAATGAAGCTTGATCTTGCTTGTTTGCCCACTTGGGCATACATTGATAGCTTGGAGTCCATGGTAATTCCAAGGTTTCTTACTTCCTTTGATACTTTAGGTAGTGTTCCCAGGTTGTCAGGCCATGCAGTGAGTGAGTCATAATGTTTCCAATCGCCACATTTGAGTATTTCCATTTTGGAAGCTTTCAAATTGAGATGGCTCCATGTCATCAAGTAATCCATGGCTCTGAGGCAACTGAAAATGTGTGAGTTTCCAATGTCTTTGGGGCTTTCCAGTTTAATGAGTATTTGTGTGTCATTGGCATTGTTATAACATGCAAGGTGAAATTGATTGATCAGTGCCGGTAATGACTTCATGTAGATGTTGGAAAGCATTGGTGAGCTGATGGAGCCTTGAGGGGCCCTGCTTTTTTTAAGTTTGGTTTGGATGAAAAAGGGGGGTATGGGTCACATTAGTTCTCTTTTGAAGGTAAGATGAGATCCAGTCAAGAGCAGTCCCCTCTATGCCGGCTTCATAGTGTCTTTGTATTAGAGTGTCATGGTCAACTGTGTCAAAGGCAGCCGAGAGCTCCAAGAGAAGTAGTGCAGTAACCCCATTCCGTTCAACTGTGTTCTTAAGGTCATCCTCGATGGCAATGAGGGCAGATTCTGTGTCTCTTCCCGGACGGAATCCTGTTTGGAAGTCTGAAAATATGGCATTATCTTCAATGAATTGTGACATCTGGGCAAATGCTGCTCTTTCTATCAGTTTGCCGAGGAAAAATCCATTTCTAATCGGTCTGTAGTTGTCAGTTTTTTTTTGTAATGGACGTATGTATGACTTTTTAGAACTTCTGGGAATATTCCCTTAGTTAAGGAATTCTTGGTGATTCTTCTTACTGGTGTGGCAGTAGAGTTAGTTAGAAGAGGGTTCTTGAAGGTTTGTGGTGGACACTGGTCAGAAGGGCTACCGGCATGCCTGCTCGGTTTGACCAGGTCCATGTAGTAATTGTTTGATATTTATTGGAAGGAATGCAGAGGCGGGGTAGCCTACTTTTTGAGGGTTGGTGCTGGTGTTTTTTCATTGCTTTAAATTGGAGTCCAATGTGTATGCTTTAGTTGTGTAATGATTAGCCAGTTTGTCTCCAAAATCTTGAGTGATGGGATGAGCTCCTTCTAGGCAATTTGATTTACGAAATTCAATGAGAATTTTATAGAATTTGTAAATGGGCACATTTTGCATTTTGAATTCTGTTTTATTAGTATATTTGCTTAGCTTTTTTGATTGCTGACTTGTAAAATCTGTTAAGTTTCTTTAGGTGAAGTTTGCCTTGATTGGTGTTTCTTTTGAGCCAGGTATGTTGTAGCTTTCTAATTTTCAGTTTTATCTCTTATATCTCTGTGTTTCTCCAAGGTGCCTGTTTTCTTTTGCTCTGTTGCGTTGTTCTTAGTAATATTACGATATCAAAATCTTCCATTAGTCATTTGTATCGTTTTTTAACTGAATTTATTGTGTCTCAATCTGTACTGGATGTTAGTTGTGTTTTTAAGTGTTCAAAACTGAGTATGTTCCACAGTTGATAGGTGGATGCATGTAAGGTGGTTTTAGGTGTGCTGCTTTGTGTTCTATGTCGGAAAACAAGCAAATGGTGGTCCTGTGTATTAAAATCTGCAACGAGTTGGCTAAGAAACACTCTCTAGAAGACTATGTGTTCCTGCTACTAGAGCTAAAGTAGCAACCACTGCACTGGTGCGTGGTGTGCTAGTCCTGGATATTGGCCAGGCTCCAATGTGGACGACAGGTGGATGTCACTTCATATGGTCACTAAGCACTACTGCATGGATAACCAGGTAATGCAGAAGGGGCACTTTAACCATTCTGTCCTGCAAGATTTTCTGTCATGAGTCATTACACAACCCCACTAGCTGGGAGGGGTACTGATTAGGTAACTATTCACAAGATGTCATCTGCAGTTAGAAGTATTTATCGGAAGAACAAGTTACTTACCTTGGGTGGATACTCTATCTCACTGTAGATTCCTCAGTAACCCACCCTTCTCCCCTTTCTGTGGAACAGACTCTACATGTCCTTGTTAATAAGATTCCACTAAAGAGATCTGTACATTGTCACAATCAGATTACTAAGGTTCCGCAGCTACCGCGTGGACGGATATCAGAAAAAAAAACTAACTTCAGCAGAGGTGGCGACTTTGTAAGTGCCAAAACATCACTTCTAGGGTGGGATGGATCTGACACAGAGCCACACGATGTTACCCACTGATGCGCTAGGGAATTTTGCATTGAAAATAATTCCCTGGATCCAGTCTTGTTCCTGGGAGTATTTTCAAAGTGGAGAATCAGCAGGGTTTAATAGAGTATCCGCCAAAAATACTGTGATCATAGGTAAGGAACATGTTTTTCTCTCTATGTGTTGGACAGTTTTACCCAAAGAGACCGTAAAAATGTAGTGAGTACCATGACCATCCAGAACAGCCCCTAACTTGACTGCCTGTAGCTATAATTCAACATAACCACCATGTTAATTTTCTTAAATAAAACAAACACTCATGCAAAGGTGGGCCAATAAGCTTCACAAAATGATATGATTAAATGGAACACAAAAGAGATTTTAAAGAACAAAAAATATTGAGGATGTGGCTACAAACAAAAGGAATAAGCCGCGCTGCATGACATGAACATTGCTTGACTCACTGTGCTGTGGGGGTTAATGGAACTTCAAATGATTTGGGCTTAAACACCTTGATGAAACTGCAGAGAGCAAATGATGAATTACTGCCAGCCGCCCCCACCTACCAAAATTAAGGACCCAACATTTTTCACATTTGAAAATGTTGGATAATATCTAGCCAAACGTTATATTAAGTAGCTCAGGTTTATAAATAAATATTAATAAATAGCTATATGTTTTAGAGTCTGATCTGAAAGTACAATCATGAAATAATCTGATAGTTTCCAGTTTTAGAGTGAACTTGACCCCGCACCAGATTCTGTTGGGGTTCTGCACCTTAGAAAAGTTTGAAGAAAATAGGACTAAATTGTGTTTTTTTACAACACATTAAAAAAAAATCCTAAAAAGATGTTGGCTTTACAGCCAGTTCAGATTACATAGGTTAGTTGGTCAAGACCAAATATAGTTTTTCAAAAAGTATAAAGCATTGTCATTCGCTTCAGCCTTAGGCATTTCTTTTCAATTTCCCATTCTGCCCTTTCCACAGAGTTTGAATTCTTTATTCACTTGTACCCCAAATCTTTCAAGGAGCAAGAGAGAATATGCAAGTAGCATGTTTTGTAACAGTAAATTAAAATATAATGCAATACGGAAAGTACCTAAAAATGCCAAAGGGAATGTGAAAGCGATTACATAATATAGTACACAGCACCACTTAAAGTTTTGACAGACTTAGTTTGTACCTAAGTGCAGTTGTTAAGAATTTGCAAAAGGCATAAAATACAAATTTAGACAGTAGCATTTGTAGAAATAGATACACTGATTCACACATAATGAACTGCAGAGACCTCAGTATTGCCAAAAGAAACTTTCTCCTTTGAAGAGAGATATCACAAAGGCACAAGGAGGGCTTCTGCCTATTTGTACACTATTATTATTAGCAGAAAAGGAATGGTCAATAATTCCAAACTCTAATCTCATTAGAAGGCATGTGTAGTGTTTTAGGACTGTGAGTACCAGACCCAGCAGTTCTGATTGGTCGCATTGAAAGAATTATGTAATCATTTGAGAGGTGTTACGGTGTGGTTATTAACAGTTATGAGATAATAAGAAGTTACAGTTTGAATGTTGTATGCTGATGAATATAGACATTGGTTACGTGCTCCGTGCTTGATGTGTTCTTGTGCATGCTCCTGGTTTGGGGAGGATGCGACAACTGATGAGTAGGGGATATGTGCCCCAATGAAACAAGACTGCTTTCCCTGATAGTTTGAAAGGATAAAGCAAACTCCTCCTGCATACTAAGTGAGCCCCAAGCTGGTGCAAATGAGCCTGCAATTGGCATATGTGGAGTGAAAGCTCCACTACAGCCCAAACAAAGGCCATGTGGAGAAGTTGATGGCCTGGCAGAGGAGCACAGTTGGAAAAGCCCGCCTAGACTTTTCAGCCAGGATGAAGAAGAATACAGAGCTGTGCTACAGTACTGAGCCATCATTCATGCAAAGAAAACGCTAAAGGCAGTGACAACCGAATATAGCACGAAAAGGCAGCAACAACCATGTATGGGGTAGTAAAATCTACTCACCAGACTTGGGATCTTGAAATCAGGTGAGGCACTCCCATAAAAGCAACAGAATACACCTTCGGGATAGTGACATTTTTCTGTCGACTGCCACAAGAGACATGGAGTTTAGTGATGCTGCATTTTTGAAACCTCCAAAAATCTGAATATTGACACCAGATGACAAGGATCGAGACTTTTGATTACGTCTTTGATGCTCTGAGAAAATCATTAAATGCTTAAAGAATCTTGCTGGTGATGGAGTAAAGAAAGTAATAAAGAAAATCGACCAGATTGAGACAATGTTTTACCGTCATATCAAAGAAGCATTAAGAGCCAAGTTCGATCTGATGCCAAACGTTGAATATGAGAGGAACATTTTAAACCAAGCAAGACGACAATTAGTGAAATGATGGATACGTTTGTTGAGGTACTTGATGTGCTTATCAAACACTGTAAGTTTAGTGATATTAATGAGAAAGAAGCCATGCACTTTAGAGTCATTGACGGCTGTCTAACGGACTCGTTCACAAGATGCATGTTGAGAGAGACGCTCAATTTAAAAAGAGTACTATCTGCTGCAGGAGCTGAGGATGGTGCAGATTGGTAAGCTGACGACATGGAAGCTGGAACAGCAAAAAGTGAATTAGAGTTAATCATGACGAGCAAACACAAGCACTAAGTAGATGCATGTAAGCAACATCCTCAGAAGAAGAAAAACTGTGTTTCCGATGTGGATTTTCATTTCCACATGAAAGTAAATGTTCAGCCATCAGACAGATGTGCAATAGTTGATGAACGGAAAACCACTTCATAACAGTTTGCAAAGCAAAAGAGAAACCAATTGCCTCACGGCGAGTTGACAAAATGGACGCCAGAAGGTTCCAGAAACATTCTCCCAATGCCCACAAAGGAAAGAAGCAACCTCAACTGTGACAGGTGGAAGCTAAACAAAAGTCAATGGTCATCAAGTTCATCTTGCAAGGGTTCCTCACCGTCACCATCAAGCGTCAGTCAAGAGTGTGAGTGTACAATAATTATATTTTAAAAAACGACATACATACGTGGGTCTTGCCACTTTCAAAGAAGACAATCAAATGACAAAAACAAGTGAGACAACAAAACAAAAGAATTCATGAGGACATTGCCCCAAGATCACTCTAAAAGTCAATGGTTGCCCCATAACCTTTGTAATCAACAGCGGTGCATCAAACAATATCAATGCCCATTGAATAATTTAACAGACTGTCACCCGTACCGCAACTTAAAGCCTCAAACACAAATGTGTACACATGGTCTGCTTACAAACCATTGCAGATTAAAAGGATCATCCACAGCGACCTTGCGGCCTAAAAAGATGTTTGTGCTAGCTCCAATCCACGTTCTCCAAGGTACTTCGTCCAGTGCATGTCTACTTAGTTTTGCTGCTGACATGGGACTGATCTGTATCAATTACAACATAAATATGCAATCTGAAATTGTGAATCTGATCCCGTCGCTATTTCATGGCCTTGGAAGGCTCAAGACAATGAACGCGTAACTTCACATTAATGAAGACATCCAGCCTGTTGCACAGCGGCACCACAGAATAGCATTCCACCTACAAGAAGAGGTCAAAAATGAACTAGAATCACTTTTGAAACACATCATCATCGACCGCTCTACTGGTTCCACACAATTGGTGTTGCTCCTAATGGTAGTGCCAAAAAAAGACAGCGGCGGTGCAGTGCATATTTGCATGGATATGTGCCAGGCCAACAAAGCAATTGAAAGAGAACAACATCCTGGTCTACACATTGCAAAAATGATCACGGAGCTGAACGGAGACAAAGTCTTCTCCCGGCGTGACTTGAACAAGGGAAACCATCAACTCGAATTGGAAGAAAATCAGAAGTACATTACTACTTTTTCAACACAAATTGGTTTGTTCAGATACAAAAGCTTACGTTTTGGAGTGTCATCTGCTGCAGAAAAATTCCAAAATGGTGTATGTAGAATGATTCAACCTGTTACGTATGCTTTCAATTACAGTGATGATATACTGGTATTTGGGTCAACACAGAAGGAACATGATAAGGCACTCAAATAAGTGTGTCAGTTCCTTCAAATGCAGGTCTCACATTAAATGCAGAAAAGTGTGAATTTCACAAAACCAAACTCAAATTCTTTGGGCACATATTTTCTGACGGGGAGATGACTCCTGATCCAGATAAGGTACAAGTGCTGTCAGCCACTAGCCCCCCCCCCCCAGATGTCACCATGTTATGGTCTTTCTTAGGCATGGCCAGCTATTGTACAAGGTACATTTGTAAATTTGCTACATTGAGCGCCCCATTGCAAGACCTGACAATGAAATGTCTAGTGCCGATGGTCCTCTAAATGCGACCAAAACTTCAAAAGATTAAAGCATGCAATTGAAAATGCAACTGAGATGGCCTATTTTGAAACTAGACACTGAGATTACTGTTGATGCGACCCCGGTGGGGCTGGGAGCAATCTTTGCTCCGCATAGTGGGCATCCAAATGCTCAGAGACACATTGTGGCATATGCCAACCGAAGTCTGTCTAACACTGAACATGCCTATTCCCAGCTGGAAAAAGAGAGTCTGGCTGTGGTGTGGGCCTGCAAACATTGTCATGTATTCCTTTATGGATAGCCCTTTACGATTGTCACATACCACCAAGCACTGTTCACCATATTAAGAAACCCAAAGGCCAATATGCCCCCTCACATTGAGAGGTTGGGTTTGCATTTCAAGAGTATGACTATACAATTGTGCATAGGCCAGACACGAACCAAAACCCTGCAGATTATTTCTCGCAAGTACCACTACAGCGGCATAGCTCAACATCGAAAACTGCTGAGGAATACATCAACTTCATTATAAGGTACAGCACGCCAGCAGCTTTATCTTTTAGACAGATTGTTGCCACTGCAAATGCAGATAAAGACATAAGCGCCCTTAAAAACATTATTTCGGTACAGTCATGGAGACAGAGTGAGCGACCTCTGAGTGATGATGTTTAATTTCAAAAGTATCAAAATTTGCAAGATGAACTGTCACTAAAAAAGGCATTGTGCTAAGTGGCTCCAGGATTGTCATACCCGAGATTCTGCGACAGCAAGTTATTGTACTCGCTCATGAAGGACATCGTGGCATTGTCGCCACCAAAAGAGTCCTGAAATATCGAGTGTGGTTCCCTCGCTTGAACAAGAGAGTTGGGACGGAATTAGAGGAGTGTCACTTATGCAATTGACTTTCCTCTAAAGTGACCCAGCAGCCACTAACCATGTCTGATCTTCCTGCATGTGCATGGGAAAGAGTGGCTGTAGACTTCCTAGGGGCCCTGAGCGAATGGCCATCACCTGACAGTGATCATTAACAAGTATTCTAGTTTTCCGCTGGTGGAGTAAATGTTATCAACAACCCATGACAAAGTCACTGAGGGACTGGAGAACATATTTGCAGTCTGGGGCATACCAGACATTCTCAAGTCTAACAATGGTCCTCTGTTCAATACCAGGGAGTTTAAGGAGTTTCTGACCAGAGTCAATGTCAATCAACAAAAACTTACACTCGGGTGGCTTCAGGCTAATGGTATCAAGGAACGTTTAATGAAATGAGTGATCCATCAATGGTGGGAATCGAGCTGAGTCAGGCCTTGTATCAAGCCCTCCATGCTTATCGTTTGACTCCTCACTCCACCACCGGTAACATTCCTGCTACCCTGATGTTTGGGAGAGCTATAAGAACCAAACTATCACAGTGGACTACTGCACAGACTCGGAATGATTAAGAGGTTTGTGCCACTAATGCTGCTCGAAAACGTCAGATGAAGACGTATGCTGATCAACATCGGCAAACTCAGGGGATTGACTTCGACGAAGGTGACTGGGTTCTTGTCAAACAAAAAATGGAAGTGAAAAACAGATCCCCAGTTTTCTATCAAACCTCTGAAAGTTGTGAGACATAAGTGGCACATGATGAAAGCGCAACATCACAGTAAATCCATTTTAAGGTATTACAGACATTTGTCTCAACAATCATCAGTCCCTGTAATTCCAGATGAGGCTGCCCCATATGAAAGCCCAGATGGGACATTAGATGCTGTAGCCTTGTTGTCCATTTATGTCATACCTCATACCACGCAGCCTGGCCGAATTGTGCGAGCATCTCGATGTCTTATTGAAGAAATATGATGCTGTTGTTATTTATTCCCTTTTATTTAACAAGGAGGGAGTTGTAGTATCTTAGGACTGTGAGCACCATGACCCTGAGGCCCTGGGCGGAATCAATTGAAGAATTACATAATCGTTTGGGAGGTGTTAAGGTGTGGTTATTAATAACTGCGTAAGTTCCAAGAAGTTGCTCTTTGTGGCAAGATAATTGATGCCATAACACCTACTGTAAGTGTCTAGAAATCTGCATGAATAATCAATTGACTATCAGCCAGAAATAATTTGAAACAGTGCTAATTATGTTCAAATTGTTTTGATAAATATGCAGATTTTTCCAAGGCCCATAAATCAAATTTCATTTTCAGAAAATACACTCAGTATACCCGGAATTTCACATGAAGTTTAAGTAACTAAACTAATTTCTTTAAGCAACTAAACTAATTTTGCCTTCAAAAACAAGTATGGCACTTTCATATAATAAATGTTATAATAAATGTACTTAATACCAAATAACACAAGATAAAAGTTTTTATCGTGCATGTTATCATAAACCACATCTACAATCACATTTTCAAAAGGTTGTAAAAAAAAAAATATTTAATTTTGTTGTGAAACAAGGATGATCCCAGGAATCTAGAATACATTCTTTGCATCTAATATTAAAAAAATATAGCACTTTATGTGAATATTTTCTGCAATTAATTTAAGTACATTAACCCCTTAACAGCTAAGCCTCCCCTACCTCAGTGCTGAGCCCTTTTGTGGCTATTTGTGGAAGTTTGCGGTTAAGGTTCTATTACTTTTATTCCACATAAGGTATCCACACCAAATGTGTGTCCTTTTTTCCAACATTCTGGGAACTCTAAAGGTACCCAAAGTGTTTGCATTGCCCAGGAGGGAACCGCGAAAATAAGCAAAATATAGCTAAATGTTGAGGTTTGGGGGAGAAATAGGAAACAGAGCTCTGGATAAAAGTGTCTGTTTTTTCCTAAAAACGGCATCAGTGAACGATTTGCTGTGTTAAAGTCATCATCTTCCCAACTTTCAGGGACATGCAGAACTGAATAAATAAATATAATGTTTAACCACAGTGTTGGCATTTTTCAAAGAAGTAGGCCATTTTCCCTATTTTTAATCTACTTCCAGTTTGTGGTTAAAACTAGTGTGAAACCAATGGGTGATCCAGGTAAGATATGAATTTCTGAAAGGTAGACATAATTCTGAATTCAGCAAGTGGTCATATGTGTAGATCCCTCAAGGTTTTCCCAAATAAAGTAACTGTTGAAGAAAGAAATATTGAAAATGAGTAGGAAGAAAAGGCCCTTTGTGACAACGTTTTAATCTGTAGATTTTTGTCACAATTGCTGATTTACAAAACCAATATACCATTTCATCCGGTAGCACCTACTATAGTGGGGATATTCAGGGTTTGTAGGTTCTCGAAAAACCCAAAGCACCCAGAGCCAGCAGTTGGGCTGCACGATACAATGGTTTTTCATTGTGTACCGAGTATAGACCGATTCAGATGGTGAAACATGTAGAGTGACAAATGGGTATCAAGGATACCGATGTATTTCTAAAATGCTCATAAGATGTGGAGTTTAGGAGCAGTAGTTATTTGTATGACTGATATTGTGGGTACCTGTACTAGCATAAGATTTAGAGGGAATCTTTCAAAATGTCTTCTTTCTTATATACTGGCACAATTTGGAAGGCACAAATGCAGTAAAATGCATTAGGTAATAACAAATATTCTACTACTCTATGCTTCTACATGTCTTCCAATAAAAATGGTACCTCACTTGTGTGGGTAGGCATAGTGCCAGAGACAGGAAAAGGGCCAAAACACAACATGGACGCCTCCCATTTTTTCACTCAAAATGTACTTCTTTTTCCGATATGGATTTTGGGCCCTAGCTCAGCCGCCACCAAGGGAAACCTAGCAAACCGGTAAATTTGGAAAAAATAGACACCTAGAGAAATCCAATGTGGGTGACTTGTGTGGCTCTCACCCTTTTTTTTTTTACTCAGAATCCCTTGCAAACCTCAAACAATGAATTAAAAAAACTCTTTTTTTCACATTTCAGTGATGTAAAGTTCTGGAATCTGTGAAGAGCCACAAATTCCCTTCCACCCAGCATTCCACTAAGTCTCCGGTAAAAATGGTATCATACTTGTTTGGGTAGGTCTAGTGCCCACAAAAGGAAACAGCCCAAAACGCAACATGAATACATTATATTTACAAGGTGGGTTGCTGTGAATTTTGGGCCCTACCTCAGCCTAGCAAATCTGTAAATTTCTTTAAACCTAGACACCAGGGAAATCTAGGGTGGGGTGACTAGTGTATTTTTTAATAAGAATCCCTTGCAAACCTCGAACTTTGATTAAAATAACTAACATTTTCCTCACATTTTTGTGATGGAAAGTTCTGGAATCTGCGGGGAGCCATACATTTCTTTCCACCCAGCATTCCCCTAAGTCTCTTGATAAAAATGGTACCTCACAACGTTCCACCCGCACAGAAAAGCCACATTAATTGCATGTCTGTTCACTTTCTTAACTATAGTTAAACCGTCACCTTTCATCTAGTATGTTTACGCGTAGCATGGTATCACGCCACATGAGATACCTTTATATATTAGAATTCAGATATGTTTCTGATCGCCTTCTGCACACACAGCAAGGCCCCATTTTTTCCACCAGTTGAACTGTTATTTTTCATCCTGCTTGCTCACTCGAAGCATGGTATATACAATGATTACGTTCCGCCTGCGTAGCATGACAGTATCTTCGGCATGCTCGTTCACTTCCCTATCATGGCACAGCATTTATTCCTATCAGTTGAACCTTTACGCCCCACTATGAGAGTTATTCTTTATTTATCATTCCGTTCGCACTATCTCTGGTGCACCTATCGTTTTTACCGACAGCCTGCTCACACAAGGCTTACAATACGCTTTTGATTTTCTCACCATCTCACCGGGGTACTCAAGGCTTACTTTGCACTTCTGAGATTATCATGATGACAGTACTCTTTACATTTGCCATCTCCATTTTTATTGTTTTGTAGACATGAATTCCCCCTGACGAAGGGTTTTACTCGAAATGCATTAGGTCTGATGAACCATTGGGTCTAAACCATATCTCTTTGGAAGGACCTATTGGTAACGCCTACTGACTGTGGAATAAATCTTCATTTCCATGTTGAACTGTTGCTCATTTATTATTAGTAGATTAGCCCGTTAACCGCAGCATAAAATCCGCCGCGGTGAGAGCGTTTCCGTGCACGGGCGGGGCCGTGTCGGCCAACGGACGTGCGCGGCACTACGGAGGTAGTGCTTGCGATGGCCGTTGACTGACGCACGCAGCGAATGGGTTAACCTCCTAATTGTAGACCAGCTGTGCCATTGGGGGACGTTACCCAGCAGGTCAACACTTATCCGTCATTGTACCGTCACGCTGATTGATCAGACAGCGATACCCCGGTCGCACGCAAAACATAGACTCAATTGTTGAACTTCATAACTACAGCAAGGGTGTGCACATACCTTCCATTGGTATTGTTCTCTATTTACTGCCACTTTACAGTGCCTATTGTATAAATATATACCTGTTATATAAATGTGTATAATTATATACAAATACATAGTTTGTGCAAAAGATATGAATTTCTTCACAATAAAAAATCATGGTCCCATTATCCCAAGCTACAGATTAGTGTTAATAATCTAACATCTATTATATATTTCTGTTATTAATAATTACAGAGCAGGATCCTTTTATATTTCATAATACAAGTCAACAAAGTTGTTCAAGGTATTGCTTCCGCGTATGTGCTCTGCATTTCCTGAACATACTGTTATTTTGTTCCAAAGCACCAGCTTCAATAAAGAGACAAAAAATATCAACAAATCACTCTTAGTTTAAATAAATGAATATATGCCAGGCATTGTCTTTTTGTGTCCAAGTATGTCATTGAGGCGTGGCTAGGACATCATGTGGTTCTACAGAGCTTCTGTCCTCTGCATCCTCCTTGAATACCGAGGCAAAGAAGGGACAACCTCACAAAAAGATCAAGAGGCATATTATTATCAAGCAGGGCGATAGGCAATTATCGCCGCTTTAGCGGCCGTTTTCAGCCGCTAAGCGGTGATAATTCTATCGCCCTATTAGCAAGCTGTCGCTAACTGATGTTAGCGACAGCTTTTAGGCGATAGCGAGCGGTTTGGGGCCCGCTTTGCATTTCAGCGATGGGATATATGACGTTACCACGCGTTCTTTTACCACGCAGACCATTACCACGCATTTTTTACAACGCAGGACCCTTTACCACGAATACCTTTACAACGCAATACACTACAACGCAGGTACTATTACAACGCATACCATTACAACGTAAGTATAGGTAAGTAAATAATATGGTAAAATAATGTAATTATTAATAATATTTTTTTAAATTAATAAATTATTATTTTAATATTTAATATTTTAATTATTTATATTAATATTTATTTATTAATTTTTAAATATATATGTTAAAAATACCCCTGTACCCCAAAACCCAAACCCAGCCCTGAAACCTAAAAATACCCCTGAACCCCAAAACCCAAACCCAGCCCTGAAACCTAAAAATACCCCTGTACCCCAAAACCCAAACCCAACCCTGAAACCTAAAAATACCCCTGTACCCCAAAACCCAAACCCAGCCCTGAACCCTAAAAATACCCCTGTACCCCAAAAACTGAAAACTGACCCTGAACCCTAAAAATACCCCTTTACCCGAAAACTGACCCTGAACCCTAAAAATACCCCTTTACCCAAAACTGAAAACTGACCCTGAACCCTAAAAATACCCCTTTACCCAAAAACTGAAAACTGACCCTAAACCCTAAAAATACCCCTTTACCCAAAAACTGAAAACTGACCCTGAACCCTAAAAATACCCATTTACCCAAAAACTGAAAACTGACCCTGAACCCTAAAAATACCCCTTTACCCAAAACTGAAAACTGACCCTGAACCCTAAAAATACCCCTTTACCCAAAACTGAAAACTGACCCTGAACCCTAAAAATACCCCTTTACCCAAAAACTGAAAACTGACCCTGAACCCTAAAAATACCCATTTACCCAAAACCCAAACCTAAAATATTTTAAATAAAATTATATACTTACCAATATTACGTTGTAATGGTATGCGTTGTAAAGGTATCTGCGTTGTAAATACCTGCGTTGTAATGGTATGCGTGGTAAAGGGTCCTGCGTTGTAAAAGTTGCGTGGTAAAGGTAGGTCGTGGTAAAAGTTGCGTGGTAAAGGTTGTATACCCAGCGATGTTTATCGCTAATGACATGCAAAGTGGGAGTACCCAACCAGTTAGCGACTGAAAGCAGTCGCTAACGTCGCTATCGCCTATTAGCAAGGCAGGCGTAGCGATGGAAATATTTGCGCTAAGCGCGAATATCTCCAAATACTAACACCTTCTCAGACCAGTTCTTAGCCATGTTATCCAAAGGGAGGTGGATAACATGGCTAAGAGCATTTTGTCACTAATGCGTGAATATCGCTGTATTCTCAGCGATATTCACGCATTTCGCCGCTGTCGCTGGATATTTTAGCACAATGGAGAAAAACGTTGCTAATAGCATGTTTTCTCCGCTAACATATCCAGGGATAGGCAGCGATAAAAAATAAAATAAATATCGCTATTCCTTGGTAATATGTAAGTATGGGCGAAATTTGCGAAATTGCAAAAAAAATCCGCGAGTTCGTGAATTTTCCCGTGAACTCGCGGATTTTTGTTACATTTGCACAAATATGTGACCACGTGTGCCTGTAACTTTACCAGCGCGCCAAAAGGCGCCGAGGTCCCTTGAGTGAGCTGGCCATTATGGTGGGGACGGGCGGGAAGACGTTTCATACCGCTAGTGTGTGGTGGATGGGGCCAAACGGGTGGGGTTTCTATGTGAGTTCACATGCATCTTGTTTATAAAGGGTCAGAGACCGAGAAGAGCAGCAGATGAGGAGAAAGCAGCCTCCTGGTCACAGGAGCTACACGGGGATGGCGCTCGGGAAACTCATGGATGCAAAAATACGTTTGGCACAGGACCCCGGAATCCTTCAGATGTCCAAGATAGCTCTGCTGCGCGTATTGGTACAAAGCCATTCTGATCCTGCTCAGTGGGTTCAGGCGCATGCAGCTGCTGCTGCTGGACAATGTCCCATCTCATACTAAACTGCCCGGTACAGGCATATGCTGGCGCTGGGCAGTAGGGTGCAGTGGCATGCGGGTGCCCCACGCCTGGTACATGCGCATACCGGTGCCAGGGGGGACACGTGTTTATTGGTGCTGTGTAGCAAGTTATGACTTTACATTTTGACTGCACCAGACGGTGGTACCACCTACACGGATCAGGAGCATCCAGGCACCAGACTTCATGGTGCAAGAGCATAATGGTGCTGTGCGGTACAGGTATATATGTACTGAGGGCAGGGGGACACTTAGCACAATGTGTGCTCACACCCAGAGGGCTCCCAGGCAATTGAGCACGAATGATTTTCACACTGCGAGGGCTCCGGGGCAGTTCAGCAGCACGGGGGCTCACACCCACTGGGCCCCGGGGCAGTTCAGTAGCGCGTGGGCTCACAACCCCATGGCAGCTCAGCAGCGCACGGGCTTACACCCACAGGGCTCCCGGGCAGTTTAGCAGCGCCACCCTCTGGTTCATACCTGCCACCCTCTGGTTCATCACTGCCACCCTCTGGGTTATCACTGCCACCCTCTGGTTCATCACTGCCACCCTCTGGTTCATCACAGCACCCTCTGGTTCATCACTGCCACCCTCTGGTTCACCACTGCCACCCTCTGGTTCACCACTGCCACCCTCTGGTTCACCACTGTCACCCTCTGGTTCACCACTGTCACCCTCTGGTTCACCACTGTCACCCTCTGGTTCACCACTGTCACCCTCTGGTTCACCACTGTCACCCTCTGGTTCACCACTGTCACCCTCTGGTTCATCACTTTCACCCTCTGGTTCATCACTGCCACCCTCTGGTTCACCACTGCCACCCTCTGGTTAATCACTGCCACCCTCTGGTTCGGATTGGTGTCACTACAACGCATGCTTTTACCACGCATGCCTTTACAACGCGGTTTTTACCACACAGTCCATTACAACGCATAATGCTTTTAGGCGCTGGATAGTGAATTATTTAATTTACTATTCCAACTCCAGTCCCCGTGGATAGCAGGGAAGGTGTTGGATAGTATATTAAATACATTCCCTATCCTAGAGCGCCCCCCAGCGCATTGCGTTGTAATGGTTTGCGTGGTAAAAGTTGCGATGTAATGGTAGTGCGTTGTAAAAAATTCGTTGTAACCGTGCTACACCTCTGGTTCATCACTGCCTGTCGTGCCTGCCATATTGGTTGGCAAAGTAAGAGCAGAGAGCTGGTTGGCAATAGCGTTATTGTTCCTCTACACGCATGCTCGAACATTAGCGCCTGTGCATGATGAGAAGAGGCTGATCTTAAGCCCGCCTCTCGGTTCCCACAACGCTTCGCGTTCTCTTTGTGGTTCCGGGGCCTCTTTGTCCGTTTCCGGGTCATGGTGGTGGCGTCTTCGGGTTCATCGGGATTTGCGGCGGCTCGCGGGGTAAAGAACTCAGCACTTAAGGTAATCCGCCTTACGGAGATCTCCCTTGATTTATGCAACACGAGTTTATCTGGTGTTAGTGTTGTTTATTTAGAAATCTTGGTCCTTAGTTTTCTTTGTTAATTAGGCGGTAGGTCTGCCCGTTACGATTTTTGGTTTTGCCGTCCAGCATTCAGCTGAGTTTGTTCATGTGTGCTGAGTGTGAGGTTCACATGAGGTAGATTTCTTCTTAGTAGTGCTTTGTTTGCTCTACTAGTATTATGATTGATGGTAATAGAGGAAATGGCTCTTTCATTTCAATCAAGCAGTCCTAATATTCTTTTGGTGCAGTATATGCACCTTCCTTGTCCAGGTTCTCTTTCTATGTGTATCCAGTCGTCATAATAGGTGAGAGATTGGTTCTGAATCATTCATGTTTACCCCCTCCATATATTTCGCCCTTTTTTAATTAAGCATAACGTGTTTCCAGAAGGTACAAGCATTCCTATTTTAAGAAGCTGGTGCGCCTCCCATTCCTGTTATAAGTGGTCGCTTCTCCTACATCCATTGCTGTGCATAGGAAGGAAAAGGTAGTTACAAAGAATTTACAACACACATATAGTCTAGACAGTAGGGAGGGACATTAATGCTTTCTTGATTTCTTTCCTTGATACAGTGGAGTACCAAGAGAGTTACACACGCCTCCAGAATTTCTACTGCCATCTTGACGACATATCCACAAGAGAAGCCTGTGTTTTACCCCCCACTTACCTTGTTTTGTTTCCCTTCTTCCCCAAGCCATCATCATTTGTTTACCAGGTTACATGTTCTGGCATTTGGTGGTGTTAAGGGAAAGTTGAGGACTGATCTTCACTTCTATGGTACTTCCGCGGCAACAGCTGGGACTGGCACTACACTGCCACCCTCTGGTTCATCACTGTCACCCTCTGGTTCATCACTGCCACCCTCTGGTTCACCTCTGCCACCCTGTGGTTCATCACTACCGCCCTCTGGTTCACCACTGCCACCCTCTGGTTCATCACTGCCACCCTCTGGTTCATCACCGCCACCCTCTGGTTCATCACTGCCACCCTCTCGTTCATCACCGCCACCCTCTGGTTCACCACTGTCACCTCTGGTTCATCACTGCCACCCTCTAGTTCATCACAACACCCTCTGGTTCACCACTGCCACCCTCTGGTTCACCACTGCCACCCTCTGGTTCATCACAGCACCCTCTGGTTCATCACTGACACCCTCTGGTTCATCACAGCTCCCTCTGGTTCACCACTGCCACCCTCAGGTTCACCACTGCCACCCTCAGGTTCATCACTGCCACCCTCTGGTTCATCACTGCCACCCTCTGGTTCATCACTGCCACTCTCTGGTTCACGACTGCCACCCTCTGGTTGATCACTGCCATCCTCTGGTTCATCACAGCACCCTTTGGTTCACCACTGCCACCCTCTGGTTCATCACTGCCACCCTCTGGTTCATCACAGCTCCCTCTGGTTCACCACTGCCACCCTCTGGTTCATCACTGCCACCCTCTGGTTCATCACAGCACCCTCTGGTTCATCACAGCACCCTCTGGTTCACCACTGCCACCCTCTGGTTCATCACTGCCACCCTCTAGTTCATCACTGCCACCCTCTGGTTCACCACTGCCACTTTCTGGATCATCACTGTCACCCTCTGGTTCATCACTGCCACCCTCTGGTTCACCACTGCCACCCTCTGGTTCATGACTGCCACCTTCTGGTTGATCACTGCCATCCTCGGGTTCATCACAGCATCCTCTGGTTCACCACTGACACCATCTGGTTCATCACAGCTCCCTCTGGTTCACCACTGCCACCCTCAGGTTCATCATTGCCACCCTCTGGTTCATCACAGCACCCTCTGGTTCACCACTGCCACCCTCTGGTTCATCACTGCCACCCTCTAGTTCATCACTGCCACCCTCTGGTTCACCCCTGCCACCCTCTGGTTCACCACTGCCACAGCAGGAAGTAGGAGAACAGTCAAGCCCATGGCAATGGAGAAACCCCAAGGTTCAAATGAAGTACCCATAGAAATTTAAGCTATGTATGTAGCCCATCTAGCACCATTCTTCCAAATGTCTAACACAACAAGGCAGTACAAGAACTTCAACAAAAACACTGGAGGTGGAGGGTCCTAGGGGAAGTTTAATGACCAGGCCTGCTATGCCCCCTTCCAAACATATACACCAACAAAAAATAGCAGTGTGTCACAGGGCTAACTAAAATATGTATCCTTCATAACAATGTGTTCAAAATCAAACAGTGAGATCATTGCCGGGGGAGACTCCTCAGGGGGAAAGAGTTCCCATCAGTCCCCCATCGAGACCACCCTTCATCATCTGGGTACTTTCAAACTTTGAGGGTACTGATACCCATAACAGATCGGCAGATGCTCAAAACCTAATCTGGGGTATATCAGTGAAAACAAGGCTAGGATATAAAAATAATGTGTCTCTAAAAGGACTGAATAGCAGTGCTAACTATAGTGAAAGTGCAATAGTGAAAAATGCTCTAAAATTGGATAGTACTAGGGGAAAAAAAGTTTATTATGCACCCCTTCACTCCCAAAACAATAAAAACAGTGCAATAGTAGTGTAACAAATAACTACCAATAAGAATCTTAGGTCGACATGTTTCTGCAGACACTCGGAGCCAGATGGGTCTCCTCCTGCTTTCTCAGGACCATTAATGCTACTGCTAAATGTATAAAAGAAATTATATCACCTGAGAAGTGCAATATATTTTTTCTTCCTCCTGACTTCACTCCACAACGTGCGGTAGGAGAGATTCCAGATACATAAAAAGAAAGACCAAAAACGCACAGTCAGTAACTCTACCAATGTGCTAGAATCAAGAAACAAAATTGTTTAATTTTTAACTTGCTCTACATGCTAGCTCTTAAATGCCAGCCACATATGGGTAATAAAGTCTGCCATATGAAGTAATTGTTCGTGTTCACTCACCTATTAGGCAGAAGGGAACAGCCCCACCTCACCTGGCACCAGCTCAGGTACTAGGAGCACTGCTCTAGTAGAAAGAAAGAAACAAACTTAGCTCTGGGAGAACTGTCTCCCTACAAACAACAAAGATCTGCCTATTCCTCGCGAGCCACATCGAGCGCCGATAGGCCTCTCACTCAGCCACATGGGTGTGCTTCAAAAACGCCTCCAAATTGCCAGTAGCGTTTCATTTGTTATTATGTGCCACTCGTCTAAAACGCCCCAACTTTAGACAGTATGCGAATATTTGTAAAGCGGCGTGAGTTGCCGAAAACACTCATGCTCCCGTAAAAACTCTACACGTCCCTATTCATACTCTACACACTGCTAACATCAACAATCGGGGGCCGAGATCTCCTCACCTCTCCGTCGGTACACCGGTCGTCCCTCTGGGCTGTATCGTGGGGAGGTGCCGACACGGTGTACCGGCGGTAAACAAATCCCTTTCCGGCCCCGACGTCGTGCGTACGTGTGACGTCATAATGACGTGCCGCGCCATACTCCTAGGGAAATGTAGTTCTTTGGTACTCCGATGCCTTTTGCGCCAGTGTGTGCCTGTACATAGCTTATTTGGTGATAACTAACACAAAAATTTGCATGCATCATAAAATCTGCGAGTGATCTAATATACAATCACTAGTCATATTCCGCAATGACAATCACACTGACTCATAACATGGTGTAGCCCAGTGTACAAAAGCTATTGTGTCACCCGGCAAAAGCCATTTATATCAGAGGAGAATCTCAATTAATGGGTATATCTCAATCAGCATAATGCTGGCACAGACTGAAGTGTTACTTCACTCCGCCTCGTCATACTTCACGATGGCATTTATAGTTGTACTCTTGCCATGGTTTATCTGCGTGTCCGTATCATAGACAATCGCCTTTGGGAACACACGAAAGTCTCCATTTATCTTATAGGCCTTGTCTCAGTTGGATCAAAGCTGGCGTAAACATTAGTCTTACTCCACCACAATGAGAGGGACATGCCTATACACTAATCTTTGCCAATCAAACGGCTCTGGTAACTCACACGGGGGTCATATACTTCCCTACTCCAAGGGGACAGTTCTCAATCAGAACACACCCATGTGAATTCAGAGGATATTAAGAAAATATTAAGAAAACAATAAACTGAGCAGCCCTGCAAATGGATGCTTTCCAACACACTCACCCCCGTATTAGTCGGAGGTTATTTATTAGAGTGACATCCAGGGAATTTCTTCGTTTAACCCAATCTTGTCAGTCTTAAGTCTGAAAACCCATTTTTGTTCCCGTCTGAATAAAAAGGTGGATACATCTGTAACCTCAGCAGGAATCAATGGTTGATCCAGTACTACCCAGTGTAAATCAGTAGGCCGATGTCCCACCTCTAAAAAGTGGTTGGTCAGTCTCGTGGCCTGTTTCGAGCACCTGATTGAACTTTTGTGTTCCGAGATTCGAACCTTAATTTTTCTGGTCGTCATCCCTACATAGTTTTTTTTGCAGGGACAAATAATCAGATAAATTAGGTTACTGCTGTTGCAGTTCGTAAATCTTCTGAGCTGCCACGGTCGGTCAGTGCCAATATCAATGCTGTACGTCTTCATTGTTTGCGGACAAGCGGCACAATTCCCACAGGGATGGTGTCCTGTGACAGCGGGCAAGTCCCATAGTGTCCCTACCGCTCGAGGAATAGTACAAGAACTTCCAAATAGGGTGAGAGCCCATAATAATTTCATTATCTAAACTGGGAAAGATCAACTTGACCATGCTGGATACAGCCCTCTTTCCATGCTTAATGTACATTACAAGATTTTAGGTAAAATACTAGCTAATAAGCTGCTACAAAAACTGTGGAGCATGACACATACAGGTCAGAGAGGGTTGATTGATACCCAACAAGAATATAGAGCAAACGTGCATCGACTGATACACGTCCTATCCATGGATAATCAACTTAATGCCTTGATTCTTTCAATAGATGTTGATAAATTACTTGACACGTTAGAAGGGAACTATTTATACAGGTTTATGGAGTTTATGGATATATAGGGTAATGGATGGGATGAATCTAGGTGAGGGATTTAAGAAATGTATGGCATTATTGTATATGAAATTCCCCTGCTCGAGTGAAAACAGGCACATTAATCTTAGAGGCACATACAATGGGCAGGGGAATTAGACATGAGTGCACCCTGCCACCGATCCTGTTATACTGTTTGCTATAGCAGTTGAACCATTAGCATGCACAATAAGACAAGGAAGCAATACAAAGGCACCACAAATACAAATGTAGATATTTGTATTCCATTATATGATGACAACAGACTGTTAGATTTACAAGACAGGAAAGCAGAAATAGAAGGGCTTATGAGAGCAATAGATAAATTCAGAAGTTTCTGAGCTCAAAGTAAATTGACGTAAATCCAGTGCTCTTTTACTTAAATGTCCCTTACACAATGGGAGACCACCAACTGGACCCTATGACTTCACATGGAACATGAGGTGCTAAAGTATTTAGGAGTGAGAGTCTAGAGAGCAGAAAAAGGCTTAATAGAGTGGAACATTAAAATATCAATAGCCTAATCAGGACTAGTATAAAACTCTGGAGCACATAATCACTGTCAGTAGTGGGGAAGCTAGCTGTAATAAAAATGCTGGTGTTACCTAGATAAGAAAGTATTTCTATTCCCACTCCAGTCTTGGACTTCGGTGGGGTTAAAGTTACTATTCTCACTCCAGTCATTGCAACAGTATTGGAAACATTGGACTTCGAAGAGGTTACATTTACTATACTCAATTAAATAATGTACATAATTAGCAATTAAATATGTATTTAACATAAAATAATATAGAATAAAAACACTGCTTTATAATATACATAGCCTTCTACGCTATACCCCTACACAAACCCAACAACCCGGCACTAAATTATAAATTAAGATTGAAGTCTAAAAATACAGTTATTGCACAATAAAACTAAAAAACTATACAAAAAATATAAATTCATCATTAAAACAATACTCATCCCCAAAAATAATATATTACCTAATATATACTACATTAATTAAAAATGATATTTAATACAACTATATAAAAAGTAAAGGTGTTATATACAATGATATTAAAAAAGAAAAACAATATTATATATCCAAGAAAGTGAAAGTCTAACCTTCTATATCCTGACCTTCAATATTTTCGACTGGACAATATTTTTGCCACACTATTGTTGCACCACAACATTTTGAAAACAATATTTGGTTCCTTCAGCAGTACATTTTGGTCCGGAAACACTGGGTCACACATAGCATAGCTTAATTTTTTTTTATCAGTGAATAGATTTTCTTTAATATAAATGAAGTAAAACTTTTCAGGTTTTTCTTTGCACATGAGTGAGTGATTGAGGTTAATGTTTGTCTCCATGTCTTTATTATTAATCGAAGCCTGCACTTACACTCAAAGGGGAGATTGTGCATTGGTTCCCAGAAATGTCTCACTAACTTGCGGAATTCACTTAATTCTATTAATTGAAAGCATTAGAACCAAAAAACCATGGGTTTTGCGCTCCATATCCAGAGTAGATTGTGCAGACTCCTGAGATGAGCTCAGACATTACAGCTCCCTCCATCTGGGTTGCAGATTACATTACAGTTTACACAGTTTAACAACACAGACAATAAAGGCATGGCAAATACAGTCATAACGCCTCCAGAGCCAGCCCGCCTTGATCCTTCTCTTTCCTGGCACCGCTCCAACACAAATAACTTCAGACTCAAACCAGCTTCACACAGCTCGCTGATCTGCTCCTGCTTGCCTGTCACACTACTGTTGTGTCATAGGGGACTGTGCGTTAAACGAAAAGTGAATAGATCAGTAAACGATAGTAGTTAATCTTCTTTTAAGCACAAACTTAAAAAGGTAGCTGTAGCACACAATTTATTACATCAGTCTGCAAAACAAAATTAGATAACAAAGTGTACATTTGTGTTAAAAGTAGCAAGGTCAGCACCTGCCAATGCCATCAAAGACATCCGATCTCATTTAGACAGCTGCAAAGACAGCTCAATTGCAGGGCCACTGACACTTTAAGATTCTGCGCCCACTGTTTTCCCCCACATAATTAAGCATTTACTGCGTTTATCACATAACATGAGTTAAATTGAACATGCCACATAATTTTCATTTAGCAGCCACATAATTTAGTCAACTCTGCTGCATAATTTAGCCTTCGATTGCCTTGTAATTTCAGTGGCCCTTGTAATGTATGGTGTAATGCCCCTCTTCTTACTTCTGGTCTCTATTGTTGGTGGAGTTCACTGCCTATTTCATAACAGAAATAGGTGTTCAGGAGTGTAATAATGTAAATATGCGAAGTCCTTCATTCCCTAAAATGTTGAGAGTACAAAATTGGAATACTATATGTGTACTGGATGGTGGAATAAAAAGGATAACTGAATAAACAGTTCACAGTTCTTTTCCAGGACTGATTGTTACATTTTCAGACGCCGTCCTCAGGTTCACCACTGAAGAACTGTGCTCATTGTCAGGCAAGGCAAATAATTATGAAATGGCATAACATAGTACACAAATTGGAGGTTTTAGCCAAGTCAAGTAAAGTTCAGGTTCTTCCATAAGATACAGTGGTCTATGTGACCAGACGGACTATTCTTCCACTTCACCCAGATTTCTCCCTGCCAGTCCACAGGCGTTAAATCTTTGAAAACCACGAGAAATCTATATTTTGGACACTATCCATGGCTTGCAGTAGATGCCTGGTCTGCCCATCATAACAAACACTTTTCATAGATGCCTAAGCCTTAGTTCATTCATTTTAGCTTCTTGTATGATGATAAGTGTTAGGACAGTAATCTCCCCTACATGACTCAAAGATGGTGCACTCCTCCCCAAAGGTATCCAAGGAGTGCGTCTCTGATGTTTTGAACTTTTTTTCTTTTGTCTCCGCACACTGCGATCATGCTGATGGCCCAAGGTATCATGAATGTGACTAGCAGAGGGGCTCTCTGGTATGAAGGAGCACCCATTTGGCACTTTCCTTACTTAAGCAGTACTACCATCACCTCACTTGGCTTTACAGAACTGACAGTGGTAGCAGGTATGTGTTAATGTGACAGTCTAGGCATTTTTACCCATACCATGTGCAGGGAGAAATGCCTACAGGCCTCTCCATCCAAACTGGTCTGCCAGTTCCCTCTGACATTTGTGTGCGAATGTTACATCAGCGTATACACAACATATGTAGCAGAATGAGTTAGGAGTGTGTGGATCCTGGCTGACTGTGGAAACAGAAGAATCCATTTTGGATTTCCTGTTTAGGTCTGGTGTACAAAATGGAGGTTGAAGGTAGTCTGGCCGGGAAGCAATATGCATTATCGTTCTCCTTCAGTGCACATTTGATAAGACAATATTTCGTGTTTTGGCGGACAGGCAACAACAGTTCTCCCTGACGTGCTGAAAGTCTTTTTCCTGCTCCTTTGTTCCCCCTGAGGTGCTACCCCATCACATTTATAGGTGAAGAATACAAATACTTCTCCCATTTTGTTGCTATGTTTTGGATTTCTCTGAGCCAGAGACTCCAAGCCCTGATCACCCCCCTTTCTGCTGACACTCAAAGTCTGCGTATTGTCTCTCTGGAATTAGTACGCAAAAGAAGCAGAACTGCCTGAAAGCGACCCAGAATTATGCCTGGAGAATGTACAGACTTTTTAAAGAAAAAGTCTAAGGTTGGAGCTGAAACCCCAAGTCAGCGTAAAAGGGCTTCCCACTGATTGGCGCTCAGGTCACACCCCTCCAGGGTTTCATAGAAATCAATCAATGCATGGTGTATCTACTAGCCAGCTTCCCTCGCAGTTAAGGGGACATCACTGAGGGTTGAAAAAATCCTTCTGTAGGTGATGACAATCAGCCCTGAGAAGAGAAGCCCTTGGTGCTGAGAGAGTAGTGCTGGATGATTTCCTGCAGAAGAAGACTGCTGAGAGGAGATGCTAGTCCAGCTGCTAGGAGGAAGTGAGACTGATCAGAGGAAGGACTGAACAAGCGCAAGCGACATCTTCTCTGCAAAGCCCTGTGGGAGATCAACCCTGCAAACAATTGTAGTGGTGCCCTGATCTCTGAGCGTGTATCAACAGTTTGTCCTAACATGGCCTCATGATTGGCCTGCGTGAGTTCAGCAGGTTTGCCATGTAGAATGAAGTTCCGCTTCTTTAGAACCTGCCAGTAACCCAATGGAAATGTAAAATCTTTCTAAAGTAGAATACGCTTTAAAGACAGAAGCTGCAAACCATAGCTGCAGGTCTACTGGAGACTGTACACAGCATTATGAAAGTGCACCTCTGTGACTATTACACCCTTCAACAATGTTGCGGAATCCTGAAGCACAGGGTTCAAGGACAACTATATTCCCCATCATCCTCCTGCCTCATTTGCGGAATTGATCCCCTTTTCAAGTGACACATGTAGTGGGGTCTCATCTCATTTTTTAAAGGCATATGACCACCTCCACTGGTGCTCCAACTGCTTCGGGCCAAAGGTATCTGGAAGAAGGTAGGCACAGGTGGATGAAGAAGCTAGAACCATGTGGCCTCAATGCCAGTGTGCCCCCCTCGAATGGAGTCCTCCGGCAGGCGATCTAGGTAAAACATCCCCCTGAGGCCTATTGCAGCTTGAGACTTTCAATTATCACATACTGATCTACCACAGCCATATACATAAGCTGAATCCCAGCAAACACTTTGAAGAAACACCAGTATATTTCCTACAGTTGTTAGCATATTCCTGATCTCATAGCAGATTTGCTGGTGTTGTACTGTGTTGTTAGAAGTACCAAGACGTTTTTCATTCAAGATAGGGTACTGGCTGGACAATCTATCTTTGTGAATTACTGAGGAACACCTCCCTGAGTAAGCCTTGGACTGCTTGCTTCCCTACCTTTAAAGGCAAGCCCTACAGGACTGTACTTGGTCCTACATTTTTGCATCTTCCAGTAGGTTCATCAACAGAACATCAGAGCCGATTAGACCTAGTTCCGACTGTTTAGACACAGTAAGCCCTGCGTGTATTAACTAGTTTCAAAATTCCATCTCTTAAATATAGGACTCACATTAGGACAAATGGATGCCCTCAAAAGCAAAGGCACTGCCAGTAATATATTTTAGACAATTCTCAGTGAGCATCAAATATGAAGTTGTCATCTGAGGGAGCCCTAATAATGCATTCAAAAATATATATTCCTCCCTCAGATGGCAAGCTCCCCACAAACCACTACTGGAGGTCCTGGAAACAACTGTTATTGTTTTACGTACCCTTAAAATTGGTAATATCGCTTCACCCCATTCGATTTTGGAAGTATAAACATGTGTGCCATTTATATTTGAACTATCAGTGAAGAGTCCTCTCAAGACATTTTGTCCAACTTAATTTGCAATTAAATCTCTAACCAATGTAATTTAAGGAATCAACTTTCTCCAGAACACCCACATTTATCCATATTGACTCAAAATAAATGTGTATGAGGTACATGTAGAACCTCAAACGTACTTTGGTTTGGGTTTGGAACAATATATGCTGTGCAAAAGCATTGAGAGACTCAGTTGTCCATTTGAGGTGCAGGAAATAAAACAACATCATCTGCAAAAGGCTGAATGGGAAAAGTCTACCATTTGTCTTCGGAAAGTCCCAAGCATACTACGTGAGTGCATTAACAGCTTGACATGACCACCCGTCGAGCAACTTAGCTTCCAATTGCAGATGTATCTCAATGAGGGCATATTAAAATGGCAGTGATTTTGCTACCTCCATGTAATGCATGGTTGTATGCAAGACAAATATTTCCATGCCATGGAAAGACAACCATAGGTTGATAAGTCCGATATAGAAGGCTTCTAGCTTCACAAGAGTGGTATTCATTACTCAGCAGGTACCAATTAGTGCACTGTTCCACAGCAGGGAATCCCTCTTTGAGACCGAGCTTCACATCAGATACAATGCCTTGCCATTACCCGATATATATATAAATGCTTAAGCGGCAACTTGCCAAAAAGATTAGCAATGCAATTTTTAGGGTCGACAGAGTGATAATATTTGAGATCTTCCAATCTTCCGCAGACACAACATAGCATTGTATGTATATTCAGTGTACAAGTCCTGGTCTGTCCAACCGTATCTAACCTACAACAAATATAAGTAGCAGAAACATGGTAAATATAAACACAGGTGAACTGTCTCCTCATTTTTTTTTTTTTAAACAAATTTTTTATTGGGTTTTGTCACAAAACACACATCAATTGCAGCTTTTCCCATATCCCCCCAATCAAATGCAAGTGGGTCTTTACAGTAAAGTGCTGAATAATGGCCCCCAGAATGAACAGGGCCAACAGTACACAATCTCGAAAAGGCCAATCCTACCCACTTTGCCCTTGGTGTAGAAGGGGATGCGAAAATGAAAGTTAACTCCCCCCCTCCCTCCCCGGTACCCACCATTGGTGCATAGTTAACAGTATAGTCGTTGTGGAATAGAAGCACAGGAGTCGTCAGGAAGGGATCATGCAATGTACCTGTCGTGCCATAGGGGTGTAGTCCAATCATAATGTTAGTCTTCCGGGTCACGTCGTGTGTCATAGTCACGTAATGTTTGTACCAGGGCCTCCCATGCATGTGCCATCTCCAAAGCCTTATCATTCTGTTGTCGACGTGCCAATTGAAATCTCAGTGTGCTCTCCCCACTAGCCCACTTGATTGATTGAATTGATTGAATAAAATTTATACCGCGCAGAAAATAACCCGAAGGCATCAAGGCGCCTAACAAAACAGATCCTAAAGGAACTGACTGCGCCATCTAGCACCTGCTGGACCCGTCTGTGTCTTCCAGTGTCGTGTAATTTCGTGCTTCGCAAGGATGAGCCCCATGTCTATGAATTTGCTTGTAATCTTATTTTTGGGGTTATGTGGAAACCAATGGAGGACCCCAACAGCCATGTCAAACTGTAAGTCTCGCTCTGTCACCTCGTTAAGAGTATTGCCCACTGTTTTCCAATAAAGGTTTAAACTAGGACATGTCCATAGCATGTGGTCGAGCTCTACATCAACTACCTTACATCTAGGGCAATGCGCGGAATCTACAGCAAAGTATTTTTTGATCTTTCCCGGGGTCAGGTATGCCCGATGAAGAATGTAAAAGTGGACTATTAGAAATCGCGCATTGCGCGTGCTCTTCCAAGCCCGTCGCAGCAGTTGCACCCATACTGTCTTGGGAATTTCTCTTCCTATGTCAGCCTCCCATTTACTCTTCAGTGTCTCTAGAGGAGGCAAACCCTCATTAATCATTCTGGAGTAAAGACATGTAACTGCTTTAACCGTTCCCGCTGCCGTCATGGTATATTGGCAGGCCATCATCGTTTTTGGTTCATCGAGCCCCCCCTTCCAGTGTGCCTGTATTGCACGCGTGAGTGCCGAGTGTAGTAGAAAGTCTCCTCTAGGTAGGTCATAGCGATCTAAAAGCATCGGAAACGACAATAACGTTCCATCTTCATAAAGGTCCCCCAGGACTTCAATCCCCACCTCCTCCCATTTCTGCAACTGCGACCAATCTCCGCCATGTGGCAGTGCTGTTAGCATCCCCAGCGGAATTTCGGGGGCGTATGGGTGGGTCATGCCCGCTCTACGTTGTGTCCGGTTCCAGCATAGTCTAAGTGTGCGTTCTTCTTGCGTGAGGTCGCGACGGGCTAATCTCTGCTGCATTGCTATATAAGAGACCACATGTCTAGGTATTCCCAAGCCCCGTCTATCCTCCGGTCCTCTGAACTCCCGTGCTATTTCCTGGGTGTATATCTGCAATTGAGCCGCTAAATAATACACTTCGAAGTCGGGGACAGCTAAACCCCTTCTGATTTAGGTCTCATTAGTGTTGCAAGAGACACTCTGCGTCGGCCCGTTCCCCAGAGAAAGGACACTACCAGTGATTTCAGGAGCCGGAAGACAGCAGGAGGAATCCAAACGGGGAGCGTTCTAAAATAATATAACAGTCGTGGGAGCGCCACCATTTTTAGCAGCGCTATACGACCCGCTACCGATAATGGGAGGGTGGCCCAGAAGGACATACTGCTCTTCAGTGCTCTGATTCTGCGGGAGATGTTGCCCTCCAAGATATCGGTTGGGGTGTGGTAGATATAGACCCCTAGGTATTTCAGGCAGCTGGGTTCCCATCTGATTGTCCTGATTGTGGTGGGCTGGGTCTCCCCTTTTCGTACTGGGAATAAACAGGTCTTGGACCAATTCACTTTGAGACCAGAAATTTCACCAAAGGCGGTCAGCAGGTTGTCGGCTCCCACTAGGGCTCCTTCGGCATCCTCTAGAAAGAGCAAAAGGTCATCAGCGTAGAGCGAGATGAACTGTTGCCCTGTCGAGCTCCACAATCCCCCATAATGAACTCCCGTACGGATTGACATTGCGAGGGGCTCCATAGCCAGCGCAAATAGCAACGGGGACAGTGAACATCCCTGTCTCGTGCCTCTCTCCACCGAGTATTGAGGGGATATCAGTGCACCCGACTTTACTCTAGCCAATGCCGAAGCGTATAGCACAGCAGTCCACTGTAAGTACCCCTCGCCCACTCCATGACGCCCGAGAACCTTGCCTAGGTATTCCCATTCGAGGCTGTTGAATGCCTTTTCCAGGTCTAGCAACAGTATCATGGGATGGGGGCTTCTGCATGGTCTTCTTCCAGTAGTCGTATCAGTCGGCGTATGTTCATAGTGGTGTTGCGCTTAGGTATGAAGCCCGCTTGGTTCTCATGGACCAGTGTGGTCATATGCTCCAATAGTCGGGACGCTAAAATGCTACTCAAAGTTTTGTAATCCGTTGTGAGCATCGACAGCGGTCTGTAGGACGTTGTATCGTTGCTCTCTCTACCGGGTTTAAGTAGGGGGATTACTAACGCTTCGCGCATAGTGTGCGGTAGCTAACCCAATTGTTTTGCCTCTCTGTAGACTACCAATAGGCGTGGAGCTAAGAGATCCACGTATTTGGCGTAAAATTCAATGGGCAAACCGTCCAACCCGGGGGTTTTATTACGTGCCATCTGTTTAATGGCTCAACGGATTTCACCTAGCTCAATATCTTTGCCCAGGTTCTTTGCTTGCTCAGGACTTAACATCGGAAAGGGGAGTCCTTCAAGAAACTTGTCTATGGCCAGGGTACCAGCTAACAACTTACTTTGATACAGGGTTTCATAATAGCTTGCGAAACTACGTAGGATTTCATGTTGGGTGTATACTTCGTCACCCCGGGGCCGCATGTATGGATACTATGGGGGAACTTCATCTCATGGGGTTGGCAAGCCAGGCCAATAGGGCTCCTGACTTGTCTCCCTCTGAGTGGGATCTGGCTGTGTATGTCTTGTGGTCGAAACGGCGCAGCCTTTCTACTTCAACTGCTACTGCTTCTTTTGCGGCTGTGCTCTGCTCTTGTAACTCAGGGTGACCCGGGCGCAAGAGCTCCGCTTCTCGGAGTTTCTGGTCTGCCTTAGTAAGGTTGTCCAAAAGAACCTTTCGTACTCCCACCTTCTTACCTATGCAAAACCCTCTCACGACTACCTTGAATGCATCCCAATCCGTCACTCTCTTCCTTGTCGTACCCTCATTCTCTTCGAAGTAGTAGGCTATCCTCTCCCCCAAGTCTCCATGGAAAAGAGGATCTTCTAGCATCTCTGGGCGCAATCTCTAAGTAGGGACGCAGGAGGCGCTCGGAAACCACTGCACATCAATCAATAAAGGATTGTGATCAGATAGTGTCCTCGTCAGATATTCCGTCCTCACAATTGTTGGTAGCAACGTTGAGGAACACAACAGCGCATCCAGCCTCACATGGAGCTCGTGCATTCCCGAGAAAAAGGAATAATCTCGGGTGTGCGGGTGCTGAGCGCGCCAGATGTCGGTTAGGCCCCACCTCGATTGCCATTCCAGTCTACCCTTAGCTATGCGGTGCGCTGGGGAATCTGCCAGCGGAGGGTGCGACCTGTCGAGGGTAACATCTAACACTGAGTTGAAGTCTTCCCCCATTAACAGAGGTCCTGCCAAGAAGTGGGCCAGGGAGCCCGACAGTGTCGCAAGAAAGGTCAACTGATCCACGTTGGGTGCATAGATGCTGCAGATGTTAATGTCCCTTCCTCCCAGCTTTCCCGCTATAGCTACAAACCACCCCTCAGGGTCCACCACTTGCTTGGCAACTTGAAAAGGGACTCCAGCCCTGATCCAAATTAGTGCGCCCCTAGCGTACGCTGAATATGTAGTGTTGTATATTTGGCCTCTCCACCTGCGCTGCAGTGTTATCCCCTCTGCCTTCGTTAAATGTGTTTCTTGCAATAACGCTATCTGGACCCCTCTGCGTATCAAGTAGGCATGTATTTTATGTCGTCTCGTCATGGTGTGTAGACCCCGTACATTCCAGGTAATGCATTTCAAGTTAGATAATTCACCCATTGTCCCACAGTGTCCCGTGCCCGTTTCTCCACCCAACTATTGCGTGGTCTAAACGTGAAAAGTCCCCAGCACCAATGGCGTGTCCTCCCCCAACAAGAAAACATTCCCCTAACTCCCCTGCCACCCCAGAACAGGACCCAAAGATCGCAATCTAGTTCCCATCCAAACACTCCCAAAAGAAACTGTCAGATAAACCCAACGGTAGTCACCGCGGGTGTGCCTTAAGGGCAATATGGGGGGTCGAGCACCAACGGGAAGCCACCCTCCACTCGGGCCACCTGTGAGCGATCGAGCCCTAAATGATTGCGTTCAGCTGTAGGCTTCACCCGTCACCCTTCCATAAACATTCAAACAACCCCCTCATCTAGTGCGTAGCAATCAGTTCGCCATAGTTCGTCCCCCAACCTCAACAGCTCCCCAGGAGTTCTCATTGTTCGTCTAGTATTCCTTCAGCCGTCTCTGGGGTAACCGAGGGCAGCGGCACACTGTCAGTTTCCGAGCCCTCAGTGTCTGAGAGGTCATCGCCCCTGCTAGACTCTGCTCCCTCCGTCATAGGAGCATCTTGAGATCCCGATATGTTGGACACCACCTCCAGAACACCTCGCCGTTCCGCTGCCGTTTCTAGCAATGAAGGTTGCCCAAGTCCTCTACGTCTATTGCATATCCACCTAGATTTCCGTCGTGGTAGCCCCTCGGACACCGCTTCAAGGTGAGAGCCAAGGCCGTCCTTGCCGGTTCTGTACAGTTCCAGCCAGCTACATACTTCTTCAAGTGTGTCAAAAAATTTGGTAGTAGCAAAAAGAACAGGTGATGGACAGAATGCAGAACAATGTCATGCATTCACCCCAGTACAGAGATCTGGGCCTAAATCCATCGTTTTTTTGCTCACCATGCCTTTCCAGTTTGAACCCAGCCATATGCAAATCAGTCTTGACCCTGTGCCCCATGGGAACAATCCAGCCCGAACTGCCAAGCCAGGTCCTCCCTGGACTGGAAACAAGCATCCAAGGACCGGTTGGGATTTCAGCCCTCTTCAGCCTGGATAGCTTGATTCCAGTGGCATGGAGAGCACGGGACTCACGTCTGAGCATACCCGTCCCACTCGGGGTGACAAAAGCAAAAACAACAGGTGATGGACAGAATGCAGAACAATGTCATACATTCACCCCAGTACAGAGATCTGGGCCTAAATCCATCACCACCCCCTTTTGTACCGCTTTTGGCCGCCATAAGTGTGGCAGGGTATGCTCAGACGTGAGTCCCTTGCTCACTTTGCCACTGGATTCAAGCAAGCCGGGCTGAAGACGGCTGGAATGCCAGAAACCGGTCCTCGGAAGCTTGTTTCCGGTCCAGGAAAGACATGGCTTGGCAGTTCGGGCTGGACTGTTCCCATGAGGCACAGGGTCAGACTGATTTGCATATAGCCATGTCTGAACTGGGGTGGCAGAGTGGGCTAAAGAACGGTGATGGATTAAACCCAGATCTTTTGACTGGGTGTGAGTGTTTGATTGATTCAGATGCTCCGTCCATCACCACCCCTTTTTGTACCGCTTTTGGCCGCCATAAGTGTGGCAGGGTATGCTCAGATGTGAGTCCCTTGCTCACTTTGCCACTAGATTCAAGCAAGCCAGGCTGAAGACGGCTGGAATGCCAGAAACCGGTCCTCGGAAGCTTGTTTCCGGTCCAGGGAAGACATGGCTTGGCAGTTCGGGCTGGACTGTTCCCATGAGGCACAGGGTCAGACTGATTCGCATATAGCCATGTCTGAACTGGGGTGGCAGAGTGGGCTAAAGAACGGTGATGGATTAAACCCAGAACTTTTGACTGGGTGTGAGTGTTTGATTGATTCAGATGCTCCGTCCATCACCACCCCCTTTTGTACCGCTTTTGGCCGCCATAAGTGTGGCAGGGTATGCTCAGACGTGAGTCCCTTGCTCACTTTGCCACTGGATTCAAGCAAGCCAGGCTGAAGACGGCTGGAATGCCAGAAACCGGTCCTCGGAAGCTTGTTTCCGGTCCAGTGAAGACATGGCTTGGCAGTTCAGGCTGGACTGTTCCCATGAGGCACAGGGTCAGACTGATTTGCATATAGCCATGTCTGAACTGGGGTGGCAGAGTGGGCTAAAGAACGGTGATGGATTAAACCCAGATCTTTTGACTGGGTGTGAGTGTGTGATTGATTCAGATGCTCCGTCCATCACCACCCCCTTTTGTACCGCTTAAAAATTTGGTAGTGTCATCAACTATTATTCGGAGCGTAGCCGGGAATAATAAGGAGTATTGGATGCTCTCGTTCCTCAGCTCCCGTTTGACCGCCAGGAAGGAGGTCTGTTTACGCTGCGTTTCGTAAGTGTAGTCCGGAAAGATGTTGATTTTGCTATTTTCCACCTGAAAAGGACCGTTTAATCGAGCATTGTGAAGCAACAGGTCTCTGTCTCGGTAGTGCAGCAGCCGTGCAACCACTGGGTGCGGAGGGCGGCCCTGTTGCAGCGGTCGGGACGGGACCCTATGCGCCCGCTCCAGGGTGTAGAAGGGGGACAAACCCTCCAGCGCCACCTTTGTTCGGAGCCAATCTTCAAGAAAGCGAACCATGTCTCCCCCTTCAATTTTTTCGGGCAGTCCTACGATTCGGATGTTGTTCCGGCGAATGCGCCCTTCAGCGTCCTCTGCCCTTTTCTCCAGTGCATCTATTCGGTCCAACACATCAGTCATGGTGGCTGAGAAGGCTTTTTGCGCTGGCTCCAGGGTGCGAACCGTGCCCTCCATCTCTTTGACCCCATCGGAGAGTTTGCCGTGATCCGCTCTGAGTAATCCGAGCCCCATTGCCACTTGTGCTATATCTTGTTGAAGTGCCGCTCGGGTATCCGTGATCGCTGTCAAGATCTTATCCAGCTGGTGTTGTAGGTGCGGATCTCGTGGCGTTTCAGAGTCTGGTTGATCTCCCTTGTCCGGCATCTCTGCGTCCGACGTGGATTGCATATTGCCCTTGGCTCCTTTCGGCTTCCCCATGTCAGTAGTGGCGTCCAATGTTGTCCACAACGAGCGGGGGTAAGCCGCCCAGCGACAGGCGAAGCTCGCCGAGGTCCACCCCGGTCAGCAGGCACCTCGGCTGCAGGGAAGGATGTCACCTGGGTGCGCGCAGCTCGGGTTCTAAAGAACAGTCACAGTGACCCCATCATCAGTTCGCCGGCAGGTTATGAGAGGTATTCCCATCCAAAATGGCGCCAATCAGGATCTGCACTGATCTCCGGAGGAGGAAGGCCTCGACGGGTGGAGAGACGAATCAACGGGGACCCCCATGCAGCGCGGCAGACCATCCAGTGTCAGTTCCATCGAACCCCCACCTGTATCCCATCAACGAGCGGGTGTCGCAGCAAAGGCCCAGTCCGCGGCTGCACCGCACCTCAACCGTGCACCTGCGCCCGTCTATATTACCCGTCCATGGGTGCAAATACGGTGCTCAGCCCGCCAAGGTCGTAGGCACCCATAGGGAGGGTGGGCTAGTGAATGGGGTGTCCCTGTGGGGTTTGAGTGTCCGTGGTGCCCCCTTTGTTCCTCGACCCAATGGGCAACCCTCTCTCCAACCAGAGGACTCCTACAGCCGCTCCCGCAATCCGCGGCATCCCAGGAGAGGTGGGGCGGGGGGGAGGCGTCATGCTCTCCAGTTAACAACCCAGTAATCCTCGAGCCTGAGACCGCCAGAGGACCCCCGCTGCAGCACCCCCCACCTTTCCATTCCTCGCCAAAGCGACGTATGTCAGCCGCCCGTCCCCTTCTCCTCAATCAACTCCGCGTCTAGTGGCACAGGTCGCAGGAGCGGGATCCCTCCGCCTGTACGCTGCTCCGCCGGTGCGGCCCTCACAGGCAGCACTCACACCGCTGGGTCTCGCCGTGGGCCGGGGCCGTGCGCCGCCGATCCGCAGGTCGGTAATGTCCCTCCTCGCTCCCGGTCCAGGTGATGTTATGCCAGTCTCGTGGCCGCCATGCTGCTTTCTGCCCAGGGGTCTGCAAGCCGGGCAAGCGGTCGAGTGCGTCCCATAATGGCCAGGAAGTTGGGTCGGCACCTCCTGACTCGGGGGGAGTTTCACTCCCTACCGGTTCGCCGGGTTAAGATCCAGAGCCCCAAACGCCCTCTGCGCAGCAAATTTGTCCTCGCTAGTCCCCAGCCGGGTACATAGCCGCCGATCCAATCCGCGCGGCAGACGTACGTGGGAGCCGCCGCGCGGGTGCCTCCGAATGTCGATCGTGGTCTGGGCAGTCACCTCACTCCTCGTCGGTGGGCAGGGTGGTCATGTCCAGATCTCAGGCCCCGTGTGCTCGCCGGCCGATCGGAGACAATTATTTCCACACGGCCGCCATCTTGGTCGCAGCTCTGTCCGGGGCAGTCGAGCTGCGTTCAGCCGATTTAGACAGCAGCCAGCTCCGCAGGGATGATCCGCCGTGGGTCCGCCGGTCGAGAGACCCTTCCTACACAGTTTCAAGTGGGTTAGGGATCGGCAGCGTCGATTTAACAGGATTATTGGAGGCTTGATCGCGGAGCAGAGCGCTCAGGCGACCTCCTCCATCGGCGCTCAAGCCACGCCCCCGTGAACTGTCTCCTCATAAATGCAAGTACCACTGCCTGGCCCTTCAAGGACCACAAACTGATGAACAAATGTGTGGTGTTTATCTCTTAAGAATTTTGTCAAATCTACACCGAGGTCCAGCAGTCGCGAGCCTTTCTACGCAAAAAGATCCAGACTGTAAGATTGATGTTCGCTCCTAAAGAGCACGCGTTCTATCACATGCAGTGACGTCACAACATGCATGACACTGCTTAGAATACCTAATACTTCACTACATTGTCAAATTCCTAACATAAGCCCATTTAAGAGGCAACATAGTTTGTGACATGCTGTCTGGGAATGGGCAAAGTGAATACCTCATTCACAATGGAATTGGAAAGGCAAAGTTAAAACAGCCTCTAATCTCCTAAACATATTCACCAGATTCAAAAACAGAAACATAAGCAAAAGAAGATTAAGGCCAACAACAGTGAATTTCAGGTAAGAGCAAGAGAAGTAAATGATTATGTATCTTTTAGCGACATTCTCGTAGACGTAATTGCAAAAATGCAGCATTCCACAAAGACCTGTGGTGGATGAAGCCTGGATTAAAAAACATCAGAAGGACCAAGAGGCGAAAACAGAAAAACAGGGAGGACAGATACAAATAAAAGAAGACCTGATATTGGTATCTTGGAATAACACCACAAGAAAATAAAACGAGAGAGATTTATCACACAAGGGAAGGTTGGGGGAGTAAAGCAGAAATGAGAGTGAGCAATGGTAAGAACAAACTATGCCCACACCACACACACACACACACACAGACCAACTAAGTACTCACTGGCTTTCATATTCATCATGTGGCATGGCCCAACCACCTGTATGGTTGCCACCTTCCAAGAGAAAAATACCGTCCATTTCTTGTTGTTTTAAGGGTCTGTAAAATGATTATTCACAATACTAAATTGGACTTTAAACAAATCGTCTGTATTCGTTTGTACCATGACTCTTTTGTCTTTGTTTACTTTAATTATTGGTCATTGGTCATTAACTCAGGTCTAGAACACATTTAAAAGTGTTTTTCTATTTTTATTTGCTGGTTGAAGTATGTCCAGCTAAGGCTAATAATACCGGCTTTCGATGGTTTTCCTTATTTTTGTACCAGCCGAAACCTTAAAATACTGGTGATGCAGGTAGAAAACAGGCAGGTGGCAACCATATCCACCAGTAGTTCATGCACCACTGCTTCGAAGCCCAACCACAAATCCTGAGAACTTAGGCCACTTGGTTTTCAAAGGGTGTCCGGACCAAGGTGACATACGCAGGGAATAGAATTAGCCAATAAACACAAATAAACAACCAATGGGAAAGCCAAAACGTTTGGCTTAGTCCACCAATCTTTTAGCTTGTTTTGTTGTAGTTTCTGCAAACTTTATAGTTTGGGAGCTTCTGGGGTCCCATCAATGTAAAAAAAGAATAGTTTAAAATAAAAAATATGTTTTTGGTCGCAAAATGTACATTTTTTGTTTGGATTTGTGCCTTGTTAAGAAGCAGAATGACATCACTCTCCAGGAAGTTAGCTAACCTATTACCTCATGCTGTGTGCTGTTCTGGGCAGAAGAGAAATATGAATGACACAATAGACCAATGTATGAAGAGGTCTGGCTGATAGCCCTGATAACTTGTACATATGTGAGTAAGTAATTTATTTGCAGATGAATTAAAATCCTTAGAAATTTAAGCCACACAAGGAAATTAGACAGAAGTTATTACTAAAAAAAACGTTGTGAATAAAAAGGAACTCATTTGTTAAAAGCATCATGCTGTACCAGAAGGATGACCTCATACATTATAACCAATAGTCCATGAAAGTGCACCGTGCCCAGGTACTCCCGGTATTTGCAGGTGAATTTCTACCAGCTTCTGCTTGGAAGGCTATTACTAAAAACATTGTGTATTAAAAGGAACTAATTTTTAATAAAAACATCATGCTGTACCAAAAGGGATACCTCATACATTACGACTAATAGTCCATTAAAGGGCACCGTACCCAGTTACTTCTGGTGTTTGAGGGTGAATTTTTACCAACTTCTGCTTGAGAGGTCTATAAACAGCAGGCTAGGTGAAGGTAGGATTGTCCAGACGAGGTTAAGACACTGAAACCTCTTGATTGATAAGGGTTATATATTGGGTGGCAAAAGGATATAACCGCCTAGATCAACTAACAAGTTCCAGTTACTTTGTCTATAGTGTTCAAGCCCTGGGAGGGGGGGGGGGCAAACTTCTTGTTTAACATGGGAGAATGTACTGTTAATAATTTATTCACTTGTAGTAGGAACGTATCAGCCCTGCATGAAGGCTGGATTGATTTGCTATTCAGTAATGATCTTATCTTGAGAGCCCGAAAGGCAGGGCAAAGTAATGTATGTCTTAGTTGGTTAACTACAGAGCAAATGCAAAGGAGATTAATTAGGCTTTCATCGAATTGCCCACATAAGCAGCAAAGAGAGTTTGGCCATATTTGTTTCCAGGGCAGGACCTGATCTTTTGAAAGAAAAGCTTCCATTCGGCTAATTAAAAATAGATGCTGGATGGTGTGAGAGATATGGCATGTGAGATATTGTTGGGAGCCTCAGTTGCTATAAGATTGTAAGACTGTCCAGCCATGCTTCTTTCCAGCAATTTCTGCTTTGTCATTGAACCAAGATTTTAGCTTAGCTGCTTTGTCTGCGATTTTTTAAAATGCTGTAAAGCTGATGTTCAGCTCCCAGGCCTCGTAAAAGTTAAGAGATAAAAAGCTTGACGGAGCACTGTTGGCCAGCCATTTCTATTAGTATGTTGGCTTTCCATTTTAGTCCAACACAAAGCAGCCAAAGACTCGGGTGGGGCGGCTCTCATCTTCCAGCACAATTTAATTATAGCGGCCATCATCACCGGAAGCTGTTGAAAAAGCCTGAATTCCAGATGCACTTGTGCTTGAGAAGTGTGTTGTGGTAGGTGAAAGATACGTTTGAACAGGGCAGACTGCAGATGATTGAGAGTCATTACATCTTTGTCCTTAGAAAGTTCTGAACCGTAGGTCAGCGAAGGTAGAAATTTTGCTCCAAAGATTATCAGTAAGTATAATTAGGACGAGCTCCCCATCGATTTTTAATTAGATTGAAAGCGTACAATAGCTTATTAGCTAGTTCCCTTCGTTGTGCAAGATGCTTTTTAAAATTTGATCTGGAGTCCATATCCACCCCTTGATATTTCTAGGTGCTGACCCGGTCGATCTTGTTCCCAGCAGCTTTCCATTTAAAATTTGTATTTTGCAGTCTATTTTTGGGCAGAAAACAGATTACTTTAGTTTTGCTGGGATTTAGCTTCGAGCCTGAAGATTCAGTAATACTAAGGAGGGCAGTTATTTGGTGCTGCAAGACGATGGGAGTCTGGCTGCATAAAACAATGTTGTCTGCATATTGTAAACTGCGCACTGGTCTGTTTGCGAGTTTCGGTGGATCACTCGAAACTTCTGATAACAGGGCTTCCAAGTCTGCTATATATTTTGAAGAGACAAGGGGCAAGGACACATCCTTGTTTTAGGCCTATAAATGTGGAGAACTTTTTGGTTGTTCTATCATCCTTATGTATTTTAATTTGTACCCAGGTATCTCAGTATTGTTCAATGATAATCTTGAGGAGGTGTGGAGGTACACCCCATCTAGCCATCTTTGCCCATAGGATGGCCATGAGACCGTGTTGAATGCTGATTTTAAATTGACGAAGCAGGTATATAAGTTGGAGGCCCTGTGGTTTGCTTTTTCGATCAGTAGAGTAAGGGCCAGGAGGTTGGTAGTTGTGCTCATGCCGGACCTAAACCCCGTTTGAGTAGCTGGGATGATGTTTTCGGCTGATGCCCATGCTTCCAGATCTGTTAAAAGGTTAGCAGCTTAAAGTTTAGCATTGACATCAATCAGAGCGATTAATCCCTTAGTTTTCTGAGTTTGACCGTGAGCCTGACTAGGAGATGGAGTGGAGGACACTACCTCTCCATGATGCTGGAATTGTATTGGTGGTAAATGCCAAATTAAATAAGGGAGTAAGATACGAATCCCAAAAGACCTGATCATATTTGTATTTGGCATTGGGAAGACCCTTTGGTCCTGGTGCCCTCTCTGTTCTCACTTTCTTCAAGGATTGCCTAACCTGCGATTCCTTCAGCCGGTTTCCCTCTGACGGGCTCACTGTAGGCATTGAACCCTTTGTGGTTATGCCTTTCCCAATTGCACTATTGATAACTGCCCTGGGCGGGCTTCTTCGATGTATGTAATCCAGTCTGATTCTGAAATTCTGGCGTTATGATGGCAAAAACTACAGTTTGCGAGTGCATTTATTTCTAACCAGAGCTGTTTATTGTTTTTTGTTTTACTTGTATGCAGCAGTTTTATTCATATGTTTTCCTGGTGTGTTTTTTGGCTGACCAGATTGCCTTTTTGTAAGAACGCCTCAGTGCCGCAATTTGGTCTGCGGTGGAGTGGCTAGGTATTGAATGTTTTTATTGCAGCTTCCTAATTTCCTTGTTGGTAGCTATTTTTCTCTCCGAAGGGCTGCGGTAAACCAGAGTGCTCCATTAATTGATAAGTTGAGAGATTGTGGTTGATTGGCTGGCCAGTTAGTAACGAGTCCTGCTATGTCCCAGTTAGTCCATGTCCCCTGTTGAGTTGCAGTTAATTTGAAAATGAACATGTTTCTGTAATTCATTACTGCAGCTGCCATCCTTTCATCCCAAGCCAAGTGTTTTGATTGTAAGCACAAGGGGGGACCATTGGGTCTTTGCTTTGAGGGACTCTTTGCGGATGTATTAGAAGCTCGACCTGCTGGGGAAAGTGGTCACTCTCTACTCTGGGTTTTATACATATAATTTCAGTAAAATAAAAAAAGATCTTGTCTTACTCAAAAATGACCACTGATGAAACCTGGGCAACAGCGGCACCAGACCATAGCAAAAACACATGCACAAGCAAACAAGCACACACTTACTGTCATGCTTCATATAATCAACACTGGCACTTTAGTTAGTATGTGATCTTTTTAACCTCTTCCATGCTCATGACGAGCTGAGCTCGTCATGAGCCACGGCGCTCCGGTGCTCATGACGAGCTCAACTCGTCATGAGCCGTGGAACGCTCGCATGCGGGGATAATTCCCCTGCTGTGCTGAGCGTTCCACGGCAGGTAATGCACCTGTGACGAGCTGAGCTCGTCATGAGCACAGGAGCGCTGTGTCTCATGACGAGCTGAGCTCGTCATGAGCATGTGGGCGCCGTGCGCTCCCCCCTCCCCCCAGCACAGCGGGAAATTAACCCCCGCAGCGAAGGGGCTAACTACGTGATCCCTACCCTCATTTACTGATTTTTAAAATGATGTGTGGCCATGACTAAGAAGTGTTTGCAAAGGGAACAGGAAAAAAACTGGGAACTAGTATATCAGAATTTGTTCCAGAGTCACTATGGGGGATATGTACAAGAAAGTGTTGTAGCGGACGTAATGTCAAATCTGGCAACATTACGCTCAGACATTTTACAAAAAACAGGGATGCGCTATATTTACAAAAATATGGCGCACCCCCGCGTTTCGCCTAGCGCTGGCTCTAACAAATCTGCTAACGCCAGTGCAGGCACCCTTGCGTAATGTTTCAAGGGTTCCTGTGCTGCACGAGCAATTGTTTATGTGCAGAAAGGCACACCTTCCTGCACGTAAACAATCTCTCAAGGCGATTTGCTCTGTCTGCAGCCCACATAGCAAGTGCAAAACATGAGGAGAAATTAATAATTTCTCCTTGTATTACCATTCTAAAACCAGGTTTTACCTGGCCTTAGTTTTTGGCGCTGCCCCAGCCTTGTAAATATGGGGCAGCATCAAAAAGCAATGGGTGTGGCAGTGGCACGCCCACTCTAACACCCATCGCATGCCTCTTTGCAGCAGAGGACTGATGTGGAAAGGGGCATATTTGCAAGGTGGCGTTAAGCCATGTTAAGTGCATAACGCCACCTTGTAGATATGGGGCTGAGAGCAACTCCACCGGATCGTCAGAAAAAGTGAATCTCCGGTGGCGTTAGAAGCTCTAAATATGCCCCTGAGTGCAGTGCCATCAGTATCTTTTGCTGCGTTGCCTTATATTGCCCACAGAGGATGCGATTCACATCTTCTACTTCTCCTGCTTTACACATGAATTTAGGAGCAAGCCAGTATTACAAGAGTATGTCACAGCAAAATGTTTTTGGATCTAGCTCGTAGATCTCCAGTCCATGCAACTCCTGCTCTCCTGGGAAAGACCTGATCTGAAATATATTCGAATTTCTACAACAAAGCACAGTGAGCTACTAATGCACACAGCGCTGTTTCTATCTCCCAGCCCTTATCTTGTGCTGCTGCTGGAAGTATTTATAGCTGCCATAGTCAGCCACAGTACAAAGTTCACCAATCCTTTGAACGGACTAGAACTGAGACCAGGTATTCTAAAGGCCTGCCAGAAACTAGCAAAGTGAGGCTAGCTTAGGAATTAAATATAAAGAGGTAAAGACAGACAAGAAATGCATTGTAAGCAAACCAGTTTTATTTTCTGCCTGCTTTCTAGAGCATGGTTTTGCCCAGTGGTGGCTCCTCCACTAAGGCGGGGGAGCATGCCCATAGGAAAAATAGAATGATACGAACATTGTTATTATAATTTTATTTTTCACTGTTGGCACTTGAAAGGTGCGGGTGGAGTGGGGCCTGTGCTGCCCGCAGAGCAGAGGGAGGAGTGGTGGGCACTCTCTTAAGTTCGTATGACGGTTTCGCCAGCTGTCTTGGGCTGGCCAAACCACCGTCTTGCATGTTCTCGTATTGCACAGCCTGGGTGGAGATGGCAACTGGTTTCAATCTGAATTGTCTATGACAATAAGCAAAGAAATAATGAATTCTTCTTCTGGCATTTCTGTTTTTTTGATTGACTGCAGGTGGCTAATGAAGTGGTAGAAAGAGAAAATAAATAAGTAAATGTGTGATCTGACCACTCAACCCATTCGACTCAAATAGGACTTAGTTTTAAGCATGTAAGCGACGCGGCCCACATTTGCAAATTCTGTTTTTCGTATTGGTGTTACTTTTCCAACGCAAATCTGACGCAAAGTTTTGGGTAAAATGTACTATTCAATGCAAATCATGATTTGCTTGAATAGTAACTCAAAGTAGCACAAAGTTGTGCAACGCTTTGCCTTGCGTTAATGGGGCATTCCATAGGTGGTTCATGGGCATTCCCATTCAACCACCCTTGGGTTGTGACACTAATTGCTATTTACAACGAATTGCCGACATGGATTTGTGCCAAAGTTCAATGGTTCCTTGATGTAGGTGCTACGAGGAGAAATGTTTTCAATTCCCCTTAATTTCCAAAGGCAACACTTGTATTTAGGTGTTCAAATAGACAGTCGTGGCTCATTCTTGCTCCAGATGACATACCTCAACAATAGGGCTGGAGCTCTCCAAAACGCCTTTAGAAAACTGGCAAACCACATGTTTGTCCCTCATCGGTGCCACTAATAGACGTAATCAAGGTAAATCTGATCACAGCCCTTTCATATGGATCTGAAGCCATGCGTGGCAGGGATGCCCTGCTTCGTGACAACCAGGTTTGAAGCACAAAAAGGAAGGCCTTCAGTTTACCACAAAGTGCATCCTGGTCTAAAAAAGACAAAAATGCACCCTGGCCCCACTACGGTTGTAATTTGGGCTAATCAGCCAAAATATAATGCGCCAGAGATCAAAACTCTGCCTCAAACTCCGCAATTTAAAGACTGACACTCTGAACCAGCTTCTACGGTTAGAAATCTTCAACCACGGCTCATCATCCCCAGCCTGTGCCTACCTTGATCAGTCAATAACAACTCATAACTAACGGACCTTTGGTCCTTACCAGTCTCCTTCAAAGCTGCATCTAACAAAGCCATGCAGCCGCTCTCCTCCATCATCAATAAGAACATGTTAGCACAGCAATCTCATGGTCACGTCGAAAACAACAGCTATAAAGCTCTGTGCCTGAAACCCTCCCTGGTGCTGGCCTGTCCACCACAATTAAATGGCTCCCAGCAGGTGCAAATCAGGATGGCAGGAAGTGGTGCAGGTTATGCATTTACCAATGAGCGTCAATTGAACATACAACATGCATTTGACCAGCCCTGCAAATAGTACGCAGATATTGGGTAAAATCCACGTTCATAACAAGAGGGTTACCTTATCTGCTGAAGTGCTGATATTGAGTCCCTACAAGCCTCTGACTATAGATTAACTGCACTCTTTGTAAAGTTCTTGGCCTGAGCGGTGAAGAAATGTAATGCTCAACCGACAGAGTTTTCTAAGCCTGCCACACAAGGATTGTTAGCCTGACAAGCCCATCAATTGGACAATTATTCTGACGATATTTTATGACAATAGCATGAATATCCAAAAACGCTTGCCCTCCTTTTTATTAATAATTCAAAACCCATTGATTTGATCTTCTGAAATATTGTTAAACACAAAGGCCCCCATTACGATGGCGGGCAGACTTTGCCCGCCCGCCATCCTCGCGGAAAACGGGACCGCCCGCGAGCTGAGCGGCGGTCCTGCTTTGCATATTATGATGCGCCCGCCACAGTGGCGGGTGCATCATGCATCAGTGTTTACACCAGCACCCGCCGCACTGCTATAAATGCATGGCATGTATTTGCATACACAAAGCGGCAGGCACCGCGCAGTGCCTGCCGCATTGTGTATGCTAATGCAGGGAGGGTACCACAGGTACCCCCCATGTGCACCCCCCACCTCGCCTTCACCATGGGGGCCCCAAAGTGAAGACCGCCTGCCTTTCCGTGGCGGCATTGCCGCCACAGAAAGGCATCCCCAAAAGCCCTTGCTAATATGGCTGGCGGTGTTTGATAGACACCGCCACCATACACACCCTTTTCCGCCCCAGCCGCAAGGTGACCGGGCGGAAAAGCGGCGGACAGTGTTTCCGTCCGCCGCGGTCCCCCCGCCATAGTAATATGGTGGGGGGAAAAGGGTGGCGGGCGGACAAGGGTATCGGGCGAATCGCCACCGCCTGCATGGCGGTGGCGATCCGCCCGACATCCTAATGGGCCCCAAAGATTTTAATGATTAGTTTTATGCGAAGGATTTGCTTTTTATGCAACTGTATACAACAGTTTTTAATAACTGACCATTTACAATCAAATAAATACAAAATTAATTACTACAACTATAGTCACAGACCACTGATCGGTCAGGAGAAGGTAACAGCCTCACAAAGGGGAAGGTGTCTTCTTGGGGCACCTTACTCTTCGTGAGTCCTGTCAGGTGACCTCAGGGAAAGCAGACAATTGTCCATAGAACACTGACTGATCCTACCTTTGTTTTCCTAAGAGGAAATAGCAATCTGCCTAATTAATATTCATTAGGCAATCCCATCCATGACTGGAGATTTTGCAATCCAATCTATTAGTACATCGGTTGCATCACAAAATCAGAGACATGTCGCAAACAGTTCTTACCAAATGGTGCCCTTTTTTTGTAAACAGTTTCCTAGTACATCAGACCCAATGCACCAACCCAAGAGGTAATTCAGTGGTGGAAATTGTAGCTCTATAACTGCATTTCTATCATATATGTTATAGTTGACTGTTTTGCAGGGGATTTGTCTTGAGCAAAAAATGACATCAAAGAGACATGCCTCTGTGCCTAGTTTAGGGAACTTGGCTGTTGTTGCAGTTGCCCACCTCCACTCTTACCCCCTTTTTTTAGCTACTAGATGCTGATTTTCGACTCTGACAGTGCACCAAGGCAGACTAATCAGACCTCTGTACCAGTGCTCCTTCCCTAAAACAAGGTCAAGTCTAATTGTGCTATAATTGGCTAAGGACGTTAACACCCTTGTAAGTCCCTAGTAAATGGTACTCCAAGTACCTAGGGCATAGGTACTAAAGAGGGTCCCTAAGGGCCGCACCATATCTTATGCCACTCTAAGGGACCCACATACCAATTCCACACAGACTGCCACTGCAGGCTGCGTGACATGGTGCAAACCATGTGTGAAAACATGACACACTCCTGTGTGTCATGCCAAAGTCACTTCATCTAATATATGTAAGTCACCCCTAAAGCAGGTCTTTGAACTCTAAGACTGGGTGCATTACATTTAATGCGAGTACATATCTGCATGAACAGATCTGCCCCTGTAATCTTATGTTGCAGTACTATATATTGCAAGTCATCAGAAAAGCTATTTTGAAAGGATGTGCTGGACACTGGTGAAAACGAGTTCCCCAGTTACATGATGGCTTCACTCAAAGTAGGGATGTTTGGAATCCAACATCTCATATTAATTAATAAAAACTGATGCCAGGTGCACACATAGGGCACTTTAGAGTTACCCCCTGAAAACCTTCTAACCACTAGTGTATTAGTTGACTGGTTATTGCCTACCTGCCACCAGAGACAAGTGTCTAACCCTCGAGAGTGGGAACCTTTGCTCACAGGAGGTCAGAAATAAAGCCTGCTTGGGGTGAGGGTGATAACTCCCCCTCAGGATGATCTTCTGATTAGCATTCCAAGGCAGGGGAGTGTGAAAGAAACTGCTGCCCTTGAAATGCGAGTCTGGCTTCCCTCACAGGAGAGGAAGCCAACACCCTTTGTCCAGAGTCCTTGGGCACCTGAACAGGTCGAAAATTAGCTAGTCAGGTAGGTGTGCCCACCCGCAGGTTAGTGCCACACCTAAGGTGGTCTAATCTGAGGTGGAAACGACTTTTCAGAGTTGCCCATCTTTGTATTTTCAAACTTAGGGATTCTGCGACTGAGATTGCCCGCTTCCCCCACGAAATGGTCATATAGGGGGCATAGTGATCCCAGAGTTAAGTAGCCCATTGGCTACTACCCCTCACTCCCGCTAATGCCCCTAAATTGAGTATTTAGGGGACTTCCTGATACCGGATCTGCAGATTCTGATGGATCAAGAGAAGGAGTGGACAAAGAAGAGTCCTGTCATGAGATCCAAGGAGCCACGACTGACTTGACATCAACCCTGCCAGCCTGACTACTGCCCCCAACAATCATGGAAGAAGTAGTCTCGGCCTGCCTCTGTGCAGTCTCCAACAAACCCAAAGGACTGCCAGTGCTTCACAAATTACCTTGGAGTAGAGTAGCTACTCCCCTGTACCTGTAGGTACCAAAGACGCAAGGTGCATACCACCGAGTTGCCTCTCCCCAGCCAGCCTGATGCAGTAGCTCCCCAGGAGAGGACCCTGTGCGCCTGAAAGTCAGATCTGTCTCTCCACCGAATGGGAGTACACCGGGACCATCCGAAGCCGCACAGGATCAATACCCGGGTACCGGACCCCTTGCAGCAGCTACGGATTGTTGTGTCAAGTCCGGGCACCATCTCTGACGAAGACCGACCTGCAAATCGAGGAACTCCAGGGACAGTTAGACCCACATCATGAGTGGCCCAGCTGTCCTGTTGTTTTCCCCTCCTGCAGAAAACGAAGACAAAACAATGAGTCTGTCACTGCTGCCACCCGATGCCTCAAAGCACCTTTGCACATGCACTCCAGACCCCAAGTCCAAGGGAGGTCACAGTGCCAACGGGCTCCCCAGACCCACAAGAGCTAAACCCATGCTTGTGTTTCCCAGATTAGATTTCCATGTTGCTGCTTGTAGCATCTTTCTGCAAGCCCCCTCCAACTGAAAGAGACTCCTGCACCAGACTCCGACACCAACAGACACCACTGCACCCAAGCCCCACAGCCCAAGGAGAAGTGGCCCAAGGGTGTCTCTGTGTGCAGGTGGATCTCAAGGGTCGAGCTCCGCCTGTGCACTCCCACTGACTGGTCCCCCAGCTTGCAGCATCATTGTAAACGGAAGGGAATGGGACACCTGACGGCCTGACACACCTCTGCACCCAGCCGCCCCAGAGCTCCCATAGGTGACCTAGTTGTGTGGCCTTGGAACTTGCCTTCACCTTAAGTTCAGAAGAACAGTCTATTACGTCGCTGACAAGTGCCTGAATGCAATACATGTGTTTCCTCCATAGGATAACATTGCCGGTCCAGAAAATGCACTGTGTCCATTTCTGAAAACTATAAAAATTCATAACTCGAAAAGTACCTACCCAATTCTGATGATCTTGGTATCTACATTTATATAATAGTATGTGTCATTTGTATACATTGGTGTTGAAATTTGTTATTGAATGTGGGTCTCATTTACTGGCTTTGTGTGTGTAATAAATGCTTAGCACTTCCCTCTGGTATGCCTAACTGCTCACCCACACTACCACAAAAGAGAGCCATTTGTGGTGTCATTTGTGCCTCTGTAATTCCTTTGGGGCTTGCCTGGACACTCTGCACACTGTAACTCATTTTGGTGCACTTTATAGAGAGTCAGCTTCCTACACCTAGCAACTGCCATTGCAATATTTAAGAAGTACTCAGAACCTGTTGCAAATTGGAAACTATGTGTTTTTGGACAAGAGGTCCTCATGTGGTGACACTCTTCACTGCTTCTGTTTTTAGCAAAGTAATGTTTACAGCATTACAAAGTACATACCTGGTAACTAGTCTGCGAGTGCTCAGTTTGCAATATAAAAAGGAAGAGGTATGGAGGTAGTTGCAGAGAATTAGAAGGAGAGGGGAGGGTGTGAGAGAGGGAGGTGGGGGAAGAGAAGTATATTGAGAGAGAGAGAGAGAGAGAGAGAGAGAGAGAGAGAGAGAGGGAGAGAAGGTAGATATAGGTGAGGTAGAAAGAGTTGAGCAAGTGAAAGAAGAAGTGCAGACACAGGTAGAGAGAAAAATAGAGGTAAAGAGAAGAGTTAGCTTCGAGGAGGTGTAAAGAGAGATAGAAAGGTTATTGTTTAATTTAACTGTCACCAACTGGTTTAACGCACACAGTTAGCACTTTACTATGGCCCTCTCTAAAAGTGGGGTCCCTGCGCAATTGCTCATTTTTCTCATGCCTTTAAAAGACTCTAGTCCAAGAGATAAGTGGCAGGGCTCCTAAGAATAACGTTGTGCCCCATGCACTGATTTTATTGTATAGATTAAGCCCTTGCTGCACGATGTTTTATAAAGAGGTATTGGTGCGGCTCTGTACCTCAGGCAGAGAGCAGGCAGCAGTATTTACAATGGTGTGTACTTGCAAGGGAGTTTTTGTCTTGTCTTGTGTTCACATTTCAAACCTCCATTGTGTCAATCGCCAAGAGGCACACCAGGAGTTATCATTACATCAGCGTGTTGTTTTAAATGAGAGATGCTTCAGAGTACAATGGCTGTTTTGTTAGTAACCTGAGCAACAACTTGAACATGGCATTTAATGTTTAGTTTGTGACAAACTGCTGTCCCTGTTAATTTGTAACACATCCTGTGCAGAAAGAGACGCTTTGTGCTCGAAATCTGTCTTTTGTGGAGGCCACTGTGGCCTGATGAATAATTTAGAGTACAAGAGAATAGGATTAGGAAAGAAATAAAAAAGAGTCGAGTGCAGAGAAAAAGCTAAGCAGGATATTCAGAATATGGAGCTTGTAGGAGCCAGGAGTGATCTACTTATGCTCAGGGTATGAGCTAAACACAGCCCTAACATGGAGCATGGGTGTGCATAAAAACTCACAATGCATTCTAAAACCATCTATGGCGCCTGCTGTGCTGCTCCTATAATGACAAATACCTTTCCTGGTAAATATGTGGCATATCAGTAGGAGGAGCCTGCACCGAGCATTTCCTAGGTTGGCTTGTGCCCTTGGAGGCCAGTTTTGATAGGCCTTGGGCCGCTCATGGTTGTCTCTGTCACTTTCCCCATCACCCAGAGGATAAATGCAGCAGGCAGACTGAGGCTTCAAGAGACAAAAAGAGAGGGAGGGAGGGTGAAGGTAGAGAGAAAGCAATCAGAGAATACATTCTGATTCTCTTTGTAAATCTTTATTTACCTCTGGGTGGTTTCAGCAGTATTCAGCAGCTCAAATCGTAGGGAGAAACAAAACAGATTAATGGTGTACCCACAGCTCTCATAACTCCAGTGAGGCAGTACCTGCCATTAAGGGCTCTATTGGTATTGAAAGGAACCTTGTAAAGAATGTCCACATGTGCTCACGAGCATACTTAGCACCAGTGACAAGACTGCTGTGGCATGATAGGGACACATCTCCAGCCATTATGTATCACACCTGATAGGACATCTATCTCAGGCACAGCAATCCAGCCACATGCGCCTCTAAATATAAGTCTTAAAGCAGCTGCCCAGACTCTCACAGGAACAAACAGGTTAACCACATCTCACCTGCTCTCAAGACTCTCAATTGTCTTCCCATAGAAGGAAGATGCATCTTCAAAACAGCTTGTATCACCCACAAAGCACTTCACACTGCTAATCCGAACAAGCTTTCGAGAGAGGATAAAGCCAGGCCCTGAGAAGCTCTAACTCCTTTCTCCTCTTCCCGCCCAAACTGAAAAAAAAACCATACCAGAAGCGTTTGTTCCCAGGAAACGCCTCAAGGATTTGGAACTCACTTCCTAACGATCTCTGTTGTAATCCCTCCTATACTTGCTTCAAACGGAACCTCAAATCTCAAATCTCTATTGAGGAACAAATACTTCAACCCGCTACTTATTTGCTTCGTCGTATCCATGCTTCCACCACACAGACAGGGTCACTCGTTACAGTCTCTTGACCCACTCAACGGCTACGTTTGTTAACACTACTGATCATTGATCTATATCACTGCATTATCCTTTACCTATAATTTACTGTTATATTCACTCTGGCTATACTATGTCAACCCGTAAAAACCCTCTTATCGCTGTTTGGAACCTGTTCACACATCTTGTAAAGCACTCTGATGCCCTTGGGTCTAGCTTGCGCTAAATAAATCTCTCAAATGTGGAATCACACAAACAGCTGTCCCCAGATAAGGTAACAGAGATGAATCGTCACTCCTGTGTTAGTAACACTGTACAAATGGAAGGAAACATAATATTTTGTCCTGATTTCTAGCCACACAGAAATCTTTATTTAATTTTAAAGTGCTTCAATTTATTTTCTGATTCTAACATAAGCAGCATTGTAGAGAACAATAATATATTTTTATCACCCATTGCTGTTTACCTGAAATGAACTACATCTTAGGAACCAGGGCTCTGTGCCCCCGACTTGCCTCATCTGCTGGGTGCTTCCTCAGTAGAGACCTTCTTCATGTTTCACAGGGCCCTGGTTCCTGTTGGATTTGGCCCATTTTGCAGGGCCATCACTGAACTTTTTGCCATCCTCATATATCTTTTCTGAACTGTTGTTGGCTATTTTATGAGTATGGGCACTATACCACTGCTGATCAGTGCTAAAGTGCATAAGCTCTCCCTACTGTAAATGAATGTATTAATTGGTGATTCCATGATTGACTATTTGGTTTACTTGTCAGACCCTGGTACAGTGCACTGAGTGTGACCAGGGCATGTAAATCCTAATGCTGCTAGTGGGCTTGCAGCACTGGTTGTGCCCCCCACAGAAGCGGCCTTGTAAAATGTTTCTAAGGTCTGCCATTGCAGAGCCTGCATGCAGTCTGGTACTGTCATGCTGACTGGGCAAGTGCACCCACTTGCCAGTCCCTAAACCTTCCCTTTTCTTCATATCAGTCACCCTATGGTAGGCCCAAGGGCAGGGTGCATTGTAAGTATAAGGTAGGGCAAGCCCTGATGTGTGTGGCATGTCCTAATAGTAAATTACAGCCATTTTCGTTTTTCACTATTGCAAGGCTACCTGTTCTCCATAGGCCAGAATGGGCTGTTAAAATGATTACAATTTATAATCCTAACTGACTCAGAGAACATGGTAGAAATTCGAGTTTAGTATGCCTGGACAAAGTATAATAAAATACATCTTTTAGTGAAGTTTATTTTAATATTCTGTGTTTGCAAATACCACTTTTAGAAAGTAGATATTTGCTTGCCTAACCATTTAAGCCTGCCTCTGCGAGGTGGTGTATTCCTTTGTCTGGAGTTTGAGTGACAGGGCTGGGGGATTCCAGGAGACAGAATGAGTCAGCCCAGTGGTGGACAGAGAGATCTGCATCTAGAGGGTAGGGAGGAGTTGCACCTGGGACCTGAATAGGACTGTGCCTGCCCCCCACAGTGCTGGATTCACCCCCTGTGGTGCGTCTGATATCTCTGCCCTGCACACTGAAAGAAGAGAAGGAAGACTGTCAACAAAGTGCTCCCGGGTTGTACTTGCCTTCCACAATGTTGGCTCCACCTCCTGTGGGGCGTCTGATGTGGCTGCCCTGCGCTGTGAAAGGAAAGGAGAAGTCTGGTAAACAGAGTGCTTCAGAACTGGTTTGGACTGGACACAGGCCCCTCTCCCCTCAGAGAACAAAAGATTTTGGGGTATAAATATTGGGACCCTGATCCCAAGAAATTAGATCACTTCTGGACTTACAAGACGAAACCTCTGCGGAGGAGAGGAACCTGAAGAAACTGAGGAGAGACTATTCCCAAGCTGAAGTGCTGCTTGGGGGATTGACCTGCAGTGGTTGCCTGACTGCCAAAGAGAGGAGAAAGAACTTTGTGGACTTTACTTTCAACTTGTGCAAAAGATCTCCAAGGGCTTGGAAGAAAGCTTGCCCCCTGACCGAAGTCCCAGGACCAGTGGACTTCACCAGCCTTTGTGGATTGCTGCTGGAAATGCTGTTTCAGTGGCTACAGAGGCAGGGAGCTGTGACCGACTCTCACGACCAGCCCGGTGTCCTGTAGGAACAGCATTAAGCAATGTCCACCTCGAACAACGCAAGCTCTGAGCTCACCGACTCCGTTCCTGACGCCGTCACCGAGCCGTTGCCTGCACCGCGACTGGTGGACACCGCGACATGCAACGCCTCGCTACACCGACTCGTACTGGTCTGACCGATGCATCACTGATGCTGACTCCGAGTCCTGTGAACGCACCGGAGTTGGGCACCGCCTTGCACGCTTTGCGACGCACCGCCTGACTCACACCGCTGTCCGGACTGATCGATGCCAGCTCCCGAACTCCGGCTCTGTCGCCGCGCCGCAAGCTGCAAGCATCGCATCGAAGCACCGTCTCGCCCTGCAACGCACACCTTGGATCCACCGACTCTGTCAACAGGCCGCTGCCTTCCCCGCATCGAGGGACAACGCGTCCTGCAACGCTTCCTTTCTGCACCGCGACGAACACTGGAACCGGCTCGCACATCCGTGCCGGCCGCCTCAAATAAAAGGTAATGTGACTGAGTCTGTCGAAATTTGAGTGGGCCCGTACCGACGCGGTCCGCTGGATTTGCTAGACTCTGTTATTTCAACAACGCTGTAGCCAGACCAGGCTACCGACTCGCACAGAACCTTGATTTAAGCCTTTTAACCAGAACTCTTGAAATCTAATAGTACTGTGGATCCTTTTTTGTCGTTTATTGGTCTTGTGGTAACTCTATATAAAATATACTTATTTTTCATATACAACCTTGTGTGGTGTCCATTTGTAGTGTTGTCAGTGGGTTACTGTGTGTGGTCACGAATGCTTAACTTACAACGCCTCTAAGATAAAGCCTTGCTGCTCGTGCCAAGCTACCAAGGGGGTGAGCAGGGGTTATTTTAGGAGTGTAATCGCCTTATCCTGACTAGAGGAGAGGGTCCCTATGTGTCACAAGTACCTACCTGTGCCAACTCGAGACCCCCAATTCTAACAGTTCCTAAGATGAAATTTGAATAACTCATCTTCATAAGGAAAGTGAACATCTACCCCAATGAATTTATTTTACAGATGTAATCAGAAAAAATACCTTCTGTAGTTTGGGTGTTGGTAACTGGGTCCACATTTAGTTGAATGAGAGCTGCATTGTTAGAATAGCAAATAAAGTCAATTCAGCAGTTTTCGCCTTCAAAGAAGTTATCTCATGGCAGGGCCCTGAAGGACAGTAATAAAATAATTGTTTCACTTAACATTTGTCGAATAAAACATAACTTTACAACTAAAATTATTTACCTTGGGAGTCATCGATTTTAAATAGGATTAGCCCCTCAATTTTGAGAAGTAGGTATGGCCTTAAGCAATCATGCAGTTTTAGACACTAAACATCACCTTGACTTTATCTTATTTGCAATACACTCATTTTGACCTCTGCTTGTTCCTTTTCCATTAGGAATGTTCAATACGGTCCAGGGAAAGGTCTCACGGCAGTGTCCAATAGTGGTCCATGAGGGAAGGAGTGATGTCAGATTTTCAGGATATTTTCAGGATATCCACAAACCTTGTCAGTCTCTTCAAATTAAGTAGATTCGATTTCAACTTAAGTAGATTCTATTTGCTTTGCTCTTTTCTAGTCCTAGGAATTTGCCATGGTGACCCAATGTTGGAAAGCCTTGGGCTAGTACAGAAAAATATTCTGCATAGACAAGGAGGGGTATTTACATTGTATGCAATCTTGGAGTCTACAGAATGACTGGTGTTAGACCTAGCATCCTGTGGTTTCCCCTGACTTGTTACCTTCTGGCCTCCTTTTTTTTGACTGTAGCTTGGACTTCGCTTTTACTAGCTTTAGGAATTTGGGCACTTTATCACTGCTAACCAGTGCTAAAGTGCATGTGCTCTTTACTTGAAACATGGTACATTGATTTATCCACAATTGGCATATTTGATTCACTTATAAGTCACTAGTAAAGTGCACTACACGTGCCCAGAGTCTGTAAATCAAATGCTACCAGTGGACCTGCAGCACTGATTGTGCCACCTACTTAAATAGCCCTTTAAACATGTCTTCGGCCTGCCACTGCAGAGCCTGTGTGTGCAGTTTTAAACTGCCATTTCAACCCAGCAAGTTAACCTTCTTGCCAGGCTCAAACCCTCATTTTTTACTACATATAGGTAAGACCTAACCTAGGCCCTGGACATCCCATGGGAAGGGTTCAGTGTATTTAAAGAGTGGAACATGTAGTTTTCAGTCTTACATATCCTAGTAGTGAAATACCGGAAGGCCTATTTCTACAGTAGGATAACATTGGGATTGCCTTATTTTATTTCATAGGTGTAATTTCGAATTGGGAAACGATGGGACTCCCAAATTTTGTGTCTGTGGAATTACAATTTAAAAACACAACTTATGGCGAAGTTGATTTTTAAATTGCAATTCTGAAAATGCCATTTTTAGAAAGTGAGCATTTTCGTACCGTAACCATTTGGTGCCTTCTGCCTGTGTCTGGAATACAGGTCTGGGGTGGGTGACAGCTGGCTTCCTGCATTCCCTCAAGACAGCTACACACAAAGGAAGGGTAGGGGTGACTAAGTGGCCATATGCAAGCTGAGAAGGATGGGAGAGAAGAGCTGACACTTACATCTGAAAGGGCTGTGTCCTATCCCCACTCAGAGGGTTGCATACCCTCCTGTAGTGAGTCTGGAGCCAGGGCAGGATAAAAAGGGACCCTGTGTACTTCAAAGCATCTCTTTGAAGTCTCCCCACTTCAAAGGGCCAACTAGGTTTAAGTACTGGACCTATGACACCACCTCATCAGAGCACTTCTGGAACTGACAACATTCAACCAGGAAGAAGGACTGCTGTGCTGCAGAAGGGACTGCCACTTTGCTGAACTGCTTTGTCGAGTTGGCCTGCTGCTTTTTGCCTGGGTGTGAGAAAGTCTGGACATGCATCTCTACATCCCAGAACCTAAGTCACCTCCAAAGACTTATTGACTTGCCTTCTGTTTCTGAAGCCTCAGAGAATATCAACGACTTCATTTCAATCTTCAGACAGCACCTGGACTTTGCTTAATGCAAGTCTTGCTCTGCCAAGTGGTGCCAATCCAGTCCACGGCCCTTGGAAGTGAGTATAAAGTGCTGCATCTGCCAGAACCTGCGCATCAACGCCATTGTGCTGATTGGAACTGACGCAACTACTTCTGCGAGATCAGGATCACGCATAACCGCTGTTGCAGGGACCAGATCAGTGCATCGCTCTCGAAACCACTGCTTCAGAACCAACGCTTTGCCGCCACTGTGTGGAGAAGATCAACGCATTGCCTCTCCAGCGTGGATCAACCCGGCGCAATACACTCAGAACCACTGCTCTTCGCTCACAGAACTGACGCATCGCCGCAGTTGTGTGGAGAAATCTGCCGCAACATCCCAACAGCGTGGGGATCACCGAAATCATGACTCGAATGCACCCACCATCTCATGCTTGCATCAAGGATTTAGGTATTTTTGCTCAGCAGGCCCTGTGTTGGTCCTTTTGCTGGCCTGTGCTCTATTGCAGGCTGCCTGAATTATTGAGTTTGTCCTGGTCCACTGTGACCATTTAACTCTTCGAGCACTATTTGCTTCTAAGCGCCATTTTTGTATTTAATCTTTGAAAATTCATGTCCTGATTTCTACTAATTGGATTTTTGTCATTTTGGTTTTTTTTATTTATAAAATCATTCTCTATTTATCCGAACTGTGTAGAGTCTTTTTGTGGTGTTTTCACTGTGTTACTGTTTGATGTGTTGCACAAATACTTTACACATTGCCTCTTAGGTTAAGCGTGACTGCTCTGTGCCAATTTACCAGAGGGTGAGCACAGGTTAATTTAAAATGTGTTGCTGACTTAACCTCACTGGGATTGTGGTTCCCGCTTGGACAGGTTGCATACCACTGCTAACCAGAAAGCCAATTTCTAACAATGGCAACAGCTAGTATGTTATAAAGAAAACTGAGTAGGGGTCTCCCATTTATTCTTCTGAGTGCCGCAATATAATATGGATCAGACTGTTGTCAAAATCACTGAGGTTAATGCCTATAAAGTATTTTGTGTTAACTGTGAGCCCTTATCAATAGGAATTTTAAAATGTGCGTGTCAGGAGTCTGAAATGTTGATCTTTCTGGCAAAGTTTGTGAATGTTCTCTTTGTTACCCTGCATATCTATTATAACCCGCTCCAAAGTTCTTGTTTGGACATATTTAATCTGTGGATTGGCTGGTCTGGAGGTCCTCAACTTCTGTTCTGAATAGATAACATATGTATGAATCCGTTTTTGTGTAAAGCGCTTTAACACCACAAGGTGCAACATGTTATCAACAAACTGCTGATAAATAATACAATTGTTGGAGGGAGAGTTTCTTCATTATCTTTCTATTCTTTGCCAAGTCCTGAATGTCACCTGAGCTCAATGGAAAGTGTATTTTCAATCCAATGTGGCTCTACTTTTAGTCTTTTGATAGAAATTCTTGGGTCGTAACATTCTGCACTGGAATTGCTCTATCCATTGTTGCTCGGTGACTTTTGCATCTGTGCAATTTTATTTTTAAACACCTTTAGCTATATAAATTATTTATTTTCTTTTGGCTGCTCCTACAGTGTACATGTCTCCCATCTTGATTTTTTTCTGAGAGACATTGTCTTCTTTTCTCAGTGCCTTATATTAACATAAACATTTTGAATCCCTCCTTTTCTATTCCGATTTGCCTTTTACTTGCGCTTTGTGGCATTGGGAAGCCTGTACCTATGAAAGGTCCTCTTGCTACATGTTAGTTCCTGTAGCTGAAAAGCCATCTTCAAAAAGATTAGTGTGCACGTAAGTGTACCTCGGAAGTGCAAAATGTGAAATCTCCCCACAGAAGTCAAAGGTCCTGACTCATACAATCCTGATCTGAGACTATTCATGTGTGAAGATTGCATTTGCATTGGCAATAAATCTGGAAGACTTTCGGTTTTATACACATTTGTAAAAGCTACGAAGGGCTGGGGAAATTAGTTTTGAACTGGGAATATCATTGCAGTGGGCAATGCAAAATTGGTGAACAATGTCAAACTTGCAAGGTATTTTAGCAAACTAATTTCAAGTAGCATTTCCCAATGACTACACTTCTAAAGGACAGCATATATGGTGTAGGAAATGAGTGAATCTTTTTTAGGTGCTTTGGAAAATGGTTAGCAGATTGGTTCAAAGCCTAGTTGACTGTGAGGTGGGTGGGAGACAAAGAAAAAAAGAGAGATGCCCAGGAGATATGGGGGTCTGTAGTCCCTCATGGCTGGATAAACGAGAATGAACGTCATCAGAAGAGGATTCATGGCATGCCGGAGACACTTAATTAGACTGCTTTGCAGTCCAGTAATCTGTGCATGGACTCATGGCCGAGTGTTAGGCAGGAACTATCCTTGGCAGTTCTCTGTAAATGATTGGACTTTGTGGTGTGTTTGTATCTTTTCTTCTTCTGCCCATCAACAGACTTCTAGGGTGCTTTTTGTTCTGTGATCACAGCCAAGCAAATTGAAAGCCATTAAAACCGTTGTGACATGGCTTACAATTTGTAAGTAAATTGGATTATACATTTTGTGGTCACCTAATGCTAAACAATAGACCCCAGTTTTTTACTGTGTATCACTTGTTCTGTTGGTGCCCCCACAGTACCAAACATCTACAATGAAATGCGAGTGCCATTTTCAAGGTATTTTAAGTCTGAAAACATGCCTCAGTGTCAGCCGTCGGTGCCAGACTTCTGGGGCGGCGGGCATGTATATGAACCGGTGGGGCGGGCAGACAACTAAGTGGTGGTTGGGTGGGCGTGTGTATGCAGGCAAGGAGAGTGGCAAATAATATATTTTTTTAAACGTACCTTGCCTGCTGCACATCCGATGGCCTCCTCTGTCCCTCCTCTGTGGGCTCCACGGGGAAATTCCACTAACCAATCCTGGCCCTACTCTCACCAGCATGAGAGCAGTGCCAGGATTGGATGGAGCGTACTTTAGAGGGTCCCTCTTGCTCATCCAGTCCACTATGGTGCCAATTGGCAGCAGAGGAGAACATGCCCTCATTTATCCCAGCTGGAGGCTGTTGCGCGCTACATGTGGAAAATAAAATGGCAATGATTGTCATTTTATTTTTCACTTTAATGCCACTGCAACGAGCGAGGGGGGCGATGTCCCCTCGCCCTCACGAAGAAACCACCTCTGCCTGTCTGTTTTCTGGCACCTGTTGCATCTTATGAGTATGGGCACTATACCACTGCTGATCAGTGCTAAAGTGCATAAGCTCTCCCTACTGTAAATGAATGTATTAATTGGTGATTCCATGATTGACTATTTGGTTTACTTGTCAGACCCTGGTACAGTGCACTGAGTGTGACCAGGGCATGTAAATCCTAATGCTGCTAGTGGGCTTGCAGCACTGGTTGGGCCCCCCACAGAAGCGGCCTTGTAAAATGTGTCTAAGGTCTGCCATTGCAGAGCCTGCATGCAGTCTGGTACTGTCATGCTGACTGGGCAAGTGCACCCACTTGCCAGTCCCTAAACCTTCCCTTTTCTTCATATCAGTCACCCTATGGTAGGCCCAAGGGCAGGGTGCATTGTAAGTATAAGGTAGGGCAAGCCCTGATGTGTGTGGCATGTCCTAATAGTAAATTACAGCCATTTTCGTTTTTCACTATTGCAAGGCTACCTGTTCTCCATAGGCCAGAATGGGCTGTTAAAATGATTACATTTTATAATCCTAACTGACTCAGAGAACATGGTAGAAATTCGAGTTTAGTATGCCTGGACAAAGTATAATAAAATACATCTTTTAGTGAAGTTTATTTTAATATTCTGTGTTTGCAAATACCACTTTTAGAAAGTAGATATTTGCTTGCCTAACCATTTAAGCCTGCCTCTGCGAGGTGGTGTATTCCTTTGTCTGGAGTTTGAGTGACAGGGCTGGGGGATTCCAGGAGACAGAATGAGTCAGCCCAGTGGTGGACAGAGAGATCTGCATCTAGAGGGTAGGGAGGAGTTGCACCTGGGACCTGAATAGGACTGTGCCTGCCCCCCACAGTGCTGGATTCACCCCCTGTGGTGCGTCTGATATCTCTGCCCTGCACACTGAAAGAAGAGAAGGAAGACTGTCAACAAAGTGCTCCCGGGTTGTACTTGCCTTCCACAATGTTGGCTCCACCTCCTGTGGGGCGTCTGATGTGGCTGCCCTGCGCTGTGAAAGGAAAGGAGAAGTCTGGTAAACAGAGTGCTTCAGAACTGGTTTGGACTGGACACAGGCCCCTCTCCCCTCAGAGAACAAAAGATTTTGGGGTATAAATATTGGGACCCTGATCCCAAGAAATTAGATCACTTCTGGACTTACAAGACGAAACCTCTGCGGAGGAGAGGAACCTGAAGAAACTGAGGAGAGACTATTCCCAAGCTGAAGTGCTGCTTGGGGGATTGACCTGCAGTGGTTGCCTGACTGCCAAAGAGAGGAGAAAGAACTTTGTGGACTTTACTTTCAACTTGTGCAAAAGATCTCCAAGGGCTTGGAAGAAAGCTTGCCCCCTGACCGAAGTCCCAGGACCAGTGGACTTCACCAGCCTTTGTGGATTGCTGCTGGAAATGCTGTTTCAGTGGCTACAGAGGCAGGGAGCTGTGACCGACTCTCACGACCAGCCCGGTGTCCTGTAGGCACAGCATCAAGCAATGTCCACCTCGAACAACGCAAGCTCTGAGCTCACCGACTCCGTTCCTGACGCCGTCACCGAGCCGTTGCCTGCACCGTGACTGGTGGACACCGCGACATGCAACGCCTCGCTACACCGACTCGTACTGGTCTGACCGATGCATCACTGATGCTGACTCCGAGTCCTGTGAACGCACCGGAGTTGGGCACCGCCTTGCACGCTTTGCGACGCACCGCCTGACTCACACCGCTGTCCGGACTGATCGATGCCAGCTCCCGAACTCCGGCTCTGTCGCCGCGCCGCAAGCTGCAAGCATCGCATCGAAGCACCGTCTCGCCCTGCAACGCACACCTTGGATCCACCGACTCTGTCAACAGGCCGCTGCCTTCCCCGCATCGAGGGACAACGCGTCCTGCAACGCTTCCTTTCTGCACCGCGACGAACACTGGAACCGGCTCGCACATCCGTGCCGGCCGCCTCAAATAAAAGGTAATGTGACTGAGTCTGTCGAAATTTGAGTGAGCCCGTACCGACGCGGTCCGCTGGATTTGCTAGACTCTGTTATTTCAACAACGCTGTAGCCAGACCAGGCTACCGACTCGCACAGAACCTTGATTTAAGCCTTTTAACCAGAACTCTTGAAATCTAATAGTACTGTGGATCCTTTTTTGTCGTTTATTGGTCTTGTGGTAACTCTATATAAAATATACTTATTTTTCATATACAACCTTGTGTGGTGTCCATTTGTAGTGTTGTCAGTGGGTTACTGTGTGTGGTCACGAATGCTTAACTTACAACGCCTCTAAGATAAAGCCTTGCTGCTCGTGCCAAGCTACCAAGGGGGTGAGCAGGGGTTATTTTAGGAGTGTAATCGCCTTATCCTGACTAGAGGAGAGGGTCCCTATGTGTCACAAGTACCTACCTGTGCCAACTCGAGACCCCCAATTCTAACAGTTCCTAAGATGAAATTTGAATAACTCATCTTCATAAGGAAAGTGAACATCTACCCCAATGAATTTATTTTACAGATGTAATCAGAAAAAATACCTTCTGTAGTTTGGGTGTTGGTAACTGGGTCCACATTTAGTTGAATGAGAGCTGCATTGTTAGAATAGCAAATAAAGTCAATTCAGCAGTTTTCGCCTTCAAAGAAGTTATCTCATGGCAGGGCCCTGAAGGACAGTAATTAAATAATTGTTTCACTTAACATTTGTCGAATAAAACATAACTTTACAACTAAAATTATTTACCTTGGGAGTCATCGATTTTAAATAGGATTAGCCCCTCAATTTTGAGAAGTAGGTATGGCCTTAAGCAATCATGCAGTTTTAGACACTAAACATCACCTTGACTTTATCTTATTTGCAATACACTCATTTTGACCTCTGCTTGTTCCTTTTCCATTAGGAATGTTCAATACGGTCCAGGGAAAGGTCTCACGGCAGTGTCCAATAGTGGTCGATGAGGGAAGGAGTGATGTCAGATTTTCAGGATATTTTCAGGATATCCACAAACCTTGTCAGTCTCTTCAAATTAAGTAGATTTGATTTCAACTTAAGTAGATTCTATTTGCTTTGCTCTTTTCTAGTCCTAGGAATTTGCCATGGTGACCCAATGTTGGAAAGCCTTGGGCTAGTACAGAAAAATATTCTGCATAGACAAGGAGGGGTATTTACATTGTATGCAATCTTGGAGTCTACAGAATGACTGGTGTTAGACCTAGCATCCTGTGGTTTCCCCTGACTTGTTACCTTCTGGCCTCCTTTTTTTTGACTGTAGCTTGGACTTCGCTTTTACTAGCTTTAGGAATTTGGGCACTTTATCACTGCTAACCAGTGCTAAAGTGCATGTGCTCTTTACTTGAAACATGGTACATTGATTTATCCACAATTGGCATATTTGATTCACTTATAAGTCACTAGTAAAGTGCACTACACGTGCCCAGAGTCTGTAAATCAAATGCTACCAGTGGACCTGCAGCACTGATTGTGCCACCTACTTAAATAGCCCTTTAAACATGTCTTCGGCCTGCCACTGCAGAGCCTGTGTGTGCAGTTTTAAACTGCCATTTCAACCCGGCAAGTTAACCTTCTTGCCAGGCTCAAACCCTCATTTTTTACTACATATAGGTAAGACCTAACCTAGGCCCTGGACATCCCATGGGAAGGGTTCAGTGTATTTAAAGAGTGGAACATGTAGTTTTCAGTCTTACATATCCTAGTAGTGAAATACCGGAAGGCCTATTTCTACAGTAGGATAACATTGGTATTGCCTTATTATATTTCATAGGTGTAATTTCGAATTGGGAAACGATGGGACTCCCAAATTTTGTGTCTGTGGAATTACAATTTAAAAACACAACTTATGGCGAAGTTGATTTTTAAATTGCAATTCTGAAAATGCCATTTTTAGAAAGTGAGCATTTTCGTACCGTAACCATTTGGTGCCTTCTGCCTGTGTCTGGAATACAGGTCTGGGGTGGGTGACAGCTGGCTTCCTGCATTCCCTCAAGACAGCTACACACAAAGGAAGGGTAGGGGTGACTAAGCGGCCATATGCAAGCTGAGAAGGATGGGAGAGAAGAGCTGACACTTACATCTGAAAGGGCTGTGTCCTATCCCCACTCAGAGGGTTGCATACCCTCCTGTAGTGAGTCTGGAGCCAGGGCAGGATAAAAAGGGACCCTGTGTACTTCAAAGCATCTCTTTGAAGTCTCCCCACTTCAAAGGGCCAACTAGGTTTAAGTACTGGACCTATGACACCACCTCATCAGAGCACTTCTGGAACTGACAACATTCAACCAGGAAGAAGGACTGCTGTGCTGCAGTAGGGACTGCCACTTTGCTGAACTGCTTTGTCGAGTTGGCCTGCTGCTTTTTGCCTGGGTGTGAGAAAGACTGGACATGCATCTCTACATCCCAGAACCTAAGTCACCTCCAAAGACTTATTGACTTGCCTTCTGTTTCTGAAGCCTCAGAGAATATCAACGACTTCATTTCAATCTTCAGACAGCACCTGGACTTTGCTTAATGCAAGTCTTGCTCTGCCAAGTGGTGCCAATCCAGTCCACGGCCCTTGGAAGTGAGTATAAAGTGCTGCATCTGCCAGAACCTGCGCATCAACGCCATTGTGCTGATTGGAACTGACGCAACTACTTCTGCGAGATCAGGATCACGCATAACCGCTGTTGCAGGGACCAGATCAGTGCATCGCTCTCGAAACCACTGCTTCAGAACCAACGCTTTGCCGCCACTGTGTGGAGAAGATCAACGCATTGCCTCTCCAGCGTGGATCAACCCGGCGCAATACACTCAGAACCACTGCTCTTCGCTCACAGAACTGACGCATCGCCGCAGTTGTGTGGAGAAATCTGCCGCAACATCCCAACAGCGTGGGGATCACCGAAATCATGACTCGAATGCACCCACCATCTCATGCTTGCATCAAGGATTTAGGTATTTTTGCTCAGCAGGCCCTGTGTTGGTCCTTTTGCTGGCCTGTGCTCTATTGCAGGCTGCCTGAATTATTGAGTTTGTCCTGGTCCACTGTGACCATTTAACTCTTCGAGCACTATTTGCTTCTAAGCGCCATTTTTGTATTTAATCTTTGAAAATTCATGTCCTGATTTCTACTAATTGGATTTTTGTCATTTTGGTTTTTTTTATTTATAAAATCATTCTCTATTTATCCGAACTGTGTAGAGTCTTTTTGTGGTGTTTTCACTGTGTTACTGTTTGATGTGTTGCACAAATACTTTACACATTGCCTCTTAGGTTAAGCGTGACTGCTCTGTGCCAATTTACCAGAGGGTGAGCACAGGTTAATTTAAAATGTGTTGCTGACTTAACCTCACTGGGATTGTGGTTCCCGCTTGGACAGGTTGCATACCACTGCTAACCAGAAAGCCAATTTCTAACAATGGCAACAGCTAGTATGTTATAAAGAAAACTGAGTAGGGGTCTCCCATTTATTCTTCTGAGAGCCGCAATATAATATGGATCAGACTGTTGTCAAAATCACTGAGGTTAATGCCTATAAAGTATTTTGTGTTAACTGTGAGCCCTTATCAATAGGAATTTTAAAATGTGCGTGTCAGGAGTCTGAAATGTTGATCTTTCTGGCAAAGTTTGTGAATGTTCTCTTTGTTACCCTGCATATCTATTATAACCCGCTCCAAAGTTCTTGTTTGGACATATTTAATCTGTGGATTGGCTGGTCTGGAGGTCCTCAACTTCTGTTCTGAATAGATAACATATGTATGAATCCGTTTTTGTGTAAAGCGCTTTAACACCACAAGGTGCAACATGTTATCAACAAACTGCTGATAAATAATACAATTGTTGGAGGGAGAGTTTCTTCATTATCTTTCTATTCTTTGCCAAGTCTTGAATGTCACCTGAGCTCAATGGAAAGTGTATTTTCAATCCAATGTGGCTCTACTTTTAGTCTTTTGATAGAAATTCTTGGGTCGTACGATTCTGCACTGAATTGCTCTATCCATTGTTGCTCGGTGACTTTTGCACCTGGCTATTTTATTTTAAAACACCTTTAGCTATATAAATTATTTATTTTCTTTTGGCTGCTCCTACAGTGTACATGCCTCCCATCTTGATTTTTTTCTGAGAGACATTGTCTTCTTTTCTCAGTGTCTTATATTAACATAAACATTTTGAATCCCTCCTTTTCTAATCCTATTTGCCTTTTACTTGCGCTTTGTGGCATTGGGAAGCCAGTACCTATCAAATGCCCTCTTGCTACATGTTAGTTCCTGTAGCTGAAAAGCCATCTTCAAAAAGATTAGTGTGCACGTAAGTGTACCTACGAAGTGCAAAATGTGAAATCTCCCCCCAGAAGTCAAAGGTCCTGACTCATACAATCCTGATCTGAGACTATTCATGTGTGAAGACTGCATTTGCATTGGCAATAAATCTGGAATACTTTCGGTTTTATACACATTTGTAAATGATACGAAGGGCTGGGGAAATTAGTTTTGCATTGGGAATATCATTGCAGGGGGCAATGCAAAATTCGTGAACAATGTCAAACTTGCAAGATATTAGCAAACAATTTCAAGTAGCATTTCACACTGACTACACTTCTAAAGGACAGCATGCATGGTGTAGGAAATGTGTGAATCTTTTTTTAGGTGCTTTGGCAAATGGTTAGCAGATTGGTGCAAAGCCTAGTTGACTGTGAGTTGGGTGGGAGACAAACAAAAAAAGAGAGATGCCCAGGAGATATGGGGGTCTGTACTCCCTCATGGCTGGATAAACGAGAATGAACCTCATCAGAAGAGGATTGATGGCATGCGGGAGACACTTAATTAGACTGCTTTGCAGTCCAGTAATCTGTGCATGGACTCATGGCCGAGTGTTAGGCAGGAAGTATCCTTGGCAGTTCTCTGTAAATGATTGGACTTTGTGGTGTGTTTGTATCTTTTCTTCTTCTGCCATGTAGGAGCACTATCCCCATCAACAGACTTCTAGGGTGCTTTTTGTTCTGTGGTCACAGTCAAGCAAATTGAAAGCCATTAAAACCGTTGTGACATGACTTACAATTTGTAAGTAATTTGGATTATACATTTTGTGGTCACCTAATGCTAAACAATGGACCCCAGTTTTTTCCTGTGTATCACTTGTTCTTTTGGTGCCCCCACAGTACCAAACACCTACAATGAAATGCGAGTGCCATTTTCAAGGTATTTTAAGTCTGAAAACATGCCTCAGTGTCAGCCGTCGGTGCCAGACTTCTGGGGCGGCGTGCATGGATATGCACCGGTGGGGCGGGCAGACAACTAAGTGGTGGGTGGGTGGGTGGGCGTGTGTATGTATGTGTCCTCTGTTGGCTCCACGGGGAAATTCCACTAACCAATCCTGGCCCTACTCTCACCAGCATGAGAGCAGTGCCAGGATTGGATGGAGCGTCCTTGCTGGACGCACCTTCAAGCCCTATAAGCCTGTGCTTGGTCTCCACCCAGCTGTCTAAGATAGCTGAGTGGAGAGCTGAAAAGTGTGCATATCACTTTGGCCAGCTCAAGAGAGCTGGCCAAACTGACATGCGTACTTTGGAGGGTCCCTCTTGCTCATCCAGTCGACTATGCTGCCAATTGGCAGCAGAGGAGGACGTGCCCTCATTTATCCCAGCTGGAGGCTGTTGCGCACTACATGTGGAAAATAAAATGGCATAGATTGTCATTTTATTTTTCACTTTTAATGCCACTGCAACGAGCGAGGGGGGGGGGGCGATGTCCCCTCGCCCTCATGAAGAAACAGCCTCTGCCTGTCTCTTTTCTGGCACCTGTTGCATCTTAGACATGGACTGGGACCATTTGGAGTCTCTATTGGTCCCCTTAACCTGCCTCCTGTACCCCCAATTACCAGTTCTGGAGTCTGGAGAGACTGGTACACGTGGCACCCTTTAATTAAAGCATGGCCTAGTTTTCTGTGACAGCCAATAACACACTTTCATTTATTTGAAATACCCACTAGATTTTTGAATAGTGGAAATTTGTATTTTGTTTAGATCTCCCTGTATTCGCACCAAGTTATCTTCCCTGAGACTATGTTTCTGCAAATAATTTCGATAAAGAGTAGATATATCTTAACCTCTGAGATGCGTTATATTGCCTTGTCTGGCAGAGAGCATCATTAAGTAGAGTGTGGAATCTGAAACTTTAGTAAACTCAACAAGACCTGATATGATCTAGTAAGTCAGTCAGTCAATATTCTTTTATTCAGTTAATAAGCCATAAAGGCTTGTAAAGCAATATGCATTAATACGAAAACAGTAGATAAATATGTATATAACACAAGCATGGATATCATTTAGGGGTCGCCAGGGATCGCAGTTGTGACCCCTAGCTTTCCCCTTGCTACCCCTGGCACTGCCTTTGCGCCCCTTGGCCTCAGAGGTGGTAAAATCAGTGCCAAGAAAATAGGGGTGTCTCGCATTATCAGTCAGGCTCTAACCTCGTTTTCTGCTTATTTTTATTAGATTAATATTGAATAATAGTTTATTTGTCACTATTAGTGTAAATAAAAGTAGAGCAGCAAGATCTGGACCTTCACTGGCATCTTAGATAAGGAAAATAAAATTGTTTTAATGTATGTTGTGTTCGTGCATGTGGATAAGAGTGAGTTTGGGTGAGAGAGCGTGTATGTGTGTGAGCATGTATGTTTGTATTTGAGATCGTTGGTGTGTGTGTGTCAAAAGGAGTGAGTAAGTATATGTGAGTCAGAGAAAGAGTGAGTGAGAGAGTGTGATGAGTGATTCAGGAGGAAATTCTTGGCATAGTTGCCACCTGTGGCAAATTGCTGGTGATTACACATTGTAAGACATTCTTGGCATACGGAAAGACAACTGTGGCAAGGTTATGGAGCAAATCCATGACGAAATGTGGTCCTTGACATATTAGATGTAAACTTTGACATAAGGGATCTCCATAGTGCAAGAGTAACGGTATTAGGAACATTCAGGCACTGGCATATTGTATGTACTGTTTGGACAAAAGAGGCCACCATGCCCCTCCATTAGTGGAGAAGTGTGGCTCACTGGTTAGAGGAGGCGGACCCTGAAGCAGAGGTCAGACCCGGGACCAGGGTTCAATTCCCGACGTGGCAGGGTCTTGAGCCCAAATATCCCCGGGCTTGATAATTCTCGTTTTGGTGCCTACTCGAATCACGGGTTCACACTCTGCAGCTCTGGGCATTAGCCTGCTTAATCTCCACTACGGCCCCCCCGCGGCGGGATGCCTGGCTTTCACCTTGGGGAAGCCAGGACGGGTTCCCAAGGCAAGCGCCGAGATGCCTACGGGTAATCGAGCGCTATATAAGAACGCATAATAATAATAATAATATTAATGCCAAAATGTTGGTCCTAGCAATGAAGATAATTTTTGACATAAGGGGGCACCCATCGGACATTTTAAAAACTAAATTCGGTGAACTGATGGGGACTGTCAAATTTCAGTTGCTTGGCACACCATAAAATGACCTGGATGTTTAGTGAGTGTTCTCTAGAGCCCATGGCTTTTTAACAAATGTATGTGAAAAACTGTAGATTAAAATGCACTAGTAATACCCTTTTTTTCAAAATATTCTCAGTGAAGAAAACCCCCATCTTTTGTTCTCCTCTAAAAGAATTATAATAGTAATTATGCGGTTAAGTAACTTCAGCAATGTAAACTATTGTGATGTCATCAGGATTAAAGTTGTCTGCCATCGCTTCTTGGGACGATGTAGGGTCAAAGGCTGTATGATATCACTTCCTGTGACATCATTAAGGTCAAAGGTATATGATGTATACTTCCGCTACCTCGAGCATTTTGGTGAACCGACATCCATGAAGACAAGTTAAAGCGTGCTTAAAAATTACAAGGCACCTCAGGCAAAATAAATGAATCAAACTACTCTTCAACTGTATAGCCATTAAAAACTGACCGTATTGAAGCACATAATACAGCAGGTAATATTATCGTAAGAACATATGCTATTAGGCAATCACAAAACATAGTTGACAACTCCATAGAGCAATCAATTGAAATTGTCGAAAGTAATCATTATATTGCAATGACAAATTTCATTTAAATATAAACTCCATATCTTATCCTAACAATTAAAGGGCCTTGGATTTAATTAATCATTGCAAGACACATTTCTGGAGACTCTAATTGCTGTAGACAAAGCATGCCTATCTTATAGTGCCTGGTTTTGCCAGCTTCCAAAATCGGTAATAGAAGATAAGTGAGCAGGGATCTATATAAAGTGCAGAAAAGCATGAAGTGAGTAATGCTGTAGGGAGACATGTTATCCCAGGAACTTTATGGGGGATTCGGAAAACAGGTGCCAGGAAAGGGTAGGAGAAAGTGCAATTTGCTTACCCATAAACGCATAAGATTTAATCTGTGCTGCGGGTTATGTATTAAAACAAGATATGGTTACAAACTTGATGTGACAATCAAAGCAGTGTATGCAACAGCCGTCTGCATGGATTGCATGTTTACATTATGTACCTTGAGACAGTTTTAAAAAAACAAGGTTTTAAATTGCTCTTTAGAGTTGCCATCAATGGATTCTGACTTAAGGAAAAGCTTTGGGACTCCCAACCTTGAGAGCTGGTTTCACATAAGTAAGTCAGGGGATTTTGACCATGTTATCTAGGTCCATACAGTCCTTGAGAATTGATCTACAGAAACCTGCCTCAGGCGTGCGCCAAATGTTGAACCATAGTATCAAAGAGGCAGTTCCTATCGCATCCACCAGGTAGCTCAGCCCTATCTCAGTATGACAGATATAGAGGACAACGCCCTGAGGAACAGAAAGTAGCCTGTGTACTTTTCTACCCTTTGTAGAGTTTCTGAATTGGTATATCCCCAGACTCCATCCTTTTAAATTCCCACCCGTGTATAGTTACTCTTGTTTAACTGTAATAGCTCTCTCACAGGCGTATGTCCTAACCTGGATGCAAAGCGAAAAACTGCTTCTATTACCCTAGCAAATTGCTGTTATCTTAAATTAAGTAAATGTCCCCAGTTTTACACAGAGTCAAAGATTTTCCCCTTGCCAACTGGGAACGCACCCCAAACGAAAAATACTTAGATTTATTGTGTTTAGGGCTACTGATCATAATGAATGATTTAGTGAGGTTTACTTTTATATAAAAATCATTCATGAAGGCAATAAATGCATTCAGTCACATTTGCAGCCCGTTTGCAGTTCTCGCAATGAGAACTGCATCCTCTGCCTATAAGAGAATTGGGATGGGGTGTATCCCAACCTGTGGCATGTCTTTCCATTTAAGCAAGAGATAACTGTCCAAACAATTAATATAAATCATAAGTAAAAAAGGAGCCAAGATACAATTCTGCTGTACTCCATGATTGGAACTTAACGATAAAAAACATTCCCCCATTAGGTCCATATGGTATCTTTACAGACGTGCCCCAGTGTAAGGGCCTGAGTAAAGTGACAAGTGCCCATTCTTCCCCCATATGTTGCAGAGTTTTATATAGCGCAATCTTGACCCAAAGGTATCAGAGCGCTTTACATGAGCACCAGTTACGTTACACAAGGACAAATTCATTTTTGTTAGGTACAGGGAGATTAAAGGATTTGCCCAGAATCACAGGATGTTGATCGTCATTGTTGAGACTCGGGAGAGGAGTTGGCCTCTCTCTTGGCTAGGGCGGTCGACCTCAAATCTGGGGAACTGGGTTCGAGTCTCGGCAATGACGCTGAACATCCTGTGATTCTGGGCAAATCACTTACAAATGCCCCAGTGTAAGGCCCTGAGTAAAGTGACAGGTGCCCATTCTGCCTCCAAATTTTCCTTCAGGCTCCACATTTTGGAGCGGCTTATTGTGTCAAAGGCACAGGAGAGGTTCATAAATTTGGCGCTACTCCTGGCTTTGATGTACTTCTCTATTAAAAGGGACAGATTTAGACATTGCTCTACTGTACTAATGCCTGGTGGAAATTCAAATTGAATATCAGACAAAATATTGTTTCTTTCAGCCCAATCACCTAATCTAAGGAGAACCTGACCCAGCATTTTGTTGGTAGAACACAGTAACAAAATTGGATAATAAAAGGTGGGCGGATTTCTATTTCCTTTCTTGGAAATGGGTACAATATTTGCATCTTGCCAGGACCCAATGATTGGACCAACATTTAATGTATTCATTATTAGTGGCACCCCCAGCACAACTATCTCCTCAAAGCATGGAAGCCAAAGGATCAGGTATTCAGTTTCCTTCCTCTCTAAATGGTTGGCAGTTTAACATTTCTGAGTCAAACATCTTGATAAAATGAGTTACTCAACTGCCAGCCGGAATATGACACCCAAACGTTGAAGCAGCATAGTCTGTAAAAAAGGGACAATTCACAAACTCTCTGAATCTTTTGCTGTCCTTAGCGCTTCCTGTAGCTTCAGGGTGTTCTCAGGCTGTTTTAATCTCATCTTACCAAGTCTCTAAGGCAACTTTATATGCCTGGTGAGTATGTTTGATGGCCTCAATATTTCTTGGACGGGATTTAAGGGCTATCTTGAGTTGCTTATCTGCAGCAGTACAAGTTTAAAGAAACCATTTATATTGAGGGATTGAGTTCACAGATTTCCTAGCTATAAGCATTCATTATATAGACTAGCATGATGTGCCAACATCCTTTATTATGGTACTTGTCTCTGTCTCAAACAACAAGCATGCCCTTAGAGCTACCTTATTATTTAATGACTCTTTAATTAAATTAAGTGGGTCAATGTTATCCCTGTAATGCTCAATCCCTTAATAATAGTGTCAGCATTAACCATCACTTCATTGGTTCTACTGTCATTCCTCAGATTTAAATTAATTGGCAGAAATTGACAACACCTCTAAAGTTAATAAGCAAGGGGCAAAGGTCCATGGAATTTAGAATGACTAGTACTGGTGTAGGTCGAGACCTGAAAACTGGCAACGGGAACAATATCACAGGAACATGCCAAATTATTTTTTAACTAAAAGTCAATGTAATGCTTCCCCACAGGGGGCGTACACTTTCCTAACCAATCCCAACCACAAGACCACAGTCTGGCTGCCCACTAAACGTGCATTCCTTGGTAACTAAACCAGGTGGTTCAAGCGCTGTAATAGATTTCTTACCATCATTAGCCTTTTAAAGTAAATAACACAATTACAGTAGGAGTTTTGGTACACTGACAAAATATCGACACACAAAATATCTCCATACAAAAATATTGTGACTAAAATATCGATGTGAAAAACTATCTACAACCTATACTTGTAATGGTAAATATAAAAATATCGGGAAAAAATATAGTTGTTATAAATATAGTTGTACAAAATATTGGTATATATATTACCTACTGGCGGTCACCAGTAGGTATATATAGTTAGGATTTTTTCTCTATGGGATTTTTGAAAATTCTATGTCTAATAACTTTGGCGTTTGTGGACGGAATTGGCTGAAATTTTCAGGAAAATGGCACATTTTGTTTCTGAGCAGCCCTTGAAAATTTGGGGGGGGTTCGTCAAGGGGGGGCCGAGAAAAAAGGGGGGTCCCAAAACGTGTTTTTAACATTGAGTTTTCCATAGGGCGGTTGGCCTCACTTTTAGCCCGAACGGCTGAATGGATTTGCATGAAACTTGGCAACATTGTAGGGACTGGTAGCCCGATGTGCCTTTTGTAGGTCTCAATATATGTGCTACAGTGGATTTTGAGAAATTAACGTTTAAAAAAAGATATATATCTGTAACAGCGGACCGGGCAGCGCTCCAGGACGCGTACTTTTCGCGCAACGGAGCTTTGTGAAGCGAAGCTGATTGGTTCTCCGGCGTCTGTCAACATTCCAAACAGTCCGTAGCGGCCGCCATCTTGTCTCTCGGTAGGATCGAGAGACAAGAGGAGGCGAAAGCGAAGGGGCAAATGACCATAAGGGGGAATAGTAGATCCTCGCTGACCCCCTAGGTTTGATGTGGAGGTTTTAAAAGGGCCCCGCGGGGCAAAAAAAAAAAATAATAATAATAATCGAACGGCTGAATGGATTTGCACGAAACTTGGTAAAATATTAGGGACTGGTAGCCCGATGTGCCTTTGCTAGGTCTCAATATATGTGCTCCAGTGGATTTTGAGAAATTAACGTTCAAAAAAAGATATATATCTGTAACAGCGCTCCGCTTCGCGTAACGGAGGTTTGCGACGCTGATTGGTCATTCTGTCACTGGGCTATAGTTGGGCTACATCTGGCTGATATTTGGGCTACATTTGTTTTTTTTCGTCTCTGGCGGCCATCTTTGGGCTACATTGGGCTACATTGGGCTTCATTGGGCTTCATTGGGCTTCATTGGCTTACATTGGGCTACATTTGGGTTCCAACATATATATAGGCCAATGTAGCCCAATATATATTTTTCAAAGTTAATTTTCGTAAAAACCACTGGAGCATATATCTTGAGACATAGCAAAGGCACATCGGGCTACCAGTCCCTACAATTTTGCCAAGTTTCGTGCAAATCCATTCAGCCGTTCGAGCTAAAAGTGAGTCCAACCGCCCTATGGAAATGAAGGAAATGAATGGGTAATTTGTAATTAGCAAATAGCTCATCGCAAACTAGGAATGGTAAAGAATCGCTATTTATTCCTTAAAGTTCGCTATTTAGGAAATGCAAAAACTTTGATGATACATATGGCGGTTCATCTCTAACAAGATAAGAAGCATAGGGATAGATTTATGATGACTGGCGCATCACCAGGGATGTGTTAGTCATTCTGTGCCGCTGTTCCGTCACCTATGGTGTGCTGCATTTACAATGCGGCGCATCATGGGGCAAAAACAGCACAGATGCGTGATGTATCTGTGCCGTAAAGGTGGCGCATTGCTGGAGTTGTATCGCAAGTGTGATGAAGCTCCAGCAAGGGTCGGGGGTGCCCCTGTCGCAGGGTTTCTGTTCTCACACAGAACTGTGGACAGAGGATTGGAACCTCGGCGAATTAGGGTGTCCCAAAACTCACCTTAGTAATCAAAAACCCCTTAGCAAGCTAGGTACAGTGTCACATTGGATATAACAAACTCTCAATGTTTAGACAATCCAGAATATGAACTTATAGTACCTCAGGATACGTGGAACTCATGAACAGTCGGTCGTTATATATTTCTTAGAAACCAGAACATGGAGTTAAGAAGAACACATGTGTATTTGAAATGTTTATTTACTAATGCCGTCTTCTCAGGCGTAGTATCTTAGATAATACAAGTACACATATTATCAGTAGCAAAATTACCAGCATAGTTACTAGTACATAAAAAGCGAATGGTGACAGTATGTTAACATGCTGTAAATGAATAAGAGTTAGCAACACTTATAAGCAGCCGCGGGCCGTGGAGGGAGTTACGGTGGGGCAGGGAGGCGGGGAGGGGGAGGGGCAGGGTGGAGAGGGCTCCACCCTGCTTCTCCCCCTCCCCGCCTCCCTGCCTCACCGTAACTCCCTCCACGGCCCGCGGCTGCTTATATCTCACCCTCCCTAATACACATATTATATTATTTGCTAAGAAGGTCTCTTTGTGTTGGTTTAGGGCGTGCCCATACTTTAGTGTCTTAGATTTGAAGGAATCACATCAGCATACACCAGCTCTCTCTTCATGTGAACCGCATCAAGTGTTGTGTATGTGTGTTCGGCAAAGCAATATAAAACCCGCCTCATGCCCAGAATTGGCAGAAGTTGCACTTATGTTATGAGTATGAAGTCGTGGAGATCAGACCTCATAACAATTCTGTATCGTGTTGTTCTTGAAACTTTAGCACTCGCTGTACAGATATAGTTTAACAAGCAAAGCAGATAGTAGAGCAATAACATATTATTCTCATGTAAACCACGATGAACTACTAGGTTGAAAGCTAAAGCAACAACTAAGTGTCGTGTGCAGAAGTTGCAAAAAAGGAAAAATGGCGTTTAAACCGGTAATGAGCCCATGCTAACTTAACACGGTGTAAAGATATCCAGGACGTAGATGACACCTCCCCATGATCCGGAAACGAACTGAATAAGATAATAGAAGTGCCATCTCATGAGAGCAGATTGCAAGTTTATATGTGGACGGTCCGCAAGGTAAAGCATTAAAAACTAGGAAAATGTAATGCTAAAGAAAAATAAAACAGCCAAGTACTTTATCGAGTCTTAAGCCAATAGGCAAGGTAAATAATAAAAACTTGACAAATAAGTCAATGAATTGTCAATGAAATGCTAGTACTCAGCATATCAAACATGAAAAAGGTCTATGACATAACTGTGTATGCAAAATAAGCTGCAACAGCCTCCAATAGGAAGTCGCCGTCTTCATCCGAAAACAGTTCAGCCATCCAATTTAAAAGCGGAAAAGAACATACGTGCTCTCCCAGCACCGGATCCTCTATCACCATCAGAGGACAGCTCGGTGGGTTTTCAAGAAAGCTCTGTTCCAAGAAAGACTGTGTTGCCGCCAGTAAATTCCAGGGACCAATTAGTCCATGCATCAATGCCACAGCCATAATCCTTTCGCCAGGACAAACCAACTCGTGAGTAATGATAGGAGTCATCAGCTGATTAAAGTCGACGTCAGGAGAAACCGGTCCGCAGAGACACAAATCAATGGCCCAATCGAAATCACAGGTCAGGCAGTGAAATACAGGCTGGACACAGGTGAAGTAGGAGAATCGAAAAGATAATCCATATGCCGTGCTTAATATCGCCAACGGCATTGTGCCATAATATTCTAGCATGCGATTGCGGAACAGTGTCAGCAGCTGCAGGGCGGGAGGTTGCATAGGAGGGACATCCATATTTAAAAATGTAAAAAAGCACAAGAGCGTCCGCTGGTAATGCAAGTAAAAATGGCAATCCACGAAGCAGAGTGGAAAAAATCGAATGAAAGAAAGCAGGGATGACTCCAAAGATTTTCTCAAATGAAGTCACAAGACCACTGGTAACAACTTTAAAAAAGTGCGCCAGGGCCTTTGTGGAGGATGCGTTAGAGATAGTCCGAACCATCTTGCTGAAATGGAAAGGCAAATCTGAATTGAAAAGGGTCTGCACCTCTGTACGGGTGTTCGCTATGTGAAGCACGAAAGTTTCACGGGCCGAACTCAAGGCCACCTCTCTCTGAGACAAAAGAGCTCTTATTCTTGCCATGCCGTTGAAATCTGCTCCCAAGGTTGGTATTTGTGGCGAGATTGAAAACTCCCTATGTTCATGTGTGGGAGGAAATAGAACATTTCTGCAGCAAATAACCCGTTCACTTACTGTTACGATAAAAGGAATACTTTTAATTAACCCAGAACAATCTTCATTATTGAGCATCAAATAACTACCATTTTCCAACAACTTGAACGTGGGGATGATAGCAGGAACTGGCGTGCCTTGCAACACGCAAGCCATATTTGGTCGGTGTTTGTTGCATGAACCGTGTAACTGTATGTGCCTACACATTAGTGAATGATCTGGCGTCTCAGTGCATTCCTCTCCATTCAGATAAACTTCTTGATCATCTTTGAAACATCTGTATGTGTATGGAAGCGACCAGACCTCATGAAGAAAAGCACTACCTAAAGGTTCATAACGACCTATTGGTATATATTTCATACAATTTGAAAACTTATATAAAGCAAAAGGCAGCGTTATTAAACCGTGGATAAGGCACGTTGCCAAAAAACCCGCAATCCTCTGCTGATGATGTCACTGAGCATGTCATGAATGATGTAATATGTGACATCATCAGCAGTGGATTACGGGTAATAGTATCTCTAGTTTACTCCCCTATAGCTGTCTTTCTTTTAACATAAGTGTCTGTTTCCTTCCCTTATACTTACTGTTTTTGGTTCGCTTCCGGTTCGCGTACCGGCGAGCGAACTGGGAAGCGAACTAAGAGAAATAGAGGTTGGCACAGTTCCAAATATTGTACCAATTTTTTAATAACGGGGAGGTAGTTCTGAAAAGAACTTTTTTTTTATTGTTTTTGTTTTATATTTTTTTTATTATTTTTCGGAACATTTTTTTACTTTTTTTGAATTTTTCTGAACAGTTTTATATTTTTTGGGGTTTTTCTTGGAGGGGGCAATGAAAACGATTCATTGTAAAGGGCTCAACAGGAGCAACAAAACAAAAAAAGAAGTATTTATTATTTTGGGCGTTTCGTACAAACTTGTATATGATAGTCAATAGCTCTGTTGATCAGAGTGATGCTTCTTTCTCCGTAGGAAATGAATCCATCGCAAAATACGCAGATGTGTTTTACTTCACCAAATTTCATTTGTATATTTGGCACCATCTCCCTGCCCTCTGGTCCCGTTACTTCCGGTACAACAGATCTTCTGGCCATAATAGGGAGATTATCTAGGTCGTTCCGAAACTGTGCAGCACTGTAGTTGTTAGGATGCCACCTAGTCATATGGCGATGCATTGTGTAGTTTCCGAAACTGTATTTTTTCTCGGTTCCTCTGGACAGTCTATCTTGACATATAAGGCAAGTTACGTATCTTGCATTTACTTTTTTCTGACCTTTGGGAATTTTAAAAAATTGCCAAATGAAGTTTTCTTTCCGGTGAGACGTCCTGGGCTGCTCAGGCAAAAACTGCCTCTCTTCGTGCTCGTCGTCCTGTTCCTCTTCTTCCTCTTCTTGTTGAATTATAACTTGAGCAGGTGGTCCACTCTTCCTTGGATGTGGTGGAGGTGGTGGGGAAGCACCAGCTGAAGCTACTAAAGAAGCCATTGCTCAGTGATCACAAAGGGTCTTTCTCTCACAATGATGAAAGTCAGAGTGAGGAAAGAAGGAGGGATTTTCATCATTTGGGAAAAACAAGAGTTCTCAACCAATGAAAAGTGTTCATTTTAGATTATATGACCTAGTCTTACATCATTAGGAAACCAAAAGTGAAATGAACCAATGAAAAGTGTTATTACCAAGTCACATGACCTGCTGTGTTTACGTTAAGCGCTTTGCAGGGCCTCCCGGTTTGCTTCCAGAAACCTGCGCTTTGCGACTCGCTTCGCGTACCAGTTCGCTAACGTAGCACGTCATATGACGTATCACGCGACAACGCGAAACGTCATGCGGACGGGAGGCGTCACGATGTTGTTTTCTAACGCGGCAGTTGCGGTAAAGAAACGTTTACCGGCTCGCGGTCTATTTCGCGGCATCAAGGTCAGCTAACGGGAAGCTTCCCGATTCGCGAAGCGGGAACGAAGAAAAAAAAATATTAAAAAAAAAAATTATTCATAAACATATAAAATATATTTTTGGATTTAAAGAAGAATACATTTTACAGCTACAGATATTAGCTGTTAAAAAACCAATGAAATTCACTGAAAAAACCATAGGTTATAGACCATATATAGTTAGGAATTAGCATTTACAAACCCTTGAAAATTCACTGAAAAAACCATAGGTTATAGACCATATATAGTTAGGAATTAGCATTTACAAAACCTTATTTTACTCACACAAAACCATTGAAATTCCATATATAGTTAGTTGCACTAACTATATATCGCGCACCCGCAATCCACTGCTGATGATGTCACATATTACATCATTCATGACATGGTCAGTGACATCACTGATGACATCACTGATGACATCTCAAATGACATCACTGATGACATCACTGATACATCTCATTTGACATCAATGACCACATCACTGATGATATCATTCATGTGACAATACAATGCATCTGCTCACATTTTAATATAACCTCTGTTTCACCCAGTGTTAAATACAGAGTATAATTTTTGAAACCATTGACACACCAATACTAGTTACTACATACGCACTCACTGATTCCTACGTCTACACACACCTTCACTCATTCACCCATACAATCATTCATACATACAATCACTCATCTTTACAACACTATCATATGCACTCATACACCTATAAAGACAGTCACAGTCTGCCACTCATCCATGGAGTTACTCACTCACCTAGTCAGTCATGTAAAGAATCAATGACACTTCCATTTTCTTGTCTATACAGTTAAACATAGAGCACCTTACATTTTCAAACATATACTAACACATACTTACCTTCTTATACAATCATTGATACAAGTACACATTGATCTGCACAGAGTCACACACCTCCCAGCCAGCCACACACACACTCAGTCTCCCATACAAATACTTGGGCAATCAATCAATAACCCATATAGTTACTCATACAGCTACTGATCAACACATGCAGCAGTTTACAGAACAACAGACATAATGATGCACAAATTAAGACAGTTTAGTCACTAACCCATGCACTCAGTGAGACACATTTAATCACTCACTCATACAGTTAGTCATGCACCTACTAAATCCTTCGTCCAGACACTTACACATCCACTCAATCTTCAATATGTAAGACATATTTAAACTTTACAGAAACAAAAAATCACTGGATGTTGTTATCAGTCATGTCATCAGTGATGTCATTTGAGATGTCATCAGTGATGTCATCAGTGATGTCACTGACCATGTCATGAATGATGTAATATGTGACATCATCAGCAGTGGATTGCGGGTGCGCGATATATAGTTAGTGCAACTAACTATATATGGAATTTCAATGGTTTTGTGTGAGTAAAATAAGGTTTTGTAAATGCTAATTCCTAACTATATATGGTCTATAACCTATGGTTTTTTCAGTGAATATATATATATTCCAAATGAACTTGCTCGCGCAGTAGAGACACTACACCCAATGTGTTAGTTTTCACTTTGTTTATTCAGATGGCAGTGACAGGATACCACGGTCCTCACAAGGAAGTAGGCCTAGCGTGAGGTGAAGAGGGGAATGGCGCACTTAGATTTTCCTTTAAGGGCACGAACACAGTACAATGTACCTGTTCGGATGAGCGCAAGATGAGTGACAGTGTGCCTTGGTTTTAGCAACGACCCGACGGAACAGTAAAAACAGTGATGAGGAGCTGGTGGCATTCACTATGAAAAGGTATATTCACCCGGACTACAACGACCAGGGTGCTTAGCGAGGACATGCCCAGTGGGGTTGGAATTAGCTAATTTATATCACTGCAAAATCTAAGCAATTAATTAAACACATATTATTAATTAAAAAACAAACGAAAGCACATACAATTAAATTAACTTCCCCCTTTACATCTATAATTCCCACAGTAAACACCTAAAATTTAAACTGAAATAAATGTAATTACACAATTAAAGAACTTTTTCAATTAAATAACTACTTAATAGGTAAATAATTTCAATTTACTCCCCACCCTTCACCCCATAAAACTAAATCCCACACACAAAAAATATTGAAACAATTGCACTAATTAATTATCAATTAATGATTTAATATTAATTATCAGCTAATCATTACTTAATTAAAAATAAATTACTTCCCACCCTTTACCCCTAAAAACCCCACAACCCACAACTAAAATTAATTACACAATTACCATAATTGTCAATTAATTAATTATTATTAGTTAACAACTAATTACTAATTAATTCGAAATAAATTACTTTCCACCCTTCACCCCTATAAATCTGCACCTAAATTAAATTACACAATTATCATAATTAATTGTCAATTAATTAATTAATATTAATTGACAACACATTATTAATTAATAAAAAATACATTATTTCCCACCATTTACCCCTATTAAGCCCACACCCATACCTAATATTTACCCCCAAAAAATTAAAACACTATTACCATTATAAAATCTCAATTAAAAAATATTAATAAATAAATAAACTCATTAATGTATTATAATTAAATTACTTCCCACCCTAGTCCCCTATAAACCCACAACCCGCTACAGATCTAAATAACACAACATTTATTTAAAATAAAATTAATAAATTCTAAAAATGTAACACATATATTAAAAAACATAAACAATAATTATACAAAGAAATACATCACATACATTTAAAATATATACTAAAATACATAACACTAATTAAAAAATCGATATTTTAAACAGCTATATTTTTGCAAATGATATTAATGACTTCTATATTTTTAAAATCAATATTTCTTACCTTAAAGTCGAAATTCTTGACCATGATATTCTTGCTGTCGATATTTCTGTCACGATATTTAAAACTCGATATTAGTGTAAGTCGACATTTCCAACTCGATATTTTGACTGAATACCAGGAGTTTTTAGGTTCATTACTAACTTAGGCAATCTTTCTTACTGAGAGATTATCCGCAGACAAATCATCAGACCACCCTGATTTTTTTCTTTACTAATGAACCACCTAATGTTTTAAGTTGAACCAGTCTCCTTTCTCATTGGTGGCTAGCATTCGAACTGCCTCTAAAATGATGACAAAGCAAACACAAGGAGAGTATGGATGGAGTGCTGAAACTTTTCAGACCCTCGCCCCCAGTCACAGACCTGGGTTGAATCTGATAGAGCGCGCGAGGTCACCCAACCAATAATTTCGCCGCTTCCGGCTTCGGGCCCATATATTTCAATTCACCATATACATTGACCGGGTGACTTCACGGGCTGCTACCAATTTGTGTGAATTCCCTACTGTTATTCCTCAGCGTACCCGACTTACCATCGACCGACACGGGTACCTATGACCACAATGGATCAGGGAGCTAGCTGTAAAAGGAAAGGCAGCAAAATACAACTCAAAATGACATTCAATACCTTTGTAAAATGACCACGGACAACTGGAAGTTTTAAAGTCTTTATCTAAAGTTCGTTCTCAGTAAGCATTAGATTTACAAGGATAAGACAATCGATAATCAAGATAATGAAAAGTACATAACTATAGAGAAATAAAGTCAGGGTAATCATGGAAATGCTAATATGGGATGCAACAGGAAACGCTATGCATTTAGGGCAAAAGTTCTTTGGACAGTTTAAGAAAGGCCGTTCTAGACCATATCAGAAAATGACAAACTGCAATGCAAAATATGATTTCTAACAGGTAGGGTAACATGGGAAACGTTATGAAAATATGCAATGACTTTACGTTTCAATAATTTGCGGCAAAAGCATGGAAAAATCAACATATGCAAAGGTGTGTCTTTATTGAAGCAAAGGACAGAAAAATAGAAAGGTGCAAGTTTAAAAGATTTCAGAGCAATATTTACCTAGACTGGTGTGAAAACCAAACCCTGGCCACGGGTCAGTTAAGGACAGGAAACCCTCAAGGAAGGATACCCCTCAATGGACAGCAGGTGCAGAATGGACACCCAGGGCAGGACAGGAAACCCTCAGATTATGATTCAGGACAGGACCTCAGGACAGGACAGGAAACCCTCAGGACAGGACCAGCACCCGCAGTTCGGAAGCAACGCCTGCGCTCCACCCTCTCTGCAGCTATCGATCAAGACCCCGATTGGGTCAGCGAACTCCCAGCAAAGTGCTTCGCCAGCACTTTAAGGTTCAGTAGAACCTTAGTCTATGGTCAATTTCGGACAGAGTACTCCGCAGTGCTCTGTATCTTCAGTCACCTATTGAGTGCGTTGGGTCAGTGACAGGTCAGCTAAACAAGACAAGTCGGACGACTTCCCTAGGTGAACCCAGGGTAGATATACAGTTTGGGGACGGTGTACCACCCCCCAATGTTGCAAAGTGTCAGAATCCCTCAATTTGGATTGGTCCTAAGATAGGATTTGGGTAACACACCAATCAGAACACACTATTTCGATGCCTACTTTGCATCTCTGGGTACCGCCTAGCGAGATTGGGGTTCTCATGAGAAAGTCCAGGGAAATACAATGACAAATTAACATTGTTTCAGAATAGGGACACATGACTCCGTCCTGCTGAGTTCGCAGGTCAGTTTCTCAGGAGCATCTTGCCCATCCCTGCCAGCTGGCTGAGTTCCACCAGCCAAGGTTGACTTCTCCCCAGGCGGACGGTCCTGCGCAGAAAGGACCTCCAAGATGGCTTTCGGCTCAGTCAGACCCCCATTTCCCGCGGTACATGAAAAGTAAGCGAGAACAAATTAATACATAGAAATAACGTTATGAAAACACATCATTGGTTTTGTACTTTCATCTTATCACAAAAAATATACTCATGCAGTCTAAATGTTAGCTACATATACACAGGCACAAGAGCAATGGCACGAGCAGTACCACGTTATTGCCAAAGCTATGTATTACGCATGCGCAACTATTTCCCTCCAAACCTGCAAACACGTCAGGACACGTGAGTGTGACTGACGCATGCGCAGAAGCTATTTCAAAGCAGCGGACATTTTATTGACTCGAATTAATCGTATTAGAAATACACATGTGCAAGCTTCATTTACCTCGTTCAAACATGAAATAAAGGTTAGTAAGACGTACAAATTATTACTTGGTTACACATGAGCGAGGTTCATGACTACAGCAAGTCGCAAATGCGAAGCTTTGCTTCATCAATCCCCTCTTTGATGATATTTACTATCATCACAAAATAAATGGAACCAGATGCCAACTTCTCACACCTTATACAGCTCTATCTCTTCCAGCAAGCTATTCAGCTTTTCTCTCTCATTTTTGGTAGGGTGAGAATTCTTCACCCTTTTGTATATCTGATTATTCATTTCCTCTAATTCAAGTTCATCCACACTTCGTTTCACTCCTCTCGCATTCACTTGATGCTTTCGGGTGTGCTTACGACATTTGCAACAGACAAATATGAAGAATAGGATAAGACCTATAATTCCAATTGGCATCAGTACCTTAAACAATAAACTTTTACCTAAGCTAGCAAGCCAATGACCTACATTTGAGAGACCATCTACCAGTCTCTTCCAGGCACTGTCAACCTCGAGTGGTTTGAGTTCCCTTTCCAAATTAGTAATGTTTTTCACGTATCTTTTGAGTTGCACACTTTTGTCCGGAATATAAGTGCAACAATGTTGCGCCTTCAACATCCGGCAGACTCCGCCCTCTTTTGCTAATAAGGTATCAAGAGCAAGTCTGTTCTGCAAAACCATTGATCTGATCGCAACCATTTCGGTATTGACCAGCAGAAATCCATGAGCTGTGTCAGTAGACAACACATCCACTATAGTGGACAATTTGCAAATTCTGTGAGTGTTCAGAACCACTCCCACTCCAGGTATCAGTGCACTGAAAATACTACCCATTATTTCACCTACGCTTTCTCTTTTACTACGCACTAAGCCATTAGTATTTTCACTGCTTCCAGCAACTTTGTTCACATGGTATATTTTCGGGAAGACAATGCCAAAATAGCAGCTTCCATACCAGTGATCCGGCAATTTGAAATAAGCCTTGTCCCCACAAATATAATAAATTCCAGGAAACACAGGCTCTGACCCATTTTTGAAACCCCAACCTCCAATTACCTTGTAATTATGTTCGCATTCACTGGAACCAATGAAAATGTTATTATAATAGCTAGTCTTCTCGCGGTGAAGACATAGCTTGCCTTTCTTTTCAAAATCCAGCAACAGAGCAGGACCCGCTCCACCATTTGAGGTGCCTTCCATGTTCTCAGCCCATTTTGGCCTTTTCTGTGTTTCGTCATCTGCCTTTCTTTTTATTTTTATTCTCCTTTTCTCTGCCATGTTCAGGAACATCTTTTCCTGCTCACGCAAAGAACAGGTCAAGTTATCTCTGTGTGCGTCACCTATGTCTATATTACCTATAGTCAGGAAGTATTCGCCCATATAGCGAGTAACGTCACTTTTAGTATGTACAGGATTCAAGTTCCCACGTATAGGGAGTTCAGAAAAGATCACGTCATTGTTGGAGTAATAGTACTGTAACGGTCCTCTTTTGTAAAATAAGCTTGCTAAAATGCTACAGGAGATTCCATATGTCAGGGGCAGGTGATGGTATGTCACGCCTTCAGCTACAGAGGTAGGTAGCTTCATGCAGACATAGCAATCTTCAATTTCCATAGTCTCTACATAGTGTATTAACAAGTTTGCGAAAACGTTTAAATGCGTTCTATTCTTTACTCCATGATAATGTAGTCCTCCCTCATCTGATGCTTCTAGGTCTCGTTTTGTTTGTCTGAGTGCTCTCTCATGTATTGCTACACTTTGTGTTGTTAGTTCTTCAGTCTCAGTATTTACAATTTCAGTAGGGTCAATATTAGTATTTTTGCCCACCGCAAAAGGAATGAAAACTGTTAGTCCTATCCAAATTAATATCAGTATAACTATACTACATACACATACCTTGCAGCATGTTTTGCAACAACTGCAACTAGGTCTACCATTCACGTTTGAATCAAACATTTTGGCTCAGAAGAAGTTTCTCGACCCCTCTTTGTGTCTTTACACCAGTAGCTTACTTTGTGCAAATTCACGGTGGCTCGTCTTCTTCTTCGGCAGAGTACTCAGCGACTGGTTCTCCGTCGCTCTCGTCAGTTATATCAAGATCTTCAAATTCTTCTAAAACGAGCGTCCATTCAGGAGACTTGTACTTTTTGTTTTGTCTTTTTATTCGATCACTCCTTCTCTTGGAAGTATCTTCTGGTTGTTCTGCTATGCGAGCACTTCTTCTTTCTTCTGCACGTTTTTCTTCTACTGTTTTTATTCTCAGTCTCAATTTCTTTATGTATCCAGGCTCAATGTGCTTTCTTTTCTTAAGTCTTTTAGTTGGTACCGAGACTTCGTTTTCTTCTCTTGCCCTCTTGTTTTCATTAGTTTGTGGCAATTCTGTTTCAGTTTCTTCCCCTTCTATCTGACTAGTTCCAGGGCTAGCATCTATTTCTTCTGCCTGGTTACTAATCTGGCCTTGTTCAGGACAGTTTTGCGTTTGTTTTTCAAAAGTCTCTGTTTCTGTTTACTGAACACGTTCTTCTAATCCTATCTGATCCTATTCAAGCACTTCGATCTCTTGATTTTCTTCTGCTCGAACTATTACGCTATGTCTAGTCTGTCCCTTCTCGACATCAGGAGTCAGTGGAGGAGTATCAATAACTTGTTCTGTCCCTGTCTGACCTTCTCCTTCCTCAGTTTTGATGTGAATCTCAAGATCCTGAGGTTCTTCGCCTGTGCCTTGCTTTTCCTCTCTAGTCCACTCTCTACCTTCACAAAGTCGCTCTCTTGTTCGAATGGGGTCTTCGGTGAGATCAATCAATGGTATCCACTCCTCTGGCCATATGCTCGGCAGCTCGTCTTCAGCTACTTCTGGCTCAGTTTCTTGGACCCCTTCAGCAGGCTGGACTCTGGGTAGTTCGTCATCAACTATTCCTGGGCCAACGTCTGCTGATCCTGCAGCTTGACTGGTACTGGGCTGTACGTCGTCAGCTACTTCTGGTCTGGCTCCTGCAGAGTCCTCTGCTGGACGCCCTTCTTCTTCAGGCTCTTCGTCTGGTAATACCTTCTGGGTGTGGCTGGGGTGTATCCAATGTGGAACCCCTGCACACTTTACTGCTGTGGTTGTTACCAGGATCACCTGACGCTTCTCTCCCCACCTTGGCTCCAGGCAGCTCTTCCGAGTATGCTTCTTTATCTTGACCCAGTCCCCCGGGACCAGTTTGTGGAGAGGAGTCGTTGGATTGAGGATGGCGTCTTCTCCGATCTGGCGAGAGATAGAACGCACTTGGTCACCTAATCTCTTGCAGTATTCAAGCACCAAATCATCAGTAATACTCAACAGTTTGCTTCCTGGTACCCATGCTTGTCTCATCACTCTTCCCATCAGGATTTCATGGGGACTTAGGCCTGTCTTGCGGTCAGGAACACTTCGGAGTCCCATCAGGACCAGGGGCAGGGCCTTCACCCAGGTCATGCCAGATGCATCACACAGTTTTGCTAGTCTGTTTTTGATAGTTCCATTTATTTGTTCCACTATTCCAGAAGCCTCTGGACGGTACGCACAGTGAAGCTTTTGTGTGATTCCAAAGGCCTTACAGAGTTCGTCGATTACATCATTCTGAAAATGTCGGCCTCTATCTGATTCAATAGTGACTGGAACCCCGAACCTAGGTATCAGTTCTTTCAGTAAACACTTAGCTACTGTCAGTGCGTCATTTTGGGGAGTAGGGAAAGCTTCCACCCACTTCGAAAATAGGCAGACCATGACAAGGACATATCGCTTCCCTTCACAACGTGGCATGGTGATGAAATCAACTTGTATTCTCACAAAGGGACCCCCTGACCTCCCAATTTTTCCCAGTTCCACCGCAGTTCTTTTGCCTGCGTTCATCCTTTGACATGGCAGGCACCTCTGGCAGAGGGACTCTGCTACTTTCCTGAACTTTTTACTGTACCAAGTCTGTTGGAACACTAGAATCATGGCGTCCCTACCAATGTGTGATCCTTCATGTATCAATCTCGCCATTGTGCCAAGTAAGTGTCTAGGTAACACAGGCATACCAGTTGGGCCCAAGATGACACCATCCACACGTCTTGGTCTACACCCGTCTTCCTTCCACTTCTCTCTCTCTTGCCAAGGTGCCGCCTGCTGCCACTCTTTCACTTCATCCCATGTAGGCACTTCTTCAAACACTTGAAGTTGGCATCTGGTTCCGGGCCCCCCTCGTTTTGGATTTATGATATATCGATCTCTGGCGCACCATTGGGCCACTAGATCAGCAAAATCATTTCCCAGTGATACAGTGTCCATGCCCTTCTTATGAGCAACACATTTTACCACTGCCAGTTCCTTTGGTAACTGGATTGCCTCTAAAAGGTCTTGAACAACTTTTCCATTTCGAATAGGGGTACCTGATGAAGTCAGGAACTCCCTCTGTAGCCACAACTGGCCAAAGTCATGCACAACTCCATAACAGTACTGACTGTCAGTATACACTGTTATGCGTAAGTTTTTCCCAATTTTGCAAGCTTTTATCATAGCAATCAATTCGGCTACTTGTGCAGACTTTACGTCAAATAGATAACCTGCTTCTTCAATTTTGGTTAAGGAGACTACCGCATAGGCGGCACTCAGACCTCCTTGCTCATGTCTTAGACATGAACCATCCACAAATAATTCCTTGTCATGCACAGGCAATGGTGTTTCTTTAATGTCTGGGCGTGGTTTGGTGCTGAATTCTGTTAAATCAATACAATTATGCTCATCATCCACCCCATCTTTCATATCCATTGGATCGGGGAGCAAAGTGGCGGGGTTCAGAATACTGCACCTGACAATGTTTACATTTGCAGCACCCACAAGAATCCTCTCGTATTTAGTCAGCCGACTAGGGGTGAGGTACTGAGTTTTCGTTCTGGTCAGTAAAATTACCACTCCATGTGGAACATACACAGTTACAGGATGTCCCATGACAATGGACTCACTCTGCTCTAAACTTGCGCAGGTAGCAGCTACTGCTTTCAGACATCCTGGTAATCCAGCAGCCACTGGATCCAGGGTGGCAGAGAAATATGCCACAGGCCTTCTGGTTGTGCCATGTTCTTGTGTTAGGACTGACAACGCGCAATTATCGCGAGTGTCACAGAATAGGGCAAATTCCTTAGAATAGTCTGGCATTCCCAACGCAGGGGCTGTACACAGACAATCCCGTAGTTTTGTGAAGGCTGTTAAGCTTTCATCATCCCATTGTACCACATCCGGTGTTCCTCTCTTGGTCATTTTTATCAGGGGACTAGCTAGGACTGCAAATCCCAGAATCCATTGCCTGCAGTATCCTATCACTCCCAGGAACATTCTGATCTCTTTCTGAGTACGGGGTAACTGCATCTTTTGAATTATTCTCACTCTTTCTGACGTTACCTTTCTGACGCCTTTCTCTATCTGGTGCCCCAGATATTTCACTGAATTTGTACAGAACTGTAATTTCTCAGGGGCCACTTTATGTCCCTTCTCACTCAGGTGATTCAGTAGGGCAATGGTGTCAATCACACAATCCCTATGACTTTTAGACGCCACCAAGAGGTCGTCAATGTATTGCACTAGGACAGAGTTTCCAGGTAAGACCAAAGTTTCCAAACATTGTTTCAAGATCTGATTAAAGATAGAGGGGCTCTCTGTGTACCCTTGGGGGACCCTGTTCCAGACATACACGTGACCATTGAAGGCAAATGAGAAAATAAATTTGCTATCTGGATGCAAGGGAATGGAAAAGAATGCATGACACAGGTCTATCACAGTGAACCACTCAGCATCCCAGGGAATCTGATACAGAATCACTGCTGGGTTCGGGACAATAGGGCAGCAGGGGACCACTATCTTGTTTACTTTTCATAGGTCCTGCACTACTCTGTACTTGCCACTAGGCTTCTTGATGCCCATAATCGGTGAGTTACATGGGCTACTCAATACTTCCTGTATGATGTTTCCTTCTAGCAATTTCTGTATTTCCAGGGTAACACCTGCTCTCACTTCTGCATTCATTCTGTAGGGTTTAGTATTGGGGTATACTGCATTGTCCTTGATTGCTATCTGTATGGGGTCCACGTTTTTCATTAACCCTACATCTTTCCCAGTAAAGTCCCATACTTCTGGCTTCACTGCTTCTTGGAGTTCTTTGGGCAAATCCTGCATAGTCATTCGTTTAATCTCTGAGTCAGGTCTGATTAGCATTAATTTATAGATGCCATCTTCATCTGGGGTCTGAATTTCAACTCCCTTTGGTGTGCAAAAGATGGTACAGTTCATTTTGCACAGCAAATCACGTCCCAGTAAGTTCACTGGACTGGTGTCACAAACGACAAATCTATGCATTTCCTTAAAGTTTCCAATTGATATCTCCATTGGTTTGGTAACAGGAGTACTAATCAATTGATTAGATACACCCACTACTTGGATGGCTTCTCCCGAGAGGGGTAGGTTTGGAACGTCCACTGTTCTCACAGTAGAACGGGTAGCAACAGTGTCCAACAGAAAAGTGACATCATTTCCGTCAACCTTTCCTTCAATGTATGGTCCGGACTGGTCTACCGGCAAGGAGGCGCCAAGTACGCACTCCTCGTCCTCCCCTCTCAGGCCCCGTCAGTACTGGTCATCACAAAGGAAGGTATCATTTAACAAATACTGCGAAGTTGCTGCATTTCTGTTCTCATTGCTTTCCCAGACTTCTACCTCATCACCCTCTGTGGATTTTCCCTTATATACTTGCTTTGGAGCTCGGGGCACCTGAATCGTTTTTACCTGTGGTTGAGTCTTTCTTGGTCTTTCTTTCTGCGTCTGTGGAGTTAAATCAGGTGTTTTGGGGTTATCGTCAGGCAAATAAGGACACTCGTTTCGCCAGTGTCCAATTTCTCCGCACTGGTGACAGGGAAATTTCTTCATAGCCTCTTCTCTGCTCATTTTGGGCCGGGGCTTACCTCCTCCCCCACCCCCAGGACCTTGGTTCTGAGTGTTTTTGGCCATGTTACTCAATTGTTTTTCCTGCTGTTCTGCGAGCTTCACTTGAGCCCACATAACCTTCTCCTTGAGAGCCTTTTTCTTTTCTGCCATCTCGTCCTCACAGTATTTTGCATACCGTAGGACCTCGTCTACCTTTTTGGTATGCCAACAGATTTTATTATCCTTTATCCACTGACAAATTTCGGGTCTTAAACCGTTTACAAACCTGTAAATGAAATGCGTCATATCCTTCATCTCGATGTTATCTATACCACTGTAGGTTTTAAACACCTGCAACAGCCTTTCATAATAGGAGTGTACTGTCTCGTCTCTTTCCTGCGTCGTTCTATCTATCCTGGTCCAATCAGTTTCCTTTGCGGGCACCTTATTTTTCAAATGCTGAATTACTTGTTCATATTTTTTCATCACTTCAATCGACGGCTCCCCTGTGTTAGAGTCCCTCGGGTATTCCTCACTAGGCCAGGCTATGGCTATTTTACACTTGGTCCATAGATCTACCGGGACCACAATATCGAAAAATCCATCCAGGTCTTTCCACAGGCATTTTTGCACCTTTACGAACCTTTCCACCTGCCGGTACCAGTCAACTGGCTTTTCGCGCAATTTCGGGAAATCGTTAGTAAAGGACACAATATCCTGTCTGGACCATGGAACGTGCACATACCTCCCACCTGGTACTTCACGCATGGGGCATAACTGTTCGGGCTTGTCTACTTCTCTCAAAGCAAACTCGGGGGTCGCTTGTCTGGATCGAGCCTCATCTTTCTTTCGTGCCCACCTGCTTTTCCATTTTTCCACGTCTCCCCATTTTTGCAAAATTGCTAGCAACTCTTTAATCTGCAACTTTTTCCCTGACACATTCAAGTTCTCTATATCTTTGTCTGAGAATTCAGCTCTGTAAGGTTTTTTCAAGGGCTTGGACCTTGAAATATCTACCCCCATACTAGCTGCAGTGTCTGTCAGCTTTTCGTGGAGCACTCTGGTACTTCTGGTAAGGCTTTTAAACATAAACAGCAACTCTTCTTCAGAGTAGGTATTTAATCTGTCTAATCCCACATTTCCTGCCATTAATTCCTCTATTTCTACCCTCAGTTTGTAGAGGTCTAAAGGTTTCGTTTGCGGAGTCTGTTTTTCTAATTCACGACTCCAATTTTCAATTTCCTCCGGAGTTACCAGAGAGACACTCCTAGTACCTGACGTTGATTCTAATTTAATTTCTTTGGCATTAAAAGGATTATGCCTCTTCTGCATTCCCTTCCCGGTCTGTTTGTTTGGCAGGTCCAAGAACACAACTTCGGACTCGCACTCACTGGACTGATCGTCTATCAGTAGGGGCTCCTGCCTTGGTGGGGCCATGATTGGGTTAATAACTGGAGGGTTTGGACTTCCCTGATTATTCCCATATAACGGAACCACTGGTCCAATTGTTACCGGAATAGTCAAAGCCTCAGGACTGTTATTTAACTGGGAGATTTTCTGAATTATTTCTGTTCTCTGTCTAGCTAGGACCTCTTGCTCCCTTTCATCTAGTACCCTTCCTAATGTTCGGTCAGGTATTATCTGTGGGGTCAGGTGAGGGGTAAAGCTCGGGGCAGTAGGATGCGTTTCACTTGGTCCTCCACCATAATTTGGTTTTGGGAACAAAGTTCCCGTGCCAAATGACCTGCGCTCTTCCTCATATGGAGGCTGTAAAAAGGGCATTCCTGAACTTAATGGTTTTTCTTCGTTTTCATAAAGAGGTCTGGGGGAAAAAACTCTCTTGCTGGAATATTTTTCCTCCGGGCTCACGGGCACTCTAGGATATATATCTCTTACCTCCGCGGGTCCGGGATTCTCCAAATAGGGCGGTATCTGACAACCTCCCCCCCTACTTAGGGATCTGTCCTCCTCCTTAATAGATGGACGCTGGGGATTTTCTCCTGCACTGGAAGGTCGGGCTCCCTCATTATAAGGGGGCGGACTTCTCGTAAAGATGTCATCTAATAATTCATCGTCTGACTCCCCAAGAGCTCCCCAATGCTTACACTTTTCTGTCTTTTTCTCTTCCCCCGAATGGGTACATGCTGGCATCATGGGAAACAGACCCTCAACAATCATGCTCTGTCTCCACTGTTTCATCTTTTTATCCCTGGTCTCTTGTTTCAGCCTTGGGTACCACTTGGTCAGACCTTTGTCCATTCGGGGTTTCTCTCTTTCGAAAGCCTCAATCTCCCATTCCTCTAATGCCTCATACTGCGTTAGTCCCGGTCTGGGATGCAATTCATTCATTCGGGTTCTCAAATTAAATAAAATCCTACCATTGAAGGTACCGTCTAACGGAAAAGCCAATATTCCGTCATCTTTTGTGTACTTTACCCAATTTTCCAACCACACACAGGTATTGTACCCTCGATCAAACATCATGAAAGAGGCGGGAGTATTGGGTGGTGGGACAATAACGCCCTCTCTTGATTTAATCGGTTTGTCCGTTTTGAAGTAATTCTTTACCTTATTTACAAGAGACATTTTTCTCTTAGTTCCGTACATAATATCGTATCTATTGGCTTTCCACTGATCCCTTTCAAACCCTTGGCTTCTTGGATCGGGTCTAGTCTCTGGACAATACGAGTGCCACATACGATTTCTACGCTTAACTTTGTTTACAAAGTTACCTCCAATCAGAACGCGTCTTGCAATTCCGTGCGACCAATGGGGTGCACGCGTTCAAATTGTTTCGACCAATGGGTGCGCGGCCCCTTCGTGAGACAGTTCTCACGCTTCGGCGCTCACCCCTCCTTCACAATTCCAGCCCCGATACCCGCCCGCTGTTTCTACCAATCCCAGCGCGGCACGGAGTGACGTCAGAGACGCTTCGCGACTGACTCCCTCCCTTCACAAGGTAACGGAAACTTTCTTTCTTTCTAAAGTGCTAGTGCTTGGTTATTTTACAATGAATACACATTCGCCACAGTGCTCAAGTGTCTAGACAGAGAAAGAGTTATTTTACTGCAAGTAAACTACTTCCATTTACTTTTCATACGCTGCGGGTAGATCTCTTCCGCCTACCCTTCACTCTAGCATCAGTGAACCTGTTACTTCCCTAAACTCATCCACTTCTCTGGGATATATCCGAGTCTAAGGTTTCCCAGCGGACCCCTCTGCTTTCACCCAAGCTCCGATGAACCTGCTACTCTTCCGATGTGACCCTTACTAGGTTACGCCACTATTGGAATTTTGCCAATGAACCTCGTTACTGACATTTATTCACACACGTATTCAGAAAAAACCCTAGTTAGTGCTTCCCGGTTGTACCTAACCTGCACCTAACTTTCCTTGAGCCTGCGACCTCAAGGCAAATGGATTCTATTCACCACTTTGCCATTCAATTCCCCGGGGAGTTCGGACAACATTGAACGAGACGGTTTACAAATGCATGGATTAATACATATAACAATATAAGAACAAGAATAACAATGATAAAACAATTCATAAATTTCAAAGCAGCGTATTCTCAAGAGAATGATCAGGTCCCTCGGAACGGCCTCTCTTGTAGCAGCATTAATATACTAGCAGCTACCGACTTGACTAGACTAACTAGTCCTACCTAAATTTTAACTAGTCCCTAACCATACCTCTGCTACCAGAAAAACTGATAGAGCGCGCGAGGTCACCCAACCAATAATTTCGCCGCTTCCGGCTTCGGGACCATATATTTCAATTCACCATATACATTGACCGGGTGACTTCACGGGCTGCTACCAATTTGTGTGAATTCCCTACTGTTATTCCTCAGCGTACCCGACTTACCATCAACCGACACGGGTACCTATGACCACAATGGATCAGGGAGCTAGCTGTAAAAGGAAAGGCAGCAAAATACAACTCAAAATGACATTCAATACCTTTGTAAAATGACCACGGACAACTGGAAGTTTTAAAGTCTTTATCTAAAGTTCGTTCTCAGTAAGCATTAGATTTACAAGGATAAGACAATCGATAATCAAGATAATGAAAAGTACATAACTATAGAGAAATAAAGTCAGGGTAATCATGGAAATGCTAATATGGGATGCAACAGGAAACGCTATGCATTTAGGGCAAAAGTTCTTTGGACAGTTTAAGAAAGGCCGTTCTAGACCATATCAGAAAATGACAAACTGCAATGCAAAATATGATTTCTAACAGGTAGGGTAACATGGGAAACGTTATGAAAATATGCAATGACTTTACGTTTCAATAATTTGCGGCAAAAGCATGGAAAAATCAACATATGCCAAGGTGTGTCTTTATTGAAGCAAAGGACAGAAAAATAGAAAGGTGCAAGTTTAAAAGATTTCAGAGCAATATTTACCTAGACTGGTGTGAAAACCAAACCCTGGCCACGGGTCAGTTAAGGACAGGAAACCCTCAAGGAAGGATACCCCTCAATGGACAGCAGGTGCAGAATGGACACCCAGGGCAGGACAGGAAACCCTCAGATTAGGATTCAGGACAGGACCTCAGGACAGGACAGGACCAGCACCCGCAGTTCGGAAGCAACGCCTGCGCTCCACCCTCTCTGCAGCTATCGATCAAGACCCCGATTGGGTCAGCGAACTCCCAGCAAAGTGCTTCGCCAGCACTTTAAGGTTCAGTAGAACCTTAGTCTATGGTCAATTTCGGACAGAGTACTCCGCAGTGCTCTGTATCTTCAGTCACCTATTGAGTGCGTTGGGTCAGTGACAGGTCAGCTAAACAAGACAAGTCGGACGACTTCCCTAGGTGAACCCAGGGTAGATATACAGTTTGGGGACGGTGTACCACCCCCCAATGTTGCAAAGTGTCAGAATCCCTCAATTTGGATTGGTCCTAAGATAGGATTTGGGTAACACACCAATCAGAACACACTATTTCGATGCCTACTTTGCATCTCTGGGTACCGCCTAGCGAGATTGGGGTCCTCATGAGAAAGTCCAGGGAAATACAATGACAAATTAACATTGTTTCAGAATAGGGACACATGACTCCGTCCTGCTGAGTTCGCAGGTCAGTTTCTCAGGAGCATCTTGCCCATCCCTGCCAGCTGGCTGAGTTCCACCAGCCAAGGTTGACTTCTCCCCAGGCGGACGGTCCTGCGCAGAAAGGACCTCCAAGATGGCTTTCGGCTCAGTCAGACTGTGGTAAATAAATAAATAATACCCTATTTTTGACTAGACTTATAGCATAACAGATAGCTCAATAAATAAGAGTCAAGATTCGAGGTAGTAGGAGTTTCTGCAGGTTTATTACAGCATAAGGACAGGATCAGGACAACCTGCATAGGAACAGAATGACAGGGCCCAGCAGGACAACTGGGGCCCAGCAGGGGAAAAGAGGCCCAGCAGCTGCTGGGGCTAGGTCTGGGATGAGCGCGCTAACATTTAATAACAAAACATTGACTTATATACATAGCGCAAACACATAGCATTACATTGCAGTGGGCGTAACAGTAGGTGGAGTAGAAGGCGTGACGCGTAGCAGTCGCGAGAGATAACAGAAATAAGAGGTGTAACTGGGAGTTTACTTAGACATGTGATGCAAAACGTAACAGAATATGTCATGAATGGGCGGAAACATTGGAGGGGGCTACCTAAGGAGCCGGGACCTCTAACCTAATGATGCGCGAAAACTAGCAATGACGTGTTACTATGAGAAGCTGGGGGCTACGAACTCTGTGCTAGGAGCAGAGACTAGAGTCTGGAGGGTCGGAGCGACATGTACCTAAACCCTATCTGGTATCTAATGTTTAGGGAACATGTTGATATAAACTAGAAGTCATGAGGGGAAAAGCTAACTTGATTCTAAGACTGGACCATGCATTATTCTACATGTAGTGCGTGAAGAATATTAAATGACCATTAAATACAGTATTTCTCTAACGTGGAGACGAGAAGGCTAGACAATGACGGAAACTATTGATGCAGTTCAGTAGCTTAGGAATGCAGAGGAGGAGGACTGAACTGATAGCTGGAACTATAACATACTTTTGGCAGACTCAGAGGCAGAGCCGGGGTGCACCGGGCACTGCAAGGCAGGAAGTGAGTGAAGGGTCGAGGATACAGGTGGGGGCTGTATCGCTCCTCAGCGAGGCTTTCAGGAGACAGGAGCTGAATCTGTGGTCCGGGCCCTTGTGAGGCCTGGAAACGGGGACTTTATAATTGAATAACGTGCACACTGAGAAACGTGGCAACATTACTTACATAGGCCTGATATTCGTAGTATTCACGAGGACTGGAAACTAACATACTAGAGGTGGACACAACTGAAATTGCGTCTTTAATCAGAAATGGGGAGTAACATATGCATATTGATCATGCACACATAACATATGATGGATGAGGCGTAGGGACACAGAACATGGCAAAATTTACTTTTCCACATTCCCTCCTTGTCACTACGTTTCCATCAGGAAACATCAATATTCATGATACCGTCTATCATTTCATACAGTACCATTTGCTCGTCTCGAATTGTCTTGGAACGAGATTTAGAACGGGGCTTGGGACTGGGAATACAAGAAGTAGCACACATGCTGCAAATCGCAGGGCCACATTGTATACAGAGGCAGCAGCTAAATATGATCGCTACTGCAATACCTAAAAAGGACAGGACTTTCCAACCCCATGCGGAAATTATATTCCAGAACCAACCGGACCATGTCCAGGTGCCTGGATCTTGGTGTAACAGATGGGCAATTTTATGGAGTCTGGCTATAGCTGAATAAACAGACGGCGCGTTATTTGGAATGAAAATACAACAACTGGATCCGAGAACTCTACAGGCCCCGCCCCTATCGGCCAGTATGACGTCAAGGACGAGACGATTCTGTAAAACGACAATTCTCATAAAGGATTGCTCTTCAGTTAAGTTACCTAGAGCGGAGGCAGTCTCATCTACTACTGCTTCAAGGGTTCTCGTTAACCTACGGATAAGCTTACTATTTACAACTGTACCTAAATAAGGGAAAACACCTTTATCTATATCAATGAATTGCTCTGCGGCGGTTTCAGTATAATCGACAATCGGGAGATTTCTCTTGTGTCTAGTGTGTACTAAGAAAGAATTCCTATGATAGTCAGGTGGGGCTAGAAAAACAGGTGGCAGTAGGAAAGCAATGTAACAGGTTCCCTCCCAATCGAGGGGCAGACGGACATATGCAGTTTGACCACAAATAAAATAAGAATGACGTGAAGCTTTGAAAATAGATTTCCCACTGTCACTATACTGGATAACAGTAGTACATTCACTATGACCTATGTGTACAGAACCATAACTACGGACACATAATTCGCCTTTGACTGGTAGTACTGAAATAGCGGGTGAGTCTGGAGTAGTATCAGACTGAACATTCAGAACCATGAAATTCGACGAATAATTTCCTAAATTATATACTTCATTTTCTAAATCTAAACCTGTTCTGTGGGGGAAACCTTGCTTGTCTGGGAAACATGTACTGTTAAGAAAAGACATATCTGTTGAGGATGACGTTAACGTGGACCATGCTCCACACGAACCATTGTGTGAGAATGGATAAGGAAAGAGTGGCAGAACTCCCTTCGGTGTCTGGAAAGGGGGGAGTCGACCACACACCCAACAATTAGTGGCATTGCTGGTCTGGTGTGAATAATGTAACATACGGATAAATGTGTTATTACGCATAGCGAGGCGGTATGCATATTCGTGAGGAGGCAGATCACTAAACGTGTGCTCTACTGTAGCATGAGCAGACATATTTACATGAGGAACTGAAAAACACAGAAAAAGTGCGTAACTAGTGCAGGAAATCATTATGCTGAGAAATAATACGAAACTCAGAAAAATGATACATTTGATTGAGCTTTGACTGACTCTCTCACTATGGGGGTCTATTTTATACATGTCAGAAACAGTCTAACCGTTTCACCTAGGGGAGGACTTATACAATCAAACTGGCTGACTTATTAGACCTGAGCTTTTACTTATACTCCTGTTGCGGAGTTTTCTCTAACAAGGGAGGGGTTGTAATAATGTCTTGTGCGGGACAGTCCTTTAAAACAATGTTCTGGCAATCCTTCGAATCCTGGGAAATGTTCTTGGAAATGTTTTTGAAGACTGGTTTCGATCCTTTGAAAAGTTTTACATGAGAAAGGTGGACCCACCCCTTCCTGCCTTCCAACTTGACGGCAGTACGGGTGGTCAAGAGGACCTGGCGTGGCTCTTTCCAACGTGGTTCCAGCGGACTTGATCTGTCAAAATTTCTGATCATCACAAGGGAGCCTGGAACGATCTCGTGCGGTGCCACCTCGGTATTGTCTGGAAATGCGGCGGCAACCTGTGAACGACATGAGTTGAGGGCAGACATCAAGGAAGCTAGGTAATCTGTCAGCATATTACATGAAACATCGGTAATACTTCGGGGTCTAGGAGTACCCCACATATTAGGGGGGCGGCCGAAAACGACCTCATACGGGGACAGACCTGATCTGGAATGTGCGACCATACGCATGTAAAACAGAGCGACTGGCAAAGCTACTAACCAGTCCACACCCTTGTCTTTACAGACCTTTGCTATACGGATTTTCAGAGTCTGATTATGCCTTTCGACTAGTCCAGCTGCTTCTGGATGGCGTACACAATGGAACTTCCACTGGTACCCTAACAACAGGGAAACGTGTTTCATGAGTTCAGATGAGAATGGCTGGCCGTTATCAGAATATACGACTCTAGGGAGTCCGTATCTAGGGAAGAATTCACGAACCAACTGCTTGGCAGTGGTCGCGGCTGTGTAATCTGGGACTGGATATGCTTCTGTCCATCTGGACAAAGCGCATACAACTACAAGGACATACTTGAAACCTCGACATCGCTCCATTTGAATATAATCCATCTGGAGGACCTCAAAAGGGTGGTCAGGGGGCTGGAAACCACCTTGTTCCACCGGGACACTTTTACCTGGATTAAACTGACAACATATCATACAGGTACGGACTTTCTGCTTGGCTGCAGTTCGTAAATGCTTGTTGAACCAAATGTTCTGGATACTGTCTAACATAGCTTTTTCTCCTAAATGTGCTGGACTATGTGCGGTATTGATAATGACTTGAACCATAGAATCGGGGAGAAACCATGTGGCTCTGCCCTTCGTTAACCATCCCTGATCTGTCTGGACCCCTCCTTGTACAGACCATTTCTTGATTTCATCGGGAGTAGCATGTGACTGGATATCTATGACATCTTGAGTAGGGTCCTTAACTGTCATGCATGTAATCGGATCTGGAGTATGTGTCATATTAACTGGAATGTCTGGAGTCTGTGCTGTAAGCTTGGCTGTGCGGTCTGCTAAATCATTACCTTGGGAAATAATGTCAGTGACTTTCGTATGTGCTTTGCACTTCATGATAGCAATAGATGTCGGTAAATGTATGGCATCTAACAGGGCTTGAATAAGGAGACCATGCTGAATCTTGGTTCCATGAGAAGTCATAAAACCTCTCTCCTGCCAGAGCACTCCGAAGTCGTGTACAACTCCGAATGCGTAACGTGAATCTGTGTAAACATTAACTTTCAGGTTTTTAGCATGTATACAGGCTTGTGTCAGAGCGACTAGCTCTGCTGCCTGAGCGGACAGAGTATCAATACGGTGTGTTTCAATAACTTCAGTGTCGGTAGTCACTGCATACGCGGCGACTAGTTCTCCTGTACTAGTTCTCATACATGAACCATCCACATAAAGTGTCAGGTCAGGATCTGGTAACGGAATATCTGTCAGGTCTTGTCTTGGCTTTGTCGTAATGTTAACTACTTCCACACAATCATGTGTGTCTGGATTTGAACTAACTGATGGTAACAGTGTAGCAGGATTCAGGACGTTGCAGCGTCTAATTTCTATGTGTGGCTGGAACAGTGTCAATTCATAACCTGTTAAACGTGCAATTGTCAAGTGCTGAGTTTGTGTTCGGTTTAAAAGAACTTCTACTGAATGTGGAACTTGTACTGTCAAGGAATGTCCTAAAACTATAGAATCACTTTGTCTGATAGCTAGTGCTGTGGCTGCAACTGACTTGAGGCACGCAGGCAACGCCTGGGCGACTGGATCTAATGTGCTCGAAAAATAAGCACAGGGCTTGTATTGACCTGCTTGATCTTGTGTGAGGACAGATAATGCTGTACCTTCGCGTTCTGTAACGAAAAGTGTAAAAGGCTTACTGTAGTTCGGCGTAGCTAGAACTGGAGCTTGACATAGGGCTTTCTTTAACTCGTTAAAACTAAGTGTATGGTCAGATGTCCAAGGGAGGACAGTCGATACGGCTGCCTCCTGTGTCGTTAACTGTATCAGTGGCTTGGCTAGGAATGCATACTGGGGAATCCATTGTCTACAATAAGAAGTAAGGCCGATAAAGGCACGTACCTCCTTCTGGGTTCTTGGCTGGGGAAGACTCGCTATTAACTGGATACGGTCGGGTGTCAACTGCCTACCCCTCTTGGACAGCAAGTGTCCTAAGTATACCACTTGCTGGACACAGAATTGAAGCTTCGAAGGTGACACCTTGTGCCCCATCTCGGCTAGAAAATACAGAACTGTAAGTGATGCACGCTCGCAGTCACGTTCCGAACGGGCTGTGATCAGTAGATCATCGACATACTGGAGCAGGGCAGTGTCAGTTGGCATGTGAATGTTGTCTAGTTGTCTCTTGAGTGCTTGACTGTAAATGCTAGGGCTTTCTGTGAAACCTTGAGGAGCGCGTGTAAACATATAGCTCCTTCCATTTAAACAGAATCCGAAAAGAAACTGGCTGTCTGGATGAATTGGAACACTAAAAAATGCATTCTTGAGGTCAATAACAGTGAAAAACATGGCTTCGGAATCAATGGCTGTTAACAGGGAAGAAATGTCTGGGACAACTGGGTACTGAGGAATAATACATTTATTAAGCTCTCGTAAATCAATCACTAATCGATATACTGGGGGTGCATTTGGATCAGTACGTTTCATGACTGGAATGATCGGAGAATTACACACATTGGAGTCAGTTTCTACAACTACTCCTTGAGCCATGAGCTCGTCAATAATTTTGGATAAGGCTGCTACAGCCTCAGGTGGCAATCTGTACTGCCTGATTCGTGGTAACACTACACCTGGTTTGAGAGTCACACGATAGGGTGTGATTTGCATGTAACCTACATCAGTTGGACCTTGCGCCCATAAATGCTGCGGAACATTAGACAATCTTGAATCAAAATCTCGTAACACATAGTGACCCTTAAAGTCACGTAGGAACAGACGTATTCCCTCTGGGGAACAGCAAATAACTGCACCTAATTCTTTCAATGTCTTAATGCCTAATAGATTTTCTGGACATGACTTAGTAAGTAACAGATCAGTAGTGCGGGACAATGGACCTACTTCTAGAGTAACTGGCTTTGATATCTCATTAACTATGGGTTTTCCTGAAAATCCAAGGGAAACATTTCTTGAGCCTGAGAGCGGAGCCCCTGGAACTTCGGCATGACTAATTGTGGTCCTACTTGCCCCTGTATCGATCAAAAACTTTCTGTCTTTCCCTAATACTTGACTATGAACATAGGGACCTTCTTGGTCTACAGGTATCTCGATGAGAGGCAAGCCTACCTCCCTCTCTAGGCTGTTTCATGAATATGACTGGTACTCTGGATACTCGGATTGTGCATACTGGTACATCTGCGATGTAACGTGCTGTGTTGCAGCAATAGGCTGCGGTGCGGAAACTGTCTGTTGTGCATTCTGTGACTGAGGAGTCTGTGAAACTTGTTCTTGTCTCGGCGGACGTGGTCTTTCTTTAGTCTTACCAGTAGCTATGTTGTGTTTCAGAACTGCACACTCGTTTATAAAATGACCTGGCTGTTTACAATAATTGCAGTTCCCTTTAACGGGAGCCGCAGGATGACTGGCTTGATTCGGACCTCTCTTCTGACTGTCTTGAGGAATAGACTGTGCAACTAGCACTTTCATTTTCGTGTCTTTCATACGTTTTCTTTCGTGTTCTTGCTCTTCTCTGATTCTATTCTGGTGGTACTGGAGCATCTGGAGCATCTGGGACGGAGTATTTGCTTGCCAGGTGCTTTCGACTTTCAAAACTCGGTTTTTAATTTGTGGACTTGAATTCTCGACTAATTTGGTAACGAAAAGGTGAGGGTATGACTCACTACTTGTCTTGAGACCACTATTAATACTGAAACATTTCTCAAATCTAGAATAAAAATCACTAATATCCTCATCTTGTTTCTGTTTACAGGCTGAGATTGCATCCCAGTCTTCTTTCCTAGTTGTCAATAATCTGGGTAAAACTTGAATCAATAATTCTGGTAATTCTTTACATTTATCTCCAAGACCGGTACCTGGTACTCGTGCCTTGTCTTCAGCTTCTAGAGCTGCCCAATCGATCTTTTTCTCTCCCACCTCCCATTCTTTTTCCTTTAACTTTTCATACACCCCTGCGGGTAGCAGGACCTTTAACATTTTAATGATATCTGGGTAAGTGTATTCTCCCATACGGAGCATGTCTTTTAATTCTCTATGGAACCCTGCTGGATCTTTGTCGTGACAGGGGATTAATTTCTTCATTTCAAGAAGTTCCATCTTTGATATCGGAGTGTATACAAACACTCGTTGCATTACGCCACCCGCCCCTTGGACTGGGTGGACTTCTCGTAGCGGATTCTGTCTGTCTATGTAGAATGATTTACTTTCTGGGGGTGAGACATGAACAAAATGCGGGTTCAGGAACGTTCTATACTTGTGGCGCTGTTCTAGAATGACACTAATTAAATCGGTACCTAGACCTCTCCATCTGTACTGGAGTAACTCGTTCAGGATATCATGTAACGGGCCTGGATCAGAATGTTGACCCTCATACAGAGTAATGAGGTACTGGATCATATACATACCCACCAGTCGTTGCTCGGCTGGGGGCAGTTTCAGAAACATTTGTGCCACTATTTCGTCTGGAAAAGTGGTAGAATCAGTAATCCATCGGACTGCTGATCGGGCTAGTTCTTGTTCGTGCATGGTACTTAATTCGCTATATCCGACTCGTGATTTCAGAATGTGATCGGTAGCTTGAAATACTTGTTCTAGGGAACCTTGTTCTGGTGCTGGATGATGAAAAATAGACTTGGGTTCTAGACGTAAATGGCGATCTGGAAATCTGGATTTTCCTACATACGCTATTCTGGCGGGATTCTCGTTCTCTTCCTCTTCAGGATCAGAGATACTTTCTTTCTCGCTTACTTGTGCTGCTTTACGCTGTTCGTGTAACCTTATTATTTCCTTACGAATTTTCTTGTACATACTTTCCATGGCACTAATGGTCTTGTGCTTACCCTCGGCTATATTATCACTCCACCTTGTTAGGATTCTCATTTCGGCGGGATCTTTAGACGGGTAATCTTGTTCTCTTATTAGACAATTGATCAGGAACTTTAATATCATGAGCTGAATCTCGGCTTTCCTTTGAGACATAATTTCGCCAATACTTTCTGGATCATCCCCTGTACGGATGAAACGATATATTCTGTCTAGATCTTCTTTCATATTTGGTAAGGTGACTAGATACTCGGTCACCCTTCTTACGCGTACGGAATATAAAACCATATTATACTCGCCTGGGACTGTGTCATAGACACATTCGGCAAGGGCTTGTCTGATTTCTGTAACAGACTTATTACTTTTTGGAGTACGCTGTGATGCTTGAGCATGTAATTCGAGTGCTGATAAATGTTTGTGTGGCGGCGGGGTTTGAGGAGGACCTCCCCCTGCGGCCCCTATACTAGAATCGTCAACTGACATTCTTCGTGCTTGCAGGGTCGGTAATTGTAACGTGGGCTGAACTTGTATGGCAGGCTGACCCGGGGGTACCGTAACAGGTACTCCGGTGTCTGGAGGAACGGGAAGTGCCTGATTTACAGGGACAGGTGGAGCGCGAACTGGATTTGCATATTCTGGAACTGTGTCGTCCAGATAGGACGAAATAAAAATATCAGCTGCGGTCGGTTTGTGACGTAGCTTGGTCGGAACTAATGGTGGCGGGAAATTACTGGGTGCCTCTGGGGTCGCTTTTGGCAAGCCTTCGGCAAGGAGAGGATACATACCCTTAATAAGGGCATGCCTCTGTCTGTCTGACTGTTCGACTTTGACTTGTTCACCTATCTCGATTAATTCTCTTTCTTGGGCTCGTTCTTGGGATTCTCTACTTAACTCTGACTTTCTGACTTCCTTTTCCGTTCTTCTATGCGCTTCCTTACGCCATAACTCGATGGCATCTTTCTGTGACTGTCTGGCTTTCTTTTTCCATAATGCTTCTTCTACTCGCATGATACATTCGGCATCCCATGTACCCGATACGGGCCATCTATACTTTTCTTCTAACTGTTTGGTATACTCTACCCATAAATCTAGATACAATATGGCACTTATGCCATGTTTCTGATACATAAAGTGACCTGGACTGTCCCTAGGCGGAACAGGAACTGCTGCTTCCAGCAGACCCTTTCTAGTTTTTAACTGACGTAACTTGGAAAAGAGCGGCATTCTAAACTTGAATCGGAACACAATACAATACACGAAAAACAATAACAATTTGGGAAAACAATTCAGGCATACCACGACATTGGAAATACATTAAACAATATCATAACATAACAGTTCGAACAGAATACTACCTGAAAATACTGAAAACAGAAACAGAACAGACTTCTCGAGAACGGAACAGACTAGAGTTACTGGATGCACTGCTGTAACAGTACGGAACATACCGGTCCCATAAAGGAACGCATCAAGACCCGTATCCACCTAGGTGAACACTTCGTTTGTGGGCTTGGGTACCACCAACCCACGGACCAGGAGTCAATTTAGACTGACCCTGTCTAGACACTACCCCAGCAATGGTACTCACCGGGCAGCACGGAACGGAAGGCCTCGGACGGGACTGGACTACGACGACGAACTTCGGACTTCGGACTTCAGTTACGGGTGGGCCTCCGGATACCTCGGACCTTGGACTCTCGGCTTGGGCTCTGGTCGGGACTCGCCGCGTTCCTCCACCGTCTCGTTCGGATGCTGGACCGCCTCCTCCGTCTCCTCCGTGGGCCTGAGGGATACTTGGAGCAGAAATATCTGCCAGTGCACGGTATGGTTCCGTCACGACTGCAGAGGGTCAGGGGGTCGGCGTGGCTTCACCGACGCGTGGGGAAAGGGCAAGTCCCTATTCGGGCGCCATTATGTGGTAAATAAATAAATAATACCCTATTTTTGACTAGACTTATAGCATAACAGATAGCTCAATAAATAAGAGTCAAGATTCGAGGTAGTAGGAGTTTCTGCAGGTTTATTACAGCATAAGGACAGGATCAGGACAACCTGCATAGGAACAGAATGACAGGGCCCAGCAGGACAACTGGGGCCCAGCAGGGGAAAAGAGGCCCAGCAGCTGCTGGGGCTAGGTCTGGGATGAGCGCGCTAACATTTAATAACAAAACATTGACTTATATACATAGCGCAAACACATAGCATTACATTGCAGTGGGCGTAACAGTAGGTGGAGTAGAAGGCGTGACGCGTAGCAGTCGCGAGAGATAACAGAAATAAGAGGTGTAACTGGGAGTTTACTTAGACATGTGATGCAAAACGTAACAGAATATGTCATGAATGGGCGGAAACATTGGAGGGGGCTACCTAAGGAGCCGGGACCTCTAACCTAATGATGCGCGAAAACTAGCAATGACGTGTTACTATGAGAAGCTGGGGGCTACGAACTCTGTGCTAGGAGCAGAGACTAGAGTCTGGAGGGTCGGAGCGACATGTACCTAAACCCTATCTGGTATCTAATGTTTAGGGAACATGTTGATATAAACTAGAAGTCATGAGGGGAAAAGCTAACTTGATTCTAAGACTGGACCATGCATTATTCTACATGTAGTGCGTGAAGAATATTAAATGACCATTAAATACAGTATTTCTCTAACGTGGAGACGAGAAGGCTAGACAATGACGGAAACTATTGATGCAGTTCAGTAGCTTAGGAATGCAGAGGAGGAGGACTGAACTGATAGCTGGAACTATAACATACTTTTGGCAGACTCAGAGGCAGAGCCGGGGTGCACCGGGCACTGCAAGGCAGGAAGTGAGTGAAGGGTCGAGGATACAGGTGGGGGCTGTATCGCTCCTCAGCGAGGCTTTCAGGAGACAGGAGCTGAATCTGTGGTCCGGGCCCTTGTGAGGCCTGGAAACGGGGACTTTATAATTGAATAACGTGCACACTGAGAAACGTGGCAACATTACTTACATAGGCCTGATATTCGTAGTATTCACGAGGACTGGAAACTAACATACTAGAGGTGGACACAACTGAAATTGCGTCTTTAATCAGAAATGGGGAGTAACATATGCATATTGATCATGCACACATAACATATGATGGATGAGGCGTAGGGACACAGAACATGGCAAAATTTACTTTTCCACAAGACCCCCATTTCCCGCGGTACATGAAAAGTAAGCGAGAACAAATTAATACATAGAAATAACGTTATGAAAACACATCATTGGTTTTGTACTTTCAACTTATCACAAAAAATATACTCATGCAGTCTAAATGTTAGCTACATATACACAGGCACAAGAGCAATGGCACGAGCAGTACCACGTTATTGCCAAAGCTATGTATTACGCATGCGCAACTATTTCCCTCCAAACCTGCAAACACGTCAGGACACGTGAGTGTGACTGACGCATGCGCAGAAGCTATTTCAAAGCAGCGGCCATTTTATTGACTCGAATTAATCGTATTAGAAATACACATGTGCAAGCTTCATTTACCTCGTTCAAACATGAAATAAAGGTTAGTAAGACGTACAAATTATTACTTGGTTACACATGAGCGAGGTTCATGACTACAGCAAGTCGCAAATGCGAAGCTTTGCTTCATCAATTCCATCATCGTTCTTTAGCTCACGTCACCACCCCAGCTCAGACCCAGCTGTATGCAAACCAGTCTTGACCCTGTTCCTCATGGGAACAGTCCAGCCCGAACTGCCATTGGATTCAAGCATATGGCTGGGCCATTTGGTGTCTGCAGCCTATACCGGGGTCACATTGCTGGTTGTAGCAAACATATGGACTTTCTTTGTTCCTCCTAGACAGCCACACACAACAAAGAGCTTAGGTGTCACTAGATTGTTCTTTTTGTATTTGTCACCCGAGTGGGACGGTATGCCAGACTTGGTTCCTGTGCTCTCCATGCCACTGAGTTCTTTTTGTATTTGTCACCCGAGTGAGACGGGTATGCCCAGACATGGGCCCGTGCTCTACATGCCACTGGGTTATTTTTGTTTTTGCCACTAGATTGCCCATCACTTGCAGAATGGGAGGGGGGAGCTGGGCGAACCCCACTTGCAAATGAATAGCCCGTGTCCTGTCTCCACACAAAGAGTTGCATATTCCCTGTAGTTTGTCTGGAGCCAGGGCCAGGAAGGTAGGGAATCTGTGCACTTCTAAGGCATGCCTCTGGAAGCTTCTTCCTACTTGAAAGGCACAACTGTGTATAAATACTGGACCTCGGACACCAACTCCTCAGTACACCTGTGGAAAGTCTACTGGGAAGAAGAGTGGCAGACAGCATGGTTGAGATTAAGGGTGGTGGACGGGCCAGTGTGGTCGCATGGGGGGTTTCACGGGGGGGGGTCACGCAGGGGAATACAAATAAATAAACATAACTTGCCGCTGGGTCCCATTTCTCTGTTCCTGCCGCCCTGCCTCCGACTCCAGGAACAGGAAGCAGACAGCTAGGCTACCTCCCCTAAGCCAATGGTCATGACTGATCTGAGTCACATGGTCACATATAGATGAAATAATACATTGATTTTGATACATTCTTGGAATCTATGAAATGCCTGTCATGTTCTAGATGAAAAGACTTTTTAAAACGTCTCTCTCCCCTTTCTGTTCAGTCGGATTCCCACTGTGCTGTTTAAATTGTATTTTTATCTTGCACTTTGTATGTCAGGTGAATGTGTGGTATGTTATGGAGTGAGTATGTTGTGATTCAGTATGAGTGTGCTGGGGTATGTTAGGTATGCAGAATTGATATATACTAAATGTTCTTTGTGTATATTTATGTTAAAAAACTGGTGTCATTTATGAACTTGGTGTGTTACTAAATGAATTTTTTGTGTGATTTTTGAAAATGGAAATTATAAATACACATATACAAAAAAATGGAGAAAAATGTTTGTTTAATTACCATTGTTATTCCTATATGATTGCATTATAGTTAAAACAAGTTTTTTTGTGTGGGGCATTTGTAAGCCATAGGCTACTTTGAAAGTAATATAGGTCGTCTAGAGGACTCTCTTTAGTCTTTGCCTGTTCTTTCCCCCTCCCTCTTGGACCTGAAATCAATACTAGTGGGTACCTTCTTTAACTTTATTGATCGTGACTGGTCTGAGTGCCATTACACAGCACTCAGCCAGGGGCTGGAGGGGTGGACATGTTCTCTACGCAGGCTGTAATGCAGCCTGCATGGAGAACGGGGAAAGTGCTCATGACTGGTTTGGGGCGCCCGAGAATGCCAACCAAACAATAATTGCACACTTAGGAGTGGGTAAATCACTCCTACCCTTCCCTGCTCCATGAGCTCACCCACCCGCCCACAAAGCAGCAGGACACGAAGCATAAAATGATAATAATGCTAAGGTATTATCATTTTATGTTTATACTTGACACTGCTTAATAGCAGTGGGGCAATGCTCCTCCGCCATAGTGGATGAGCCGCCACTGACTGCTGTGCTGCTGAAAGGACTGCCTCTCTGCTGGACTGTGGCTCTGAAGGAACTGCTGCCCTGCTGTGTTGACCTGCTGCCCTCTTGCTGGAGATGAAGAACTGGACCTGCAACTTCATCCGAACCCATGGCTACCAGAGTTACTCCAAGGGCTAATCTCCTGGCTTACTGATTTGAGCCTCAGGGACATTAAAGGCTCCCCAATATGCTGCACCAGCACCTGGATCTATCTAAAGTGAATTCCTGACCCCCACGTGGTGCCCTTCAGGTCCTGGACCGTTGGTGTGGTCCAGGGAGCTAAAATCAAGCTGTTGGGCTCTTCACAACCACAAATGGGACTGTTCGCACCGAGACCTCCCTGCAAATCAGCACGAAGCTCTGTCAGCCCAAATCCTCACACTTCAGCATCAACCATTCACAGGGACCTCCACACAAACCTCCAAGAAATGCCCGTCCACGACGCCTGGCCTGCTCTTTGCTCTATGCCGACAGCCTCCTGCGAAGTTCTCCCTGCTCCACGGCCTCATCTACAGTGGGAATGGGACTCTTGAGACGGACTTTGAGAAGGTAAACTTCAGCTGGCCTAACCTGGTGGCTGTAGCTGATCTGCTCTCCATTGTGGTCAGCCTGCAAGTGTGACTTTGACCCGGGCCTGCACAACCAGATTTCCCCGGTTGGCGCTTTAGGCTTTTTGGTGCTATTTTAGTCTAAAATACTTACAAATTCATAACTCCAGTACTACAGATTGAATTTATGCTGTGTTGATCTTGGGCCCGATTCACAGAACTAACTTAAAACAAAATCCTAAACTTACTACCATTTTGGTATTCACAGAAGGCACTTACTCATTTTGGTATTCACAGAAGGTACTTACTCATTTTGGATTTGACAGAAGGCACTTACTAATTGATGAGTAAGTGCCTTCTGTGAATACCAAAATGAGTAAGTGCCTTCTGTGAATACCAAAATGATAGTAAGTTTAGGATTTTGTCTTAAGTTAGTTCTGTGAATCGAGCCACTTGTTTTATTTATAAAAGTGTGCTCTATATTTCTAACTTGGTGTGGGATCCTTTTGGCGTGGTGGTTTTACTTTATTACTGTTTGAAGTATTGCACTAGTACTGTACACCTTGCCTCTAAGGTAAGCCTGACTGACCTGCTCCAAGCTACCAGAGAGAGCAAGACTGGGTAATTTAGGGTAGGCTTGTGCCTCACCCTAACAAGGATTGTGGTTGCTGCTTGCTCAGGGCTCACACCCCAGTCAACCAACAAGCCTATTTTCTCACTTACCAAATACACCAAACAAAGATATTTCTTTTGAGAATTGCAGTATACTCATGCATCGATAGAAACAAATGACTTGATTATGAGTCTGGTGATCGACGGACTGCCATTCTCACGGGGGCACGGTGGTGGCAGTCTTCTGATTTCTCGATTACAATTAGGGTGGTTGGACAACCATTGCCCCACCACAGCTTCAAGGGAACCGCCGTTCCCTGGCAGTTGTGTGGCGGGTAGAGGCAGTGAAATGCTTGGCATGACCGCCGAGGAGTCGGCAAGCATATTACAAGTTTCCTCTCGGCCACGATTTTCATGGTAGTATCTCCTCCATGAAAACCATGGCGGAGAGGAAACAAATGCTCCAAATCCTAGACCAAAACGATACCTGCCTCCTCATCCTTCTGGATCTCTCCTCAGCATTCGATACAGTTAAACATGAGAACTTACTTGAACTGTTAAACACAAGAATGGGCATATCTGGGACTGTTCTCAAGTGGTTCACCTCCTTTCTACACAACCGGTCACAAAAATTCAAAAGTAACAACCTGCTGTCCTCTCTGGTACCTGTATCGCAAGGCGTCCCTCAAGGATCCTCCCTCTCCCCAACACAATTCAACCTAGTTATGGAACCTCTCACTACTTTGTTACAGACATCTAATGTTCACTTTCACATGTATGCCGACGACACCCAACTTTATCTCAAAATACAATCTCCCAAGGACATCATGCTTCTGAACACCACGATCAGAAACACCCAATCCTGGCTTGCTGAGAATCACCTCAAACTCAAAGCGCTGAAGACTGAGTTCCTCCTGATCTCACCTCCCGCTAAAATCTCCACGGCTCAAACATGGCTTAAGCACTTAACGGCTCTAAATGTACAACCTATCGTCGTAGACTCAGCAAAATCTTTAGGCATAACACTTGACGCCAATCTCAACATGCAGCAGCACATCAGCAAAGCATCCAAAGGAGCGAACTTCCAAATCAATACCTTGAGAAAACTTAAACCCTTCCTTCCTGCCAAAGACTTCCAAACTGCAGTACAATCTATAGTCATCCCGCACATAGAATACTGTAGCACCGCCCTCTGCGGGCTCCCCCTAACTACAACGGCACCCCTAAGAGCGTCCCTTAACGCCACAGCGAGACTCATCACTGGCTCAAAAAAACACTCGCATATCTCCCCTGACTTTAAATCCCTGAACTGGCTACCTTTTGAAGCCAGAATACATCTGAAAATCGCCTGCATGACACACAAGGCTGTACACATGAACTCACCCGCCTACCTCAATCAAAAGCTGACAATTTCGGGTGGCTCTAGAACTACTAGAAGCACAAACAATCTTCTGCTGAAGCCTCGAAGATTTCGGAAGGAAAAAACATATAAACGCTCCTTTTCAGGAATGGCACCCAGGATCTGGAACTCACTCCCACCTGAAACCAGGCTCATCTCCTCCAACAAACTTTTTAAGAAAGAAGTAAAAGCGATCCTCATGGCTAAATACACATGATCTACTATTCCGTATTTCTCATGAATCTGCTCTGTAAGATCTGCCTGACCCCCCTGGTCTATTGTATTACTTATATTATCGACTTACTTGATTGTATACGTTCACTCTTTGTATATTGTTATATTGTTGACGCACCTGTTTGACTTTGTATATTGTTGACGCACCTGTTTGACTTTGCACACTTTACCCACACCACCTCAACGATCCCTATTTTTCTACTTCTGACGCACCTGTGGGACTATACATCCTGCACTCACCCACCTCAACTATGCCCATCTTTATGCTATCTCCAAAAATTTTAAACACGCTTAAGCAAGTATATGCTCCTTATTTTTGTACTTTATATTATTGACGCAACCGTTTGACTATGCACCGTGTACCGACACTACCTCACCTGTGACCTACCTCATGTTTTTGACCTACCTATGTAACTAAGCACCTTGTACCTAACTACCTCAAATATTACTTTGTATTATTCTATCACCCCCGTGTCCTTGTAAAGCGCTCTGATATCTGCAAAGATCTTGTTCGCGCTATATAAAACTTTCAAAATAAATAAATAAATAAATGGCCCCATGCCTCTGGGCCATGGAGTGCATGTAGGGGGTATAACATGCCCCCATGTGTGCATACACCCCAGTTTCTGCAGAGCATGGACTTTACAGTCCATGCCATGCCATGCAGGAACTGTTTTTGGCATTCCTATTGCAGTGCCCATTTTCTGAGTCACTGCCAACGGAATGTGAAAAAAGAGGCCACCAGACACGAGAAACACTTGTAAGCTGGCGGGCTGTCTGTGGTGGCTTTCACAGTGCGGCGGCAGGCGACCCTGGCACTGCTCTGCCAAATTCATAATCAGGCCCTAAATGTTGATCGGTTAAGTACTATTTTCAATATATGCCCATTCCTTCTATAGCACACTGTTTATGAGCTAACTTAATTTTGTTTAATTACACAATCATACAATTTATTGGTCTAAAATATCACTTAATTAATTGCTGTTATATATTGATGGGGCTTATCTCACAAACCATGAAATATATACCTGCCTTGTTATGAACAAATAGCTAGTTACAAATAATTTAGCTATTCCTCTTCTTCTGGATTTATTGTAGAATAGAGTATGTATTAGTAGCGTATTCATCTATACAGATATGAGATATCCATTTGTTTTAGTTAATTTCTTATCTGTTAGATTTTAAAATCTTGCTACTTTAGAGAAAACACAGTTAAAACGCCAAAGAATAAACAATCGTCCGTTAGTGCCTCTGGAGCACAACAGGTGTGTGTTTCTGCTTTTTATTTGCCCCCAGGGCACTATGGTACTCTAGAAGGGCCTGCAGATGCTAGTGCAGCCCTTCTGTAATACTGATAGTGCAAGTGCACATGCAGAGCTAGGACTATCTTTATACGGTGGTTCCTCATTTCTATGTGAAGCATGGGCCCAGGCAAATGAGGGAATTACATTGATTCTGCGCCAGTACCACATTATGGACATGGGCACAGAGGCAAGCATGGTCTTAAGAGGCACACTAACTGTGCACCACAAAAAGATGACACACTGCACTGACAGTGCCTCCTCTGAGGGCTGCCTTCTGGAAGGGGGGAAAGGGGTGTCAATCACTGGAGGGCAACTGTTCCTATAAATGATAGCTAGCCCATTCAGCAGCGTGAAGTTTAGGTCAAGAGGTGCCTATCTTCCTTTGCGATTGAAGGTTGGATAAAGGGGAATTCCTCCTAATGGGAGAGTTGCCCTCACACACCCATCAGGGTGTCATGCTTCATCATTGGGCATTTTGCTCCTCATGGGTGTGGCACTGCAGTCCCCCATGGGCCTAGTGAGAGGACTCTTTAGCGGAGATCTTTGTGAGTGAGTGCTGAGTGCAGGTGTGTGGGGATTTGTGCAGGTGGGTTAAAAACACCGTACTGGTACCCTCAGAGGTGTTTATTCTTGAATCTGTACGATATAGTAAAAAACTGGCAAAGAGAGAACTAGTGATCCTGATTGACGACTGTCATTGTAATTCTCTGCATTACTAATGCAGCTTTTATACAGAAGGTTCAATCAAACAGGCCGTTGAGAGTCTCTAAATCCCGGAAACCTTCTATAGGTTTTAAAAGGTATATTCATATACTTACATATTCAACATTTGATAATGTGCATCCCTCTTGAATGTGTATTCAAGGTTCAGGAAACAGAGCAAAGAAGCGTGTTCCGCTTCATGCTGCATTTTGGCCAATTTAAGCAGGAATCTTAACCCGTGGGTGCAGGGGATTTGGTGTGCTTGCAATAACGTCCTGAAACAATTAGAGTCAGGAACATCCAGGCACGTAGTAACCTGTTTGCCAAAAACAAACTCTCAGGATTACATTGTTTTGATATGTCAGCCAGACGACAGTAACATCAGTCCAAGAAAAGACAGTATTAATCCTTTTAAGACCCAGGGAGCTGCAGTGTGTTTTTCTTTCTGAAGCGTATGAATGTTACTGGCAATTCCTTGGAGGAGTAACTTTCAGATCTAGATAATAATATGAAGCAATTAGTTCTACATTGCAGTTTAAATCTGCCACTGCAAAAGCACAAGATTTTAGTTTTTGGAAGATTTAACTCCAGAAAGTTGTCAGTGTTTGAGAGTTAAGAGCTGTTAATAGTCCTCCAAGCCTTAGTGGGATGAGGTTCATTAATACCACGTCATAATCAATTATAAACTGCCCCCATTCATTCTAGGCGGAAAGCATTGTGTACTCCCTGCAGCTTGTCTCAAATGTAGGAGTTAGAAATTGGAACAAGAGCGCATTGCAGTTTCAGGTCATTGTCAGTATTCATTTTCTTCGAGTATCCTTATCAGTTACAGCAAACAGAGACTGGGACTCATCTTTGCCATCTTTAACTATGAATGATTCCTCCCTAAGAGCGCTGAAAATCAGCACTTAACACTTTTACAGAAAGAAGTGCTAGATGCTGCGCAACAACCTTTAATAATGCATTCTCAAGTTTTCTGCAGTTTATTTAAAGTTGACCGTTCTAAGCTGGGACCTTTTTTTAGGTATTGTTAACTCATATTCAATATGACTGACCGTTTGTAATGAAAGTCACAGAACTGAAATGTTTTACTCAGTCTGCTCAGGCTAAACAGAAGTGTAATTTGATTGACATATTTAAAGACCCAGGGACTCATTTGTGAATGTTTGGCGCAGGGCAGCGCCGTAAGGAATCTTGCTGTGCTATCCTACACCAAAACAAAAGGGCAGGAATGCGCCGTATCTGAGATACTGTGCATTCTGGTCCTTTCCCCTGCACTGGCACATAATGGGCTGCCATGTGTAAATGCAACGTTCATGTGTATCCACACCCTGTTTCTGGACAGTGTTTGACATGGCCCTTTCTGCAGGGTCCGGCCCAAAGTTTTTTCCTTTACCCTCTTGTTTTCAGATCTCATTTTTGTTGGCTTTTAGGGCTCTGAAGGGAAAGTTAAATGTCACCTGTGGACCGCAGCACCTATTGTGCCATCCACTAGTGTGACTTAGGAAAACATATTGTTGGCCTATCATTGTTGCCTGACTGCTGCAGCTTAAGTGTTCAACTCAACCTGTCAAAATAACCCCTTTGACATTTGGAAAACCTTTCTTTTAACTATTGATAAGTCATCACTATGTAGGCCTTGTAATCCATAAGGTATGGGCATTATATTTTAAAGGTGGCATGTCCCTTCAGTTACAAGCCCCCAAAAGTAATTTTCACCATGGAAGGCCTCTGCTGTCTTATAAGGGAAACTAGAATGTAGATTAAAATATTAATTCCGCTATGCCAGATTTTGAACAAGCTGCATTGGTCATGGTTCAACCACAATTTAAAAAATGTATTAACAATATATTTCAGTCTTGAAGTTGGAGTTCTAATAAATATTTAGGGAAAGTAACTTTTAGAACATTTCCTTTTCCCTGCTTGAAGCTCCTGGAGGCATTAGCCTGACAGCGTCTGCCCTGCCAGTGCTTGACCTTAATGAAGTGTGAAAACTGCTCCGAGAGCAGACACAATGGCTTAGGGTTGGGTGTGGAGAGAGTGATACTTTGGTAGAACAGCTGGGGAGGTTCTAAGAACTTCATTAATTTGAAAGGGACATAGATAAAGCCTGCCCATTCATAGTTCAGTGTATTGGTAGACTTGAGAAGAAGTAAGCTTTTGTTCCCCAGGCTTGCACTAGCCGGGCTGGCTCTGGGTCCAGTGCAAGGGAAGCTACCGCAGAACCAGTCAGGAATGGACACACCACTGGGTGGGCCTGGGACTCTGCAAAATGGAGGTAAGGGTTCACATCTTGAAATGTTAAGCGAAAGGAGCACTGTGGGATTGTTTGCAGTTCGGAAAACAGGAAGTGTTGAGAAAATGAGTAAAATTATCACTGGGAATGTGTTCCCATTCCTTAGGGAGTGTCCAGGAGTCACCTGCACCCAATGGCTACTGAACTATACAAACAGGACCTTACCTCAGCTCCTCAGAACACTTTATGGACCTGTGGAAGAAAAGAAAAAAAGAAGAACAACTGCACATGCTCTTTGAGACCTGTGAGGTAACCTGAAGGACTGGATCTGCTCCCAACTGTACCCATGCCATGACAATGAAGTGGACTCCAATGGTCAGTGGCTGACCTGCTGTGTAGCTATAGGGACACAAGCTGCAAGCGGCCTTTTTCCCTTAAATTTGCCCTCCTGACCAGTTGCAACTGACCCTGGACTGGGCCTGCTGGAGGCCTCTGATGGAGTAAAGGTTGTCCCCTAAGTGCTGCCCCTGATGTCCTTGGTTCCTTGGCTATGCCCTGCTAATGTTCTCCAACAATATCTGGAAAGTTAAGAATTCTGTTCTTCTAGACCTCTGGAGGACTCTGAGCTTCTTGCCTCTTGAAAAACTGTTCAGTAAACCCTTTCAGCAATCCTTTCCAATGTTGGTGTAACCTTCCCAGATATACCCTGCAGACCTGCCCTGGTGGATGATTCAATCAATCAATCAGTGGTTTGTAGTGCACGCCTACTCACCCATGAGTGTCTCAAGGTGCTGAGGCGTGGAGGAGGGGCTGCTGATTTATCTGGGTGTGGAGGTTCAGTCAAAGAACCAGGTCTTGAGGTCCTTCCTGAACTGTGTCAACGACGCAGGTTGCCTGAGGTGGAGGGGCAGGGTGTTCCAGGTCTTGGTGGCGAGGTAGGAGAATGATCTTCCTCCGGTTCTGGCCTTGTGGATCTGTGGGACAGAGACCAGGCAAGTTGGGCTGAGCAGAGTTGTCTGGCAGGTGTGTGGAAGGCGAGGTGGTGGTTCAGATATTGTGGTTCTGCAATGTGGAGAGCTTTGTAGGCATGTGTGAAGAGCTTGAAGGTGATTGTCATGTGGTTGCGGTGGGGGATGTCAAAGACCAGTCTGTCTGCAGTATTTTGGACATTCTGTAGTTTCCTGAGCTGTTTCTTGGTGACACTGGCATAGAGTGCATTGCTGTAGTTCATTCTACTGGTGATGAGTGCATTGGTGACTGTCTTTTATGGATTCTGTGGGGAACCATCTGAAAGTCTTTTGAAGTAGGTGGAGCATGTGGAAACCGGATGAGTATACTGCATTGATTTGGCGGTTCATTGAGAGCGAGGAGGTCAGTATGATGCCAAGGTTGCATGCATGGTCCGTAGGTGTGGGGGGTGGGGCAGGTTCCTAGTGCAGCGGGCCACTAGGAGTCATCATAGGCTGAGGGGGTAGGTCCCAGTATGAGTACTTCTGTTTTGTCCGATTTGAGCTTAACACTGCTGTCTAGCATCCAGGTAGCTACTGCCTTCATTCCGTTGTGAAAGTTGGCTCTGGTGGTTGTGGGTTCGTTGGTGAGGGAGATGACCAGCTGGGTGATGTCAGCTTAGGAGACGATCTTGAGTCCATGGCTTCTGACGATGGCTGTGAAGGAGGCCATATAGATGTTGAAGAGGGTGGGCCTCAGGGAGGAGCCCTGGGGTACTCCGCAGCTGATCTCTGTAGGTTCTGAGAGGAACGGGGCAGTTTGACTCGCTGTGCACAAGTGGTCAGGAAGGAATGAGTCCAGCCCAGTGGCTTGTCGTGGATGCCGGCGTCATGGAGTCTCGAAGGTAGGGTGCAGTGGGAGACGGTGTTAGATGCGGCCAAGAGCTCAAGTAGGATGAGGGATGCGATTTCTACCCGGTATAGAAGGGAGCGGATGTCGTCGGTGGTGGTGATGAGTGCAGTCTTGGTGCTGTGGTTGCTTTGGAAGCCCGATTTGGAGGTGTCTAGGACGTGGATTTCTTTGATGAACTCTGAGAGTTCGGCGTTGATGCCCTTCTCGATGACCTTGTCTGGGAAGGGGAGGAGGGAGATGGGTCTGAAGTTTTTGAGGTCTGTCCACATGAGTCTGAGCTGCAAAAACCTATGGCTACAGAGGAACCTTGTCCAACATTTTTTTCTGACTTTGAGAGGACTTCCTCAAACACAGATTGCAACCTCGCCCGCTGGAGAATTTCGACTTACATTTTAGAGACTAAGTCAAAAGGTAAAAACTTAGACTGGGGCCAACTAGATTGGCATTTCCGATTGCACTCAATTGTGGTTGGCTTGAAATTACGCCCAAGCCCCGCTCACAATTTCATAACAGAATTTTTACTGGTGCTTAGTTTTTCTTGGTGTGTTTTCTCAGAAAATTAAAAAAAACATATTTCTTGTTCCCCTTATTGGATTCTGGCCATTTTTTGTGTCATTTTGGTTAATGACATTTCCATTACTTTAATAAATTGGAATGGTATTTTTATTGTGTTGTGTTTTTGATTTGTTTTTTAAACTTCTAAATGCCTTACACATTTTTTTAAGTCAAGCCTTTCTCCTCTGTGCCACAGCTACCAAAGAGCTCAGGTTTAAATTATCGATACCTCTATCTTGACCAAACAAGTTAATGACTTTAATACTTGGGGTGGACTACCATACACCATAATTAATAATTCACTTTCTTACAAAGTCTCAAAGGAAGATATTGATATTTACTTGCAGGGCATTACATTAGATAGCCTGACAGCAGATGCATTGCCTGCTCTTGAAGCAGTGATATCTTTAATTGAAGTAGAAACAGCAATTACTAGTCTTGAGAGTGGAAAATCTATTAGGGTAAATACAATTCTAGTACAATTTTATATAGTGTTTATAACATTCTTGTACCCTTTTTTCTGTCCCTTGTGTGTAATATTTAACAGGCGTCAAAAATCTAAGCGACTTGGAAAATAACAAATATTTTGATTTTCTTTAAACATATCTCTTTATTTATTTTAACCACAAATCTCCCACATTTGGTACAGACCAGGCATATAAATGAGGAACAGTCATGACAAAATGCCATAAAAGTAAAAAAAACATAACATTGGAAATCAAAATTTGCAGATAGACTCGATCACACAGTCCTAGAGACCCAATCACCCCAAGCACCATGCTAATCAGTACCACTCAACCGGGTGTCTCCATCCAAGGACCATGGTTGAACCGGGCAAGGTAGTAGCACGATCCCCCTCTATTCGTCTCAATCCTTCCAGATCTTATGATGTTTCTGGGGGCAGCCTCCATCCAGATATATGGGGTTCTCCAAACCCATGCAGTGATCCATTGCTGTAGCCCATTTATCAACAGGTGGGGCCTTCGCACTTTTCCAAGCTTGTATGATGTCTAGGATAGCAATAATCAGGCCTAGGCAGAGTAGATTCCTCTAGTACCTATTCCCCTCCAAGTCATCTGTGAGATGTAGGAGGATCAATTTCGGGTCTCTAGGGATTGGCCAACCCAGTACCGACTCCAGGGCGCCTAGTACACATTCAAATAAAGCGAAAGAGCAGGACAGTGCCAAAAAGAGTGCATCAAATCACCATCGGGCCATCTCAGCATAAACAGCTCCCCGTCGTGATTAACCCCATACTAAATAGACATGAGCTAGTGTAATAAGTGCAGGGTAGTGGTCTGAGTTGAATCAAGCGGAACTGTGAAGCTATCATCATGTCTCTGGGAGCGGCCACCGCCTCAATCTAGTCCTTGTCCTCCAGCAGCCCCAGGTCCCGCTACCACACTGCCCTCACACCCATTATTGGAGCAGGTTGATTACAAAGTAGAGCCAGAATAATTTATGTTCCTTGTTATTAGTCAGTGGGACCTCAGCTTCTAAGAAAGGGTATTCAGGTATGGCTGTGACCAATTGTCGATAGAAACCCACAGCATGCGGAAGTTGAAGGTATCAAAACAACTTAGTGCGATGCAGCTAAAACTCCACCTGAAGGTCTTAAAGGGACTTCAGGGACTCATTAGGGAGCACATCACCCAGCAAGGAGATGCCTATGGTATCCCAGGCTGAGAACCCCTAGAAGACCACAACTTGAGGAAGCTAAGTCCCAGTCCACAGCGGAGCTTCCAACTTAAGCCCATCAGCCCACCCCAGGGACTTTGCCACCTCTTCAGCATGGTCAGAGGACCTGGAGAGATGGGGTATATGGAGGACTTAGTTTTGTTCATACGAATACCAGAGTAAGAGATGAACACCTGAAGGATCTAGAGAGCCAGGGGTCCTGGCTCCTGTGGATGATCCAAGAGCAGGACATCATCAGCATAAAGGTAAATCCTATCACTCACTTCCGGAGACCATTGAAAACTGCAAAACAAGGCATCCACCCATACTCATGCCACCAAGAGCTCTATGACCAAGGCGAATAATATAGGATAGAGGGGGCATCCCTGTCTGGTGCCCCTTCTGTAGGGAACCAATCAGACACGGCCCCTCTAATATGTACCCTCGCTAGGAGCTCGGTGTAAAGGAGGCATAAGAACCCAAGGAATTTAGGGCCAAAACTGGAGCGATCCAAGAGGGTGTAGAGATAAGTCGATGAATCAAACGCCTTTTTAAACTCCACCCTTAGCAAAGCCTGATGTCTGGGTAGTCGACCACTTAGCTCTATGGTGCTGTGAAGGAGACGTATATTGTGTTGGGCATAAATCCTAATTGGTCCAGGAGCACCAAATGGGTGATCACTCCTGTAAGTCGATTAGCCAACATCTTATCCCAGATTTTGACTTCTGAATTCAATGGGGAAATCGGCCCAATAGTCCTTGCAGTGGGTGCCATCAGAGCAAGGCTTTGGGATCACCACAATTTCGGCTGACTGGAGGTCTCGAGGTAATGCATCTCGTGTCAAGGCCGCACCAAAGAAATTAAGAAGCAAGGGGCTAACATGGGGCCAAAGGAGGTGCCAAAATATGAGCAGATAGCCTTTGGCACCTGGTATCTTGCCTACTTGAAGTTGTGAAAGAGCAGCCCATAGCTCTTCACAAGTGACTTCCACCTCTAGGAAGTCGCATTCCATCAAGGGGAGATGTGGCACTGGTACGTCCACCTAAAATAGACGAAGGTCTGCCCGAGAGCTAACAGGATTAGACCTGTAAAGGCCCTCGTAGTAAGATGCAACATATTTGCTATGTTCTCGTTACGCAGGGCCCGTCATCAGATTCAAAGTACGAGATGTGTGGAGGGAGCACATATGAGAGATTCCTCGAAAGTTACAACATATTGTCATTGAAGATACTAGCACATGCATCTCAAGATCCTCCTCCTTCCATAGAGCGTGCACCTGCTGTCCCTGACAGTAGTTAATGATATCACTGAGCAAGCTGCCTTTAACAGCCTGCCAAATGGTTCCCACAGAGGACACAACTTCTGAGTCTCATGCAGAAATTGTTGACCCATGTCCTGACATTTGTCCCGAAACTCATCACCCTGGAGGCACCAGTGGTTCAGCCACCACTCTGCCTGTGAGCATGCCTGGCCCTACACCAGGTCTAGCATCACCGGCGATTGGTCCAAGAGGCCCCTCAACAAGTTACACATGCCAGCCACTCGATGGCCATCGCATTGAGGTAGGAGAAAACGTTCCAGATGGGGAAAAGATTTATGGGCCCCAGAGTAAAAGGTATATTTGTGAGAAGATGGGTGGTGGGCTCACCATACGTTGAGTTAGGATAACTTGCGAAGAAAGGTGGAGAGTATGGTGGTAGAGTGCCCACAACTGCCAAGTATCGGCCGAGATTGTCGTGCCACACCTTGGACACCACCAGGGGAACATGTTGACAGAGCAGGATGGCCATGCCTCATGAGCCCAGGTGGAAATCTGAGTGATATACCTGGGAATATCTCTTACGGGCTAGAAAGGGGCAGTTGTTCCTCAAGAGATGTGTTTCTTGTAGCATGAGGTTATCAGGGTTGGACCAATGAGCCTTCTTAAAGGTTGCTCCATGCTTAATTTTTATCAAGCATACTGTTGACATTCCAAGAGAGGAGCATCATTTTGGCTGTGGAGACAGGCCTTAAAGCCTCAGTTGAATGTAGCTAAGTGTTGTGCATGGAACTGTGTGGTGCATGGTCTCTGTGAAGATGATTTATGTATATGTCGTTTAGTATAAATATAGTGTACCATCAGTGGGGAACCTGAACAGACCCCGCCCAACAGCTCCCACTCACAGTTCCCATCTCATACTCTCCAATCTGGAAGTACCTGTGGTGCTGCAACTGGGCTAGACGATGTTGTGAATCGCCCCCCATTATGCAAACCCTCACCACAACTATTTTAAGAAAAGATGTGAAAAAGAAAACCAATCAAATCCCACAACATACCTAGCGGGCTAGGCGTGTGATGACGCAGAACATGTTGCAACAGTTCCACAGTTAAAAAGGCACCTATTGGAGTAAAGTTTGACAATGTCACACAGGGTCCAGTAAGGTCACTGAGGAGCGGGCTCTACAATTCCTGCGGCACTGCCCCCGTCATGGAGCACTCCACCACTCACCCAAAGTTCCCCTGCTCCACCTCCTCCTCTACCCCTCCGATGATGAGAAGGACCCTCACCCCATGTGCAAGGCTGAGTGCTCCTCCATCCACTCCAATGCCATCTCTGGAGTATTAAAGAAGAAAGACTTTTCCTGAAATAAGACCTTCAGGCATGCTGGGAAAACATGTACTTGATGTAAATAGCTCTAAGTTTTTGCTTCACTTCCTGAAAGGAGCAGGACTGCTGTTGAACTTTAAGAGTGTAGTTCAGATTAATCTTCACAGGGGGAGATTGGAATGTTAAGGAGTCTGTTTTTTGTACTGCTCGGAGAACAGTATTGCTATCTGCATAGTTAAGCACTCTGGCAATGAAGGGGTGAGGCGGGACACTTACCAGAGATCTTGCAGTCAGTGCGCAGTACGCCTGCTCAACTATTAAGAGGCACCAGGGTCTGCAGCCAATTGGAGATTAAGGAAGCGAGCGCAGTCCCCTCCACTCCCTCAGGGATACCACAATGCGCAGATTGTTGAGCCTCGATCTGCCGTCAGCTTCTTCCACCCAGGTCTCCAGTTGTCCCACCAGGCTCAGCAGGGTTGTGATACAAGTCTCATGTGATTTAACAGCTTCTTCAGTCCCAAACACTCTAATCTCCACCTTGGTAACCCTGTGTGGTGTTCCACAAGTCTTGTCTAACTTCTCTTCTCCCATTTTGCCCTCCATTGTTTCTTTAAGGGCTTGGATCGCCTGCAGTATGGAAGAGGTCTAGAGGTCCTCTGCTGGTGGTTTGTCACCCCTGTAGGCCCAACACCATATGAGAGTTGTCTGTTTTGTATATTTGTCAACTTTTTGCTGTGATGCAGAGCTTGAAGTTCTTGTCTCGTGCCATGTCAGGTTTTAGAACCCCCGAGGAATGGCAGTTACAAGCCCTGAACCATGAAAAGGGGCTCTGAGCGGATGAAGCAGTTCACACTCCAGTAGCACCGTGGCATCACAAATCCAAGCTTTTAAAGTGATCATCCTTGATCCACCCCAAGCTTCACACCGTAGGTGTTCAGAATCATCACTTCCAGGATGGCTGCACCCTCAGCATGACCCAGAACAACAAAGACCTGAGAAGCCACAAAGAATCCCACACTGGCCCAATGTTCACTCCTCCTTTGCAAGAGTGGAAACTACACTCCTCCGGCCGGTCCCCCAGTAGTGACCAGGCAGTACTCAGCCTGACCATGTCATCAGATATGGCCAGGCAATGGGCAGCTCAATGGATGTTGCTGTTTTGATAATTGGCCCCTAGGTCTCCGGGGTGGTAACAGGCGAAATCTTGCTGACCATTCAGGGATAACAGGAAAGAGTCGCCTCTCGGGCCACAGTTAGGAGGGGTGGCAGGCCCAGTCCCCAGAGGGGGGACAGGAAGTGAGCAGAGCCATCCGCTCTGTGTATCCTGGGCCAGAAAGGGTGGGGCCCCCAATAAGTCGGTAGGTGCCTGGTATGGGAAAAGCACCAAGGCGGTGCAGCCTCCCATGTTGGGCCCTCAAATCCACAGCAGCTCCTGCTGCAGGAGGAATGGGCAGCCACAGCAGGGGGGTCATGAAACAGGGGCCCAGGATGCACAGCTCTGGCAATGGGCCCCACAGCTCCGGAGGGGTGGTTGTGTTCTCGCAAATCCATAGATCCAGGAAGCCACCAGATTTTGTGAGGGCATGGGACCAGAGGGAAAACTAAGGAGCCCCCTTCGGCCAATGTCCTTCAGCGGGAGCTCCTAAATCAGCCGGCAGTCTTGTCTGCAGCCTCCCACGGGCATGGTTGGCGCTCTGGTGACCTGCAATCTGGGAGGCCACTGACCACAACGACAGCACCGGGAGCCTCCAAGGTGGGCAATGACGAGCCGGGGACTCTCGGGGCACTCACATCGAGATCGAAGTGGGTTCCGAAGCAGCTCGGCTGATTTGCGCTCAACACAGGCTGAAGAACAGGCTGCTTCTCCGGATTACTGGTGGAATGTGGCAGAGCTTTAACAAAGAGCGGCCACCATGTTTGGCTTCAAAGCCACACCCTCAATATTGTAGTATTTTTTAAAACATATAAGCCTACTGTGAAATGCTCATTATAATGGCCAACATATTTGGTTAATTCTGAAGTCAAAATATAAGCTACAATAGTAGTGATACAATTAGCCAAAATTATATACATATTTTTCTCTCACTAACAAAGTGATTTTTTACCTGAATTGGATACGCCTCCGTGTAGTAATCGGCTCATTAATCTCATGAATATTACACAGGTACAAAAACAGCCCATTATGATGATAATGCTGGACGCCAACAAGGCTTTTGATAGGGACTCTTGGTATGGTGATCTAGCCCATAGGATTTGGACAGAATTTCTTAAGGGTGGTGTAGGCACTGTACAGCTCATCAATTGTCAGTACTGGGCTAATAGGTGAGGTATCTGCTCCAATTGTTGCTACCAGGGTTAAGTGCCAGAGAGTGCCCTTCTCATCTTTGCTTCTTGCTTTATATTTGGAACATTTTCTAAGTAGGCGGATTAGAACTGAAGACATTTAAATAAGTGTATTCAATGGAATTCCAGCTAAATACTTAGAATATGCTTATGATGTTGCAATGTACACTAGGGAGTTCGACACTACTAGATCTGCTATTGTAATGGAGGCAGAATTTGATGATCATGTATAATGATATCATCTAAATAGATATAAGACAGAGCTCATATGGAATACGGAAAAAAGTAAAACTAACCCCTTTGGTAAAAAATGCTGTTTTAGAATTAACAGAAAGTGAGCCTTTTGTAACACATGGTAGGAAATTTAAGTTGGTAATCATCACAATGCTTTAGGCTTGATCTGTAATAGAAGCCATTTGGAAATTGAGTCTATCCCTCAAGTTTCTAAGAATGCCAAAATAAACTTGAGAAAATGTAGAAGATAAAGATTTGGTATTATATCTGTAATTTGTCAATATACTGTTACCAAAAAGTCTGGAAGATTTAGGCTCAGTCAGCTGAGTAACAAATAATGTTACCGCATTGACTCTTAAAGCACCTTTATTAAGTAGTGTTCTGGGGTTTTTCAAGGATGATTTGGAAGAATCATCCATAGAGTGACTCATGTTTTCTATGAGGAAATTTCTGACCACATTTTAAAATTGTATTTGTGTTCTTCTGTTATTTATATGCATCTCTAAATAGAAAGTAAATGAAAAAAGAAGGAAAAGGAAAGATTCCCACCATATTTAGGGAATGCAGATGAAATGTCAACAGAACAACATCACTGTTTCATTAGGTCCAGTGTCTCTCGGTATGGGATTAAAGGATCCAGAATTTGCAGAGGACCATGCGGAACCTAGACAATATCACCAGTTCTTTCGGTGCCATAAGACCCTCCCTCTATTCGCTGACACAAACATACGATTCCCAGTGGGCCTTCAAAGGGACTTATAAGTTTGGTGAATTGTTAACAAGGGAATGGTAGACACTAGAAATACCGCTCTGTCCAAGAGACCCATGAGCAGTTTGGCTTTTAGGGGGCTAAACTCATGTGCTTCTCCGAAAAGCTCCTGGTGAGAGGTCAAGGCATGGCGGGGCTGCAAGAACCTAAAGAACTGGAACCAGTGTAATTGAAACTTGGCCTGCAAATCTTTAAAGGATAGAATATGTGCACCCTGCCACACATCCCTCAGCCTAGAGATCCCTATAAAGTAGGGTTGGGTGGTGCAGCATGAGCTTGCCCATCTACCCAGTCTAGCGCAATGCCGATCTCCATGTTAGGAACACAGTTCTAGTAAGGTCAGGGAGGGCACGGGTAATGGGAGTTCCACACAGCCTGTCCATAGTGGTGTCCCAGCTCATAGACATCAGTTCGCCCCTACCTGTGGGGCCCCACTACCCACCATGGAGCGTCATTTGGGACCACCAACTGAGAGCGTATACCAGTGAACTAGTTTTTGGGCAGGAGGTTGGGAAAGTTCTGCAATACATAGTAGGGCCTATCTGTTTAGATTTTCCCACATTTTATGGACCAAAGGAGTCAAGTTAAGTGACCAAGTGAGGCTAGGGAGCAGGGAAATATATATGCTTAGGTAAGGGAAGCTCAATCTGTGGATTAGTAGCAGAGAGTGTCATGACGTAACTATAGGGGACCAGTTCAAGGGAACCAATATTGATTTGGACCAAATGACCAGAAAGCCAGAGGCCTGCCCATTTTTGGTTTCAGCATATGAAGTAGCCGTGGACAAGTAGTCTGTGGGACAGAGACGAAGAGCAAAACGTTGTCTGCATACAGAGCTAGCCGATCTTCGATACCATCCCCCCATCGGAATCCTTGGTCGTGGGCATCGCATCGCACCCAGGATGGAAGCGGGTCTATCACCGAGGTGAAAAAGTGGGGCAGCAAAGGAAACCCTTGTCTTGTGCCACGCTGGATCAGGAAAGTCAGTGACAGTATGCCATTAACCCATACTTGTGCGGTTGGGTCAGCGTATAACGCCCACACATACAGTATGAAGCGCGGCCCAAACCCAAAGTTTCGCAAGGTATTCCACAGGAAGTCCCAATCAAGGGAGTCAAAACCTTTTCGACTTCAAAAAGTAAAAGAATGTTGGACCCTGCAAGTCACAGTTGATAAGCCATGGACTCAATGCTTGTAACTTTAAATATTATTATTGTCGTTTTCAGGGTAGACCTAAATATGCATCTTTTGTAACTGACAAACAGTTTCATATTTTGAAAAAATATTCTGCCGTAATGATGCTGTACTTGTTAACACCATCCAACAGCATTTAAAACTTGATTCTTTTAAGTATTATTGACTCTCTAGAGATCTCTTGCCTAGCCTATAATGGATTTCCTGCTCATTATTCTTACAATTTAATGGCCGTCTCTTGGTGCTCATGCTTTTGCCCTCATCCCGTGCAAGTGTTAATTCTGTAAGAATCGGTCCCAAGCCACTATGGACTAGCACACAATTGAAGCTTCTCTTTATGGTGTTCTAAGCTATGAATATATTATCTCTTTCATATATGGCCAAACTCCAGTCTAGATATACTCCAACCTACGCCCTCAAAATCCACAACTGCCCCAAACAAATAAATGGTGACATACAAATGCAGAGAAACAAAACATGTAAACTTATGGCCAAGCCTAAAATGTGCATGAACACAATATACACAACTATCCAGGTTCTTTTTCCCAATGTTCTTTCTTATTCTGATGTGAAATATCTTGCAATTGTTAATTCACTCTTTGTATTGTTTTTTACGTTCAAGAAGACAAGAAGAGGCATTGGATTTCATAAGATTATTATTGAGTGTCGCTGTTTGTCTGTATGAATGTGTAAGAATTAGACGTATGCCTCAATCAGGGCTCTCTAGGATAAATATCTGCTCTACATACAAAAAATCCCAGCCTCTTATCAATAAGATAAATCTTTTCAGCAATAAGAGATGTGACTGTTTTGAAGACACCATAAAAACTGTCTAATGTGATCTAAAACTATAACACAGATGCTATACTTTTGAACATCAAACACTACAGCAACCACTGTTCAACATTCTAATGCCCAAGGTAGGAGGTGAGCAACTTTATCAAAGTGATGCAATTGCCAGCGAGATGCTCTGGCTGGTTCACCCTTACTACATATTACACATGACAGAATTACTGATAAAGTTTTGCTTTGGATTTATTGTGCAATAGTTGTTGAGTTTCTCAACTACATGCCACTCTTTTGCAGAATCTGCCTGATGGAACTGGAGCCGTTGGATCTTTGCAGCTGACCTACATATCTAAGGTAAGGATTATGATCATGCACCACCCATACAAAGGGTTATTATGGGTTCCTGTTGTAATCACGCCCTATTTATAGTAATGCTTACAAAGCTTCCCTTAGTACAACCATACACTATCTACAGAAACGGTTAGTATGGTTTATTTATTACACCCATACTCTATTTGTACAAATAGATATCCTTGTTTCCTTATTAAAATCATACACTATCTACACAAATGGTTTTGACGGTTTCCTTATTACAGTCATTTACTATCTGTAGAAACAGTATCATTGTTTCTTTAACAGCTTTCAAAATATTCCTTATATAGTATAAAGATAACGTTATATAACGGAGAATGTTTTTGATTGCGTTGTGCTTTGAATGTATCAATATTAACTATGGGGTCATGCCTGGATCATCTAGGAGATATTCAAAACTGTTAGAGGAAGCCGGGAAAGGTTGAACTGCCTGTCTAGCCCTGGTTGAAGGCGAGACTTGAGGGTGGTCATCGGAGAGGGAGGAAATGTCTATTCATCCCAGGTTTTAGGAGTTTACTCAACATGTATATGTTGAGTAGGTCGTAGCGGGTGGTGGTACGAATGAGGAATGGAAGCTGCTTGTGAGCTTGAAAGGAGAAGGAGACACTGGAATTTTAGGTTGCTGGGAATAGGATGTTGACATCATGAAGTAAAATACATGGAGACTGAGTGGTTGAGTGGCGAAGTTGAGCGGGGAACTTTATCATCGTGAGTTTGATTAAACTAAGTTTGAAGCAGTTAATTTAAGTGGTGCATGACAGTGCAGCAGTTGGTCATTTTGGTATGTTATGCAGATTTGTAGAGCGCACTATCACATGGTAGGTGTGAGTCTAGCCACACAGAGGGCCTAGTGGGACTGCTCAAGAATCCTGGTTTTTCAGCTTCTTGCAGAATTAAAAAAATTAGGAGGAAACTCTTATGGGTAGCGGCAGGCCATTCCACACTTTAGGAGCGATGTAGGAGAAGGCTGGACCACCGGATCTTGTTTTCTGTATTTTTCAGATGATGAAAGTGGGATGAGAGGTGTGAAGGAGAAGATGATTTTGGTGTCGCAACGTATGTGTAGTACAAGGAGCCAAAGAATCATATGATCCGATTGAGAGACATGGAGTAAAGAAAGAAAAGGAGTGTGCCAATCACTGAGCCTTAGGGATGGCCACTGTCAGGGGATGAGTCAGAGGACCATGTGATTGATTAGAATCAGTTAGATAGCTGTATGATGAAATTTTATAGTGCTTAGCCAGTTATGCCAAGAGGGGCCATCATAACGAACAGGTTATTGTGTTTCCTGCTGTTGAAGGTGACAGGGTTTTAAGAGGATTAGTGTTGAGTAAAAACAGTATTAGGCATTCAAGGGATGTTCTTGGTGGAAGGAAGTTAGCAGTACCCCGACTTGGTGAGGTTGGGGCCTGTTTTGAGAGTTAAGTGTGCTTTTTGAGTACATGCTTTTTAGGGAGTTTATAGAAGGAGAAGAGGGAGACATTTGTAGTTGGCAAAGTAAGAGAGGGTTAGCCAACCTATTTTGAGGAGAGGGACAGAATCTTGGGAGATTGTTGTAGGCCCTTTTACAGATATAATTTCTGAGCACGTTTAAATTAAGAGATGCATTTTTTCACCGGTGGCTTTAGAAAGGATTGTATTAAATCTTTTGTGAGAGAGAAGTTGTAGATTTCTGTGCCAAGAGTGGAGTTTGGGGTCCAAAGTGAAAGACGGGTGTGGGAGGAACTGAATGTGGAAGTAAGACATGCTTCCCTTTGCTAAGCGACAGAAATGGCATCAACTGGGATGTTGGTTGATCAAAAGCTGCAGTTGGGTTTGATGACTACATTATATCTTAAACATCTGTTCAGGTTACGCAGGGGAAGTGTTGACTTAAAGCAGTTATTAAGGATTTCCTCCAAGAAGACTAGGATATGTCTAGAACATATTGAGGTTACCTCCTTTCCAAGCACTGGAGCAAATCTCAAGTCACTCATCAGCAAAAAAAGATGAAAGTGGTTGGGGTCACATGAGTATCCTCTCAGACCAGTCATAGAGGGAGGGGTAAGGCACAGTGTTGGAGGAAGTCTCATTGGTAAGAGTCATGCTCGCCTATGTGTTATATTATGAACAATCAATCACTCAATGACACAGTAGGGCACATATCTCATGGTGTAGTGTCACCAGACACTCAGTGGCAAAACGTGGCACAGTGCTTGGAGTAAGAGAGCACAAACTTTGATCGGGTCACTGTTTGTGGACTGCAAGGGTACTGATGTCTTACTGGTACAGTGGGAGCTTTTTTGGGATACAGTGACCTGAATCACACAATAATGCACAGTTCTTGTGGTGCGGAGGCACCAATCAATCAAATGTCTAAGGGGGGCACTTTTCTTGCAATGCAAAGACATAAATCACTCAAAGGTGCAATGGGGCACTGTTATTGCAAGGCACTGTTCTCGCAATGCAAATACATAAATCACTCAAAGGTGCAATAGGGCACTATTCTTTCAATGCAAAGACATAAATCACTCAACGGTCTAATGAGGCACTGTTCTTGCAACGCAAAAGGCATATATCACTCAAAGGTGCAATAGGGCACTGTTCTTGCAATGCAAAGAAATATATCACTCAAAGGTAAAATCAATGCAAAGACATAAATCACTCAATGGTGCAATGGGGCACTGTTCTTGCAATGCAAAGACATAAATCACTCAACGGTGCAATGGGACACTGTTCTTGCAATGCAAAGACATAAATCACTCAACGGTGCAATGGGACACTGTTCTTGCAATGCAAAGACATAAATCACTCAACGGTGCAATGGGGCACTGTTCTTGCAATGCAAAGACATAAATCTCTCGTCGGTGCAATGGGGCACTGTTCTTGCAATGCAAAGACATAAATCACTGGTCAGTGCAATGGGGCACTGTTCTTGCAATAGAAAGACATAAATCACTCAACGGTGCAATGGGGCACTGTTCTTGCAATGCAAAGAAATAAATCCCTCAAAGCTGCAATGCAAAGACATAAATCACTCAACTGTGCAACGAATCACAATGCACGGGGATCAGGAGCACCAATCTTTCAAGTGTACAAAAAGGCAGATATTTGTGGTTCAGAAACAACAATCACTAAATGTTACAATGGGTCTCAATCTCTGGCGATAAAGGTGAGTTGTTGCTTTGGGACCATGGGCCATTCCGTGCTAGGATCCACGAAACCTGGAGCTGCCACTATAAAAGAGGATGATGTACTTTCCATTTCATACGTATGTAGCCTCTGAGTGCTAATCAACTGCTGCTTCAACTTGTAAAAAATTCTGGTTCTATTGAAAACAGTGATTATTATCCTCGAGGGTTTTAGTGTCTGTAACTCTGTTTTCTTGTACTCGCCTTAAGCATTGATTCACGTCTTTATCTTGGAAGGTAGACAGTTTTTTGGCTTGGCTCTCCCTTAAGCATTGCCTGTTAGCATTCATTTAAATTTATTTGTGGAGACTATTATGTGATGTGCTTATATCCAATTTTAGGATATTTAATTTGTGAGCATCTTTATTTAATTGAGGTCAGCTCATTGTCCCCATTCCCTCCCTTCACTCTGAGTGACTACACAAAGCTTCTGCGCTTAAAAGTGGTTCCTTTAATTTTACTGACAAAGCCAGTTCAAAGTGTACATTTGTATTAATTTTATTTTTTATATTAGCTTTACATGTAGGCTATTTATTTTGTCAACACTCCTTTTGAAGTTTATGTTATTGGAACATGGTACCTACGTGTGATATGAGTGCTTGGTTAAGTGATGATTTATTCTTGACTCTTACAAAAAAACATGAGTTGCGTGGCACAATTGGAAAAAAAGCATGCTGTTTAAAAACATCCCTACCAAAACAGCCGCATTGCAGAAAGTTTTTTTTAATTGAACATTTTCATTGTAAGCATACAAATGCCATATTTAATTTTTAGTTTAAGCTGCAGCTTCGTTCTTTTTCTTTTGTATATTAGTTGCATGCACTTGCAATAAAAAATGGGAAAAAAGAAATAACCACGTCACCTGTCTGCCAAGGCTAGGCATTGATTTTGCCAGTTCGTGCTGTTCTGTTGGACTAGGTGCACATTCCAATCACGTGCTTGTTGAAAACCACTAAGTTATGGGCCCAGAACGAGGCTCCATGGTCATGATCGGCACACCGTCTGTGACCCGCCTAATGAATGGGACTAACTGTCAGCTCAAACTGTTTGCCCTAGAAGGGGTGATAGTGTGTTGATCTACTTCATTAAAGTGTGAGTGGCCTCCCAGAGTGATAGCACACGATTGTACCCAGAGATCATGAACTTACCCTCGGAGCCAATGAAAATGCAGAAGCTGAATCACTTATTAGATTGCGAGGCACCTGCGTAAGGAAACTTGAGTGGGGCCCCCTGCAAGGTACTGGGAGGGGCCCGCTCCGGATTTCATACGGAGCTCTCAGGCCAGAGTACTGTGCTGAAGGGGCCCCTCCCCTCACCGCAGGGGCCTGTGGTATGCCACTGTTTGTGAAGCACGATCTGTCGAGTTCCGGTTGCATTACAATTTCCACCAAGTATTATGCTCTATGGATGTATGCAGTATATTGTGCCTGTTGTATGTAGAATAAAGTAATTATTTGCATAAGTTAATCACTGGATGGCCACTCATATCCTTGGGAGTTATTTCATGAGTTGTTGAGCTCTGATTAACCCAGGATTCTCCAAGACGTCGACCCCGAGCTACCAGTAGCTTGCACGAGGATTTCTAGCAGCTCAAGTCTTGGAGTTTGGAAGTATTCCACTGCCTAAGAATGCTGTACCTAAAATCACCATGGGCTTGGTTCTGTGCCGCTGGGCTGGGCATGGAGGAGCTGAATACCCTCTCAGGTGATTAGTGCGCTGTGCAATATAACATACAACCTAGCCTCTTATTAACTAAACAAGCGTGTTTCTTGCTAAGAAGCCTAAAAATAAATAAATGCCTCTAACCAGGGGGCTTATTTACAAGCCCTTTGCACCATCAGTGCAACACTTTTTTTGACGCACCAGTGGTGCAGTGTGCCTGCTCATAGCTACAAGTCCACGTAAAGCCACCCTATGTGGCTCTTCATGACCTTGTAAATATGGCCCACTTTTACACATTGCTCTGCGTGAAAGGGGCGTTCTGTGGGTCTTGCTGTGGGTGTTCCACACAACATATGGCCATGTCTGTACTGGGGTGGCTTGGTGAGCAAAATAACGATGGATTAAACCCAGATCTGTGACTGGGGGTGAATGTTTTGCCATTGTGAAACATTCCGTCCATCATCTTGTGTGTTTTGCTGTTCCCACGCAACCTCCATGGAACCTGACGCATTCCCACGTTTAGATTTACAAGGTTTTGTAAACCTGGGAATGTGTCAGATTCCTACACCGACCCAGTGAAGGTGTAAGGGAGGCCACAACAAAGAGAAATGCCTCGTTTTTCCTTTTTCCCAGTATGCTGCGTTCTCCAGCACACATAGAAAGAGTAAAACATCTCTTGCGATTGTTTTTGTGCAGTAATATGTCCCTTCCTGCACAAAAACAATCACTTCTACAACTCAGACACCCTTGCACCATGGCACAAGGGTGCATATGTTGGCACATGGGAGCCCACTGTGCGCCAGCGCAGGGGTAAAGTACAGGAATGTGCCGTATCTTGTTGATACTTTAATAAAGATTGAATTAACCCATATACCCTTGTGGGCTTGGATGATATACTGTTTCAAGTAAAAGTGCCTATAAGGGTTATTATATCGTCCGCATCTGGCTGCCCACAGTCAAACCGAATGCTTCTGGTCTGACTGTGGGCAGCCAGACTCAGACGATACGCCATGTAGAAACGTCAATCGAGGGTGACTTTCTAAAAGAATTAATATATTTTGAAATCACTCGATACAGAGATTGTTTTCACAACACGCTGGTGAGAATATGCTTTGAACAAATAGAGTTGAATTGTTTCAGCCAATAACCATCAATAAGACTACTGACTGAAATTTCACCAAAAGCTCTGTATTCTTCATAGGAATTGCAGTGTCCCAAAGATTGTCTTATGCAAAAGATCAATACATTGACACGTCAACCCATTTTTCTATTCTACTAATGAACCTATAGGTTTATGAAAACTATGCCCAATGTACAGGCTGTTTTCATCAGGATTGAATTTGAAATGGGCTTTATTACATCGGTGATGGGGATTAATTAGTGTATAATCTTCAGTCTCCATCACTCATGTATTTACGAGATTTACGGGATAAAAATATAAACTCATACAAAAAAAGGAATACACCCTACTTTGTTTCTTCTGTTCTAAAGATTTATTCATCGCCATCTGAGGGCATTCATCAACATCTAAAGAAATACAATTGATGTTCAAATAATATCCCTTGTAGGCACTTTTAGTTGATAAATAGTGTCTTGTAGATATTGCACATTCCTGTACTTTTCTTTTGATGCACTGCAGCGCAGCTGCACTGTTGTGCGTCAAAGTATTGTAAATGAGGCCCCACATGTTTTGTAAATCTCTTTGAAAACCACTCTGAAAAAGTATTCTCTCAACGAATGTAATAATCTGCTGGCAATAAATCTCGGCTGTTTGATGGAACCACACATGTAATTACCACATGGTCCTTCACCACGCCCTCTGTACTACGCGTGTGTCATTACCATCACCGTGAAAGCTGATGGCTGTCCTGTCATAAACTACACATACACACGCTGACTGTGATTTGCCCAACAGTAACCAATGGGCGACCTGCAGCACACACATGAGCCAATCTTCAACAACCAGGATATGTCTGAAAATGCAAAGGTTTTCCAAATTGCTGAAACGCAATGGCTCTTTCCCAGGAAGAGCAGTGGCAGCAGAGGGAGCCGGTGAGCACCTGACCTGCCACACAGCCCTCTCCCTCAGCTCTCCTCGTCCTGCCCCCTGCACCGCAGCGCACCTTTGCCTGCCTGTCACTTATTCTAAAGGGCTGAGGCAGCTCGCTGCCCACGTTAAAATACTCCTTCCCTCTTCAATGCGTGGGGGAATTAGCCCCTTCTTTCCACAAATAAACACATGACTTGGGCCATATTTAATACGTGCTCATTCTGTGTTATACCTTGTACTACATTGTAACATTGATATAGTGTTTGCCTACCCTAGCAAAGCCTCAAAACTCTTGCTTTAAGTGTCAAACAGGGCTAAAGACATCTATATGGACGTAACAAACACATGCCCTGAGTTCTAAAACCCAGAAACACTAACCCACACCATCTCTAAGCCATGGAAAGTAGCAGAAAAAAGCCTAAAACCTAGCCCTAAAAACTAAACCTAAAACCCAACTCTAAATATTAATCCTAAGCCCACCACGCATATGTTTTTATCATTCATTCCTTTACAATGAAATTTGTGGTAAAGGCATGCATGCTTAAGGCATATGTGTGGCAAAGGCTTTGTGGTAATGGTCACACGTGGTTATGACTGCCTTGCAATGACTATTTCCCATAAATCTCAGTCATAAGTTTATTCCATTACAGTCAATGGTAGTAAACTAACCTGAGGGTTATTAACCTACATACAAATATACATTATTTAAGGTACCACCACATTTTGTTAACTGTACAATTATTTAAAAGCATTACAGTAAAACACTTAAAAGCGAGCGGATAAAAGAGTGGTCACAGTAAAAGTAGTGGAGCTTCAGATAAAATGTGGTTGATATGCCACCCCCCCTCACCACAGCGCCCACTCAAATGGCCAGCGCCGGTGGTCATTGTCATGTGTCCTTGCACAAAGTTTCTGAGGCACCTCAGTGTACCTTGGGGTGCCTCAGAAACTTCAGCAATACGTAAGCCAATCTCCTTGGCCCTTCCATGGAGAGCCATAATATGGTGCAGTCTCAATAGGAGGGATAAGAGGGTGCAGGGCTCAGTGCTTGTTTGGGGCCAGGCTGCTTTGTCCCCCTGGTTTTGCCGTGCTCGACACCATGGTTTAATTGTATTCATTTGCAGCCTTTAGAGCAATCCTAATCTGATGAGTAAATTTCCCCAGTCTCGCCAGGGTCATCGTGGTTATTTTAGAAAAGCACAAAGCTGACCCTTCACTACATGTCTTGACTCCCTTGATGATACAAATTGGGCTAAAGACGTCTATATGGACGAAACAAACACATGCCCTGAGTTCTAAAACCTAGGAACACTAACCAACACCATCCCTAAGCCATGGAAAGTAGACGAAAAAAAGCCTAAAATCTATCCCAAAAATCTAAACTCTAAACCTAAAACCCAACCCTAAACATTAATCCTAAGCCCACCATGCACATGTTTTTATCATGCATTCCTTTATACCGAAATTTGTGGTAAAGGCATACATGCTAAAGGCATATGCGTGGTAAAGGCTTTTTGGTAATGGTCACACATGGTTATGACCGCATCGGAATGGCTATTTCTCATAATACTCAGTCATAAGTTTATTCCATTACAGTCAATGGTAGTAAACTAACCGGAGGGTTATTCACCTATATACAATATTTAAGGTACCACTACATTTAAATGTCTTTCTTTCTTTCTCACCTTGCTGTATATTTGTTCTCTCCCTCCCCTTCTGTTTTAACTTTTTCTGTTTGCCACTTTCCTTGGATGTTTTGTTCTCTCCTTTGTTCCTTGCTTGCAGTCTCTGTTTCTCTTTGCTTCTTTCCTTCTTACCTCCATTTCTTAATTCCTCTTCTTCTTTCCTTTTTGCAATTGTTCCCTTCCTCTGTCCTTGTCTCTGTCTTGCCTACTTTCCCCTTTTCTCTGCTTTGTTGCTTCTTTCCTTTCCTTCTACTCTTCACTCATTCATTTCTTTTCCCTTTCTTTACACAATCTACCTACGTCCTTCTTTGCTTTCCTTCTTTCCTTTCTTTTCATCATTCATCTTTTCATTTGTTTCTTTTCCTTTTCTTATCATCTCTTTGTTCCTGCTTTCCTTCCTTTGCTCCTTTGTTCAGCATCTCCTTCTTTCCTTTTCATCTCCCCTTTATCCTTTTTTCTTCTCTCCTTTGTTCTTCTATCTGTTCCTCATTTATGCTTCTTTCCATCCTTCATTTTTGTCTTTCATTCAATTGTATCTTACTTTCCTTTCTTCCTTTTCTTCTCTCCTGCTGCCATGTCTTCCTCTGCTTCCTGTCTCTCTTTTCATGCTTCCTCCCTCTCTTTACTCACTCTGTCTCTTTATGTACCTTTATTTAATCCATATGTTTGGTAGTAACTCCTGATGGCTTTCACTGATCAAAAATAGCTCTCAGTATTGAAAAGGCTGGAGACTCCTAAACCACCGCCTTACATAAGCTATGGACTGCTTGACCCGCTACCATGGCCGTTGATTCACCAAAATGCCTGAGGGCGCGAAAGTGACATCATGTGACCTTGACTCTGATTTTTTCCAGGAAGACAACTTACATGACCTCAACATCACAACAGTTGACATTGCTGAAGTGCCATATTAACTGTATGAATATTATAAGAGCATAATAAAGACATACCTCTTTTTTATATACCATCTATAATATGGTGGTGACTTCATTTTTGAAAGGTCTGGGCATAATACTTTTGTTTTTAGCGTTTTATATAGCGCAAACTTAGCCCGAAGGTATCAGAGCGCTTTACATAAGCAGCAGTTACATTACAGACAGACACATTCCTTTTTAAGTGATTTGCCAAGAATCACAGGATGTTGAGCGTCCTTGCCAAGGCTCAAACCCGGTTCCCCAGCTTTGAGGTCAACCTCTCTAGCGGTTAGGCCCTAAATTGTAGTGAACAAGCAAAGTCAGTAAGCCATACCTCTTATAGGGGGTTTCTCCCCCTGCCTTCAGAAAAAATGTTGAAAAATGTTTTGTTTAATGGAGCACAGTTTTCATATAAATTTGCTAAAATCCTATAGGTGCTGAAAGGGCACTCATTAAATATTCAAATCTTTTCATGCTGTGCCAAGCCAAGGAAACCTGATGTTCCCAAGAGTTGACCATTTGTTTTCAATAGGTGTTATGTGTGCCCCTTATGCCAATAATTACCTCCATTGTGCCTGGGCCAGCATTTTGTCCTGTGTCCCCCTTATAAAACGGGTGCTCCCTTAGATTAAAAATATTGCACTACCATAATATTATAAATTATGCCATCCATATACCCTAGGTGACTCTCTCTGTCAAAAATTACCTCAGTATGTCAGGTCCAGCATTTTGTCATGGTTTCCACCATCCCATTTGCCAGGTCGTCCCCCTTTATACCAAGAATTACCTTCAATGTGCTAGTACCAGCATTTTGCCAATGGTGCCCATAAACCAAGAATTTCCTCAAATATGTCAGTCTTTTTCCACCGGTGCCCTGAATTACCTCTAGTATGCCAGTATTTTACCCTTGTTGCCCTTTACAACCAGAATTAACCCCAGTGTGCCAATGTCATTATTTTGTCACAGGTGTCTGTCATATTAAGATTTGTTGTAAGTATGCCAGCACCAGTATTTTGTCTTTGGTGTCTCTATAAGATAATATTTAAGTTAGGTATGCCAGGGCCAATAAAAAAACTCACACACATTACATCATGTTCTTGCTGACACTCACATACACTCACTCACACTCATTCTCTCTCACATTCACTCTCTTACAACCCATAAGACTCATTCTCATATATTCTCTCTCACTTGCATTCACTCTTAATGCCGCTCTTTCTCACTCACTCGTAGTTACTGACACTCAGGCCCAGGTTTACAAAAGCTCTGTTCCTGGTTTGCAGTGCTTTTGTAATGCAAACCAGGGCAGTGTTAAGGTGGGATTTAGTATCCAATGCAAATCCTGAGAGCATCCCAAAGTAATGCAAAGTTGTGCTATGTGCTGCTTTGCATTACCTAGCATCGTATTTGGGAGTTCCGGGGCAACCACCCATGGGTTTTGACTCATTTCCCTATCTACAAACATTGGTATGTAGAATTTGCACCAACATCTTATACTTCCTTGAGGCATACATAACAAGGAGAAATGTTTTAATTTCTCCTCGTTTTCCTAAATTTGCTTGTGTGTTGCACTGCAGAGCACACACACAAAGTGTGAAAAACCTTAAATCACAGTTTTTGTCCTGGAAGGGGCCTCTTCCATTACAAAGCCTATGCTTCAGAGAACACACACACACTTGCACTCTGGCGCAAGTGTGTGTGCTTTTGTGCTTGGCTGCCAAAGTGTGCCAACGCGAGGAGGGAGAAAAAGTACACCATATCTTAGCGCGTACGGTGTATTTTTTCTCTTTCCAGTTGAGAGTAGATGGCGCAACAACTTTGATACAGCGGTGCCTTGCATCAAAGAATAGTAAATATGGGGCTCAATCTCACACAATATCACTCACTACCTGCCACTGGCTCTCACTCACTTTCAGTCAAACGCACATGCAAACACACTCTTACCCACAAGCGCACACACAACATATATTGAAAAAGATTTTTACTTACCAAAGCTGATACCAATTATCCCATGCCAGTAAGAGCCCGATTCACAAACGTAAACGTGCACTTTTACGTAAGTTTACATTTGTTATGGAATTCACAAAACTGTATTTTGAATAGTAACTTTAGGACTGTGGAGGCTCCAAAATATGCCTATCTTTTAGCGCATTCGTAAACTTACTCTTAAATTGCAATTTTGTAAAATCCAAAACAAATGTAAACTTACACAAAAGTGTAAGCTTACTTTTGTGAATCAGGCCCTAAGTGTCCTACATTTTCTTAATACACTAATAGTGAATAATGAAAGTGTTCCATATATTAATTAAATAAACGTTATATGGAAAACGTGAACTCAGTTTCTCGTTGTGAATCCTGTCATCTGGATAGTTTAAAAAAATGATTGGATGGGACTTAATTCTTGTAGTTAGTGGAACTTCTATTACGATTTAGGACACTTTAAATATTGTGACCAGTTTGTCTTAAGCCTACTGCTGTGTATGTTTCATTTCTGCTGAAAACATAAAGAAATGTGAAATATCACCATCAACCCTGAAACCATTGGCCTTTTTCAAATACATAGAAGTGCAAAGTTCGTGTTTTCATCCAGAACTGTAGATGAATGCCTGTGGTTGCTTTGGCTCAGATGCTAGGCTGCCTCAGGGTGCAATTGCCTGTATTGCTCTGAAATAAATTAAGGGGTGGTTCGAGTTTTTGGGGATCATCTGCATTAACCACAATTCCCTGGTAAACCGCAGCAATGTGCTGAACAGCTGCTGAACCCTGATTTACTAATTATGTGCAGGTGCAGCCGTGCAGAGGGACTATGTTGCAATGTGGTCTTCAGTACTTCATATGTATCATTTATTTTGCTTAGCTTAGCATTTCTTTTCTGGAAATGGTGTTGGGTGCACAGAATATTACTCCTTAATGTATTCTGGTTGGCTCTTGAGTGCACCCATGTCAATTGGTTCCAGCAGCTGTAGGAGCCAGGACTGCTGTGCTGGTGCACATTCTAAACATAACAGGTCTCATTTCATGTTATACATGTTGAGGAGTGCAATTATTGCATTATTTCACGTGCTGATATCTACCTGGGAAAATTGTGTGCGTGCGCTCTTTATCGCTCCCAGTAGTTACCAGGTGTGGTAAGTTCTAAACCGCTCATAAATCATACTATCCGCAAAGAGGGATTTGTTCACGGCTCAAAAAATATCCGACCCACTTTAGTTAGTTCAATGAAAAACTTTGTAGCAGCCATAAAAGTTTTTCGCAAAAAGAAAAGGATAAAAACATTTTACATCTTACCAATTAAATTTAAAATTTGATAGCTACACAAAATGTCTCAGCTAAAAAGATAAATCCAACCCACTTATAATCAGTGCATTGGTGTGGCCCCAACTAATTGTGGGCCCATTTATGAGTTGTGCAGGTTATGAGGAAGGACCCTAAGACCTGTCTCTTTGATTGAAAGACGGATCCCCCACCCCGATCCACCCCCCTACCCAGCACCTTGCGACCCTCACGGGTGAGTAGTGCGCTTTATAAGATTACTGATTGATTGAATGATTAATTGCAAAGGCGGGAGGCTAAAGTGACCAGGACTAGAGTCACTGGCTGGGGCTTGTGAATCCTCCCCTGCACGTGCTCTTGAGTTTCCTGGCAGATATACCAGACACACTCCCACGTGTCTTCCTGATTGCAGCTATTTGACTCTGTGCATGGAAACACACAGGAAGACAATGGGTGCAGATTCATAACCTGTGCAACACTTACAATATTAGGGTAAAACCCCCTCTTACCACTCCACCCACCTTATAATCAGCCCCTCTGAGGTACGGTAAAGTCAGGTAACTTGGGCTGTACCGTCTGTAGTCCCTATTTGATTTGCAGTGTTCCAACCAGTGTTTTAAATTGAAATCTAGAAGTGCAGGTACTCAATACTTAGAGTACCCCTTTGCTCTTGAGAAGTGCCAGTAATCTCCTTTTAAATGTAGAGCAGCAGTGCTGAGAAGTGCTGGTACTCTCCCTCTCAAATCAAAGAAGTGCAGGTACTGAGTACCGGACAGTACCGGCCCATTTAAAGCACTGGTTCCAACCACAAACCTGTCGGGTGCAACAGTGTGCCAAGTGCAACATTGATCATCCTGTAGAATTTGTGAAACCTCTTGCATTGGACAGGATGACTGAGCAGGGCAGAAGGGCAGCTACGGGGTTCTGGCGGTTTTCTGACGTTATTTACTGTGGTCTGCTGTCCTTGTGAGCAGGATGTGCAGTAGACTGTGTTTCCGCCATAAATGTACTTGTCTGCAGATGCACGTGGACTTGTGAGGTTCCTGAGAACAGCAACTGCCGCATTTTTGTACATATTGTAAAAGTAGGGCACTGAATGCAACTCTTCGCCATGCCTTCAAATGTCCCTTTAAACTCTTTTCTTTTATAAAGTCTCTGTAACTTTTAAAGCTAAGCAAAACTGTGGACCAAAAGGCATTTATATTCAAGACCTTTCTGGTATCTTTTACTGTTGCATGAACACTACGTGCGGTTCTTAAGCTTCTGTCAGTTGGTCTTGCTGCATTCCAGCTCTTTACTTTTCACCCACAATGCCACTTCAGCCAGACACCAGTCTTATGCAGATTATCCTTGGCCTTTCCAAAGGGCCATGCCAAGTCTTGTCTAAACGGGACCACAAGCAATCCAGACCGGTTTAAACCCAGGGCACCCTTGGCACCCTAACCTCACTCTAACCCCAACATACGCCATTTACAGTTTATCCCCACCCTGAAAACAACAGGGGGGAAGAGGTGTGGCGCAGCGGCTAGAGCACTGGCTCTAGAGCGCCGGGCACATGGTTTGGTCCCTGTAACCGGCCACAGCTCAGCTCAGCATCATGTGGCTCTGGGTAATACCTTCCTTAATCTCCTCGATGCCCCCCAGTGCCTGGATACCCTCAGGGGTGTTAGTATTGCGCTTTACAAATGTGGAATTAACATCTGTGCCCTGGCTGCGCTGCCATAGCACCCATCACTCAGTACCAGCCAATCACAAAGGTCTGCTTGGAACTTGGATTCGACCAAATGTTGCTGATGTGGTCTTTCAGACTGATCTGCATCACATTCCATGGATATAGAAATCCTGCCTACCCACCACCAGGCACAGACACTGTTGAATAATTAACACCATATCACTCAACTGCCTTCCTGGAAAGGAGAACACAATCCTGGGGAAAGAAATAGGAAATAAAATGATTAAAGTGAAATCAGCCTATCAGTTGCCCCAGCCGTCACTAAAATGAACCTAACAGCATGAACAGGATAGTGAAACTACAACTGACATACCAGTCCAGTCCACATCATTTCCTTAAACATACACCAGATGGTGGAGAAGTGAAACTCAGAAATTAGTCATCTCTCACATGCCCTTCTTCAACGACCTATTTTAAGATGTGCTCTGTTGGCTTATTTTATGATGTGGCTGCTCAGAAGCAACCCACAAGGAAAGAAAATGAATATGAAGTAAAACGGGCACTCAGACAGCCACGAGCTCTGAACTTTTGTTACCAATTAAAGTCGTTGTGCATTGAGGCCACAGGTGACTGCACAGTTGTAAGTGGGTGGTGGGAGTGGTTTGTAACGGTGTTCATTACATGCACTGATAAAAAAAAGTTCGAATTAAATAACTGTTGCAAGTTAAAATGAAAGGGACTCACTATGAAAATTGAGTAAATATTTATTAATACTTCAAAAAGCAAACGTCCCATGATGTACTACATATTTCAGAGGGAGCAATTAAACTATTTCTGTATTGTGAGTACTTGCACAAATATACCTAAATGTAACGTAATTAAACTTACTGATCTGAAGAGGAACACTGACCAACAAAAAATATATACATTTTGGCGTTTATGTACTGCCTCACCTCGATTTCCCCATCACACTGAGGGTTCCCTAAACCTTTTCAGTGTTGCATTTGATGCAGGTCTGAGAGACCCTTAGAGTGACAGGGGCACGTATGTTGGGATCGCAGACCAACCCTCAACCCATCAGACATGCATGCTATGGGGGTTTATAGCTTTGATCACAGTGGCTTGTTAGAGAGGTGGCACTTGAGAACACAACTACGAGATCTGTATGTTAGTGTAGCAAAGCCAATGACTGGCTTGTGCCACACTGACTTTGCAAATGACAGCACAAGGTCCCCTTAGGCCCTTTACTGTGCAGTGCTTAATTTGAGCCAGTGGTATCCTGTGCTCAGCACGGGCACTTAATCATCAACACCAGCGCTTTTCATGAGCACCAGTTAAGGACACGTTAATTTAAGGGGAGATTAAGTGATTTTCCCAGGATCACAGGATGTTGAGCCGACTGCCGAGACTCGAACCTGCTCCAAAGTCGGCAGCTCTGGCGCCACATCCTCTCCCCACTTTCGTGGTTAGTAGTTGGTTCTGTTTGAGGCAGCGCTAACAGGAGATGTGGACTGGTGCAAGCTGCCTGCTGACGCGAGCCCCAGCACTTATTTTTTTTACAAATTAACCACTGACTGTCCTTCATACTTTAGTTGTTATGTAAGGCAGGCCATGTCAGAGAGCCTACTTGCAAGGTCGAGTGGGGGAGCTAGAGTGGACACCAGTAGAAGTTAGTGGAGGTTAAGAAAACTCTCAAAAGCTGGGTGGGTATGCTTGAGTGTTTTATGTGTGCTTTTGTGTGTGCAAGTGTGTGTATGTGTGTTTGTGTGTGTACATGCATTTATGTATGTATGATGTGGGGCCTGGTAATAATGGTGGTATTTCTTTTCATGCTGTGGGCATTCATGGCATTATGATGACAGTCCATGACAAAATGCTGGCCCTGGCATACTGCTGGTAGTTTGTTGGCATACTATGTGCAACAATTGCACAAAGGTGCCTTTACCTCGTAAAATGTAGGTCTTTACATAATGGTAACGGTATTTTGTGCCTTATGTGTAATGATGGTTGACGAATGGTACTACAGGCCCTAGCCTAATAGTGGATATTATCTGCATACTTTGGGCACCCAGACATGATCTTGCTGCACCTGAGTGCTGGCACGGTCAGTGAACGAACCAGGGAGCAGTGGAAATATCAACATCACTTCCCTGTGGAAATGCTGCGAACTCTGTTGGCTGATTCTTGGCATTAGGGGACAGAACCAATGTATACTCTTTTTTTTAATCTGTGCAGTTTTATATAGTGCAAACTCGACTCGAAACGATTAGAGCGCTTTACATGAGCACCAGTTACATTACACAAGGACACCTTCATGTTTGGTAGGCAAGGGGTATGAAATGATTTGCCCAGAATCACAGGATGTTGAACTGATGCCAGACTCGAACCTGGTTTCCCAGCTCCATAGTCGACAGCTCTGGCTGTTGTGCCACATCTCCTTTGTTTCTGAGGTGCGCATGAACCACAAGTGGCTTCTTGGAGCCGTGAAGGAAAAAACAGAGACCTGCCACCTCACACGGTGCCACTGTGTAACACACAATATTGGCTCCCATTACACAATCACCAAGTGGGGACCCAATAACACTTGGTGGCAAGAAAAACAAGCAGAAAACCACAGTAAATAGTGGATTTCCTGCTCTTTATCAGAGGCCTTGAACAGCTGACGTCCATTAAGGGGTGTGAAAACACCCCAGGACATTGGCACCAGCCTCAGAAAGCTTTCTTGGGGGGTTTTGCAGGAGGGGGCTTGGGGGCAAGGTGTGGACAAAAGTAATTTTTAGATACTTATCGGCATGTGGTCATCCCCTTGTAGGCCCCGCCCCCAGTGCCATAACAAAACTTGAGGGGTCCCCCTGCAAGGTACATAGAAGGGCCCCCACTCTGGATTTAATCAGGAGTTAAAGTACTGTGCTGAGAGGCACCCTGCAGGACGGGGTCCCCTGCACTACATTGGCTGCGGGGCCCTATATTATACCACTGCCTGCCCCCTACTCACACTGGCACATTTTTGTTCAAGTTGGCAGGTATGTAAACAGTTAAGAAAGAGATTTTCGTTGGTGTGCTGAAACCAAGATGGCGTCCACCTTGTACATCCCCATTCTAGTTGTAGCAGTGGTCGAGGCCTATTCGGCTGAGGGGGATTTATATTGGTTAAAACAAACAAAAACAGAAAGTCAATGGTTTGCCTATCCAGGTGAGTCTTTCACATTAATGTTGTAAGTCATGTTGTGACAGGTCCTACTCTTTCTAAATGGTTATCAGTGATTAGTTAGGAATCAAATATACAACATTCATTTTCTTTTTTTTTCCTTTTTATAAATCTTTTTAATAAAAAGACTCGACATATAGGTACAGTTCCACAAATGGCAATAGGAGGGATTGCAATTAAATCAAATATACAAACAGGTACAGTAGGATAATGCATTGGAAATCACAGGGAGGGGGGATTATCACAGTCAAAATTACGGGGAAGAGTACATATATTGCCACAGTATTCATTCCATGGGGCCCATATCTTGGACCATTTTCGGGGGCAGCCCCAGGCCCTGTACACTGTCTTTTCCCTTAGCATACACCAATCAAGGTCTTTTTCCAGTCGGTGATCGTGGGTTCCTGTTATGTAAATTCTCTGTATGATCTTTAGCTGCATCCAGGCAGAGACGCACTGGGATAGCAACAGTTTTGGGGGAAGAGACCGCCGTTTGCCAGTTTGCATCATCTAATTCGATGCCTTCTCCAGCCCATCGTATTGACAGCAGGGGGTCTTCCATGTTGTTAATGGGTTTTCGGTAAGTTAGGGAGAAAGCTCTTTCAGGTAAATGGCCATCTAGTAGCCTGTCTTCCAGTGGGGAGAAATCTGGTGGAGAGGAGTCACGGGGCAACACTGCTTGCAATGCTTGTCGAACTTGCAGGTATCGAAAATGCTCCGAGTCTGCCAGTGCATACTGGCGTTGGAGGGTGTCAAAAGGCTTCACGCCCTCTTTGCTCCTAACGTGAGAAATGCCAATTAAGTCCCATTTGTCAAAGCCTTTGGAGTTTCCCAGGTGCACAAAGCAATTTAAGTTTACAATGCATACTGTAACAATGCGTGCGATGCACATGCATTTTAAATTAGATTTTTATTGCAGTATGTATTGAGGTTAGTTTGAAATGGACCGTTCCAGTCAGAAATCGTGTTTATGTGTTTTTTTGTGCAGGGTTGTGACCTCTTGGCTTCTGAGGATATTCTGTTGAATATGTAAATCTCACATCGTGACGAGGCTTCCGGTTACATGTATTCTTAGGCATTATGGGATTCTCTGCTGTGTATTTCTTAGATCGCTTTTGAACCTCTCCTTTTTTAACTGCTTACAAAATATCACTGAAGAGAAGAGATGAAGAAATATTTCATTCGATGTGGATCTATAATTTTTAACGGGTAAAATATTACATTTTTGTGCAGGTCATGCTTCCGCTTAAAATGCAATTTTTTATCCAGTGCAATACTGTACAGCACACCTTCGAAAAAAAGATAGTCTGTAAACATTCCACTAAGCTTTGGAACATTCTCTCAGAAACATTATATTGGCACTTTTAGACACAGCAGGAAGGGCATTTTACTGTTTACCTTTCAAATCGGCTCAGCCTTATACTTATCAAAACAATTATATCGCATGGTGTTCCGGTTTTGGTTAATATACTTGAGTTATTATTATTTTTTTCTAAAAGTAAGACAGACGAGCCTCGCGTGATGTTTATTTTAAACTTAACTAAGGTAAATAATTTACAAGGACTTACTTTTAAGATGAGTTTTTCTTTAGTAAATGCATGCGTTGTAAATGAATGTGCGATGTAAAAAATGCGTTGTAAAAGTATGTCGTAGCATCGTTTGAAATGTAGCACACCTTTCTGAAATATTCCTTTTATTAGTCTTTCCTAGTATATTTTATCAATGTAAAATATATATTTTCTTCTTTTTTTTTTTTTTACTATTGCTGTCCTGTTAGGTATTTGCTATTTTAATTTGGTGCTGCATAGCATTGAGTGTTTACACCCACTAGAGTGTAATGGTATCACCTTTTTCATTTCAAAATAAAGTAGGGTTCAGTGAATGATCATCCCTAGAATAAATCTATAACTGAATGTGGGAATTAAGAAGATGCAAACAAGACCTTTTGTCTATGTAGTGATTCCCGAAATTGCTCCAGAGTAATTTAAATTCTACCCAGGCCTAGTAAACTGTACACATTATTCACAGTTTTTTGCACTGATATACAAATCAGATACAAAATCACTGCAGTTTGCACAACGGTGTACTATCCCTATGCAGATTTCCATTTCCACATAACTGTTCTAGAAGCACATCACACCTCATGCATATGTAATGGTTTTTTGTCTAGATCAACACCTTCTGGTTTACAGGAGACCATTATAGCTGAAGAGCAATTATTTGCCTCTAAATACACGTGCGTAGAATTAACATACAGCTTGTAAATGTCTCTGCCCCTAGAATATAAAAAGCTTAGGATGATTAGTATGCCTTTAGCATTAAAAGTTCTCAAATCTACTTTAATCGCAAAGAAAACTCCAACTTTTTGGGGAACAAAAAATGATCTCTTTAATACTATAAGCCACCAAAGTGCATACAAATGCAGATAAATTCGTATATGTTACAGCAAACAAATGCATCAGTACATTAATTGAACCTAACCACCGCCTGGGTTTTACTCTAGGCCAGGGTTCTCCAAAGTCAGTCCTGGAGGGCCGGATCCATGCTAGATGTTTAAGATAATTACATTTATCTAAATGTGGTTAAACTAAAAATCTGGAATGGATCCGGCCCGCCAGGATAAACTTTGGAAAATCCTGCTCTAGGCAGAGAACATTCTAATCTTTCTGATAACCCTTTTGGTACCATTGACTTGGCCCATAATTTCAAGTTTTAACCAGCTCTATCTAACTCATCTGAAAACAGGTAACCAAGAACTAACTATTTCCAGCTTGGATTCTGGGTGTACAAAACTAGCATAAGACCTTGAAGATCCGTACCCTGCCAAAGGATGTATTCCATTCCATTGCCAGACACATCTCCTCAAAAAATAATTTAAGCATGCCTCCCCAATTTTCAGAGACTTGAATACGCTAAACTATAAATCAAGGACCAGATTCAAATCCGAAGCCTCACCTTTAGAGCTCCACAATGAAAGACACCACCTAATCTGGATAATCTGATTCCTTGCTCTTGTGCTCAAACATGGTTCATGAGTGAAGAACACAAAGCAGTTCATCACACAGTGATCAACAAAAGGCACAAAGTGGTACAACACACAGGCTACTGGATTTTGGTTGACCAACCTGTCTGTGTATGAAGAAAAGTCTAATAAAGAACTTTTTTGAAAAAAGAAAAAATATCGAATTAGAAGTTCTTGGATGTGTACATAAAGACTGTCCTCCCATGAACTCTACAAATATTATTGTTGTGTGTTGTATCACTTTGTGCCTTTTGTTGATCACTGTGTGCTGAATCAATTTGAGTTCTTTATTGATTTGGAGTTTCCTTCAAAATATGGAGTAGAGAGGGGTGTGCTCCTTGGTTCCTTGTACCAGTACCTATTTCCCGTGCATTACTTATATTGATAGGTGCGGACTGTTCTTGCCTCAACCCTCTAGCTGTGACTAGATGGTTCATGAGTATGAATGCTCTTCATTTGGAAACATCAAATGCAGGACTTCCCTAGCACTCAATCAGCTGTTAACAGACGGTCAAGTAACCAATGCAACTCTTTAAATATCAAACCAAGTACTGAACCCAACCGCCTGTGTTTCAGAAAATTATTTCAAGCTCTTCATTTTTGTCTTCAGCTACAACATCTTCCTTATTTGCTTTTTACTGGTATCCCTGTTGTGTTTCAGTCTGTTTCAGTTTTCTATGATTCCACGTAAAGCTTCCTGATACAATTGTGGTGCAGTTGTGCTGGAGAAAATGTTAAATAAATAAATAAATAACATTTACTTAGATTTGTCAGACCCTCTTACACTCACTGCCACAAGAGTTCACAAAGAAAAAAAGGTTTAATTTCAATTAATATAAATTCATGTAAGAAGTTTGAATCAACATGGACTATATATATATATTTTAAGTGCACTTCTGGCTACCTATGATGCTCCAAGGGCTGATTGGTGTCCTATTTGACAGCGCTTGTTGGAACTGGTTCTGGAGCCACAGTGCACAGAGGGATAGCTGGACCACACTTGAGGGAATTGGGTTGTTTGCCTCTGATGTCCTGGAAATGACCTATTATGTGAGCCAAAAACTGAGTACCAAGTACACCTCTGTAGTACTTGACTCTCCAGCTAGTGAAGCAAGCAGTCCAATAAGTTACTTTGAGACGCCGTGTCCCTGGCTAACGAAAAACCTGGTTGTGTTTCCAGATTTGAGTATCTGGGCATAATGCTTGATAGCAGTTTAGCATGGATGCCACACATAGAGAAGAGATGAGCTGTGATCCAACACCAAGCCTCAGCAATATACAGAAGGTTTCAGGTAACAGCTTTGAGGGCCTTACTCCTGGCCCTAGAGCTATACAAGCTGAACGCCCAATCCGCAGCCTCATATGGGGCCGAAATTTGGGGGCATGCCAATACTGACTCACCTCAAGCGCAAATAAGTTTGTCACTACTCCATCTTCCCACGAGCAGTCCTTTAATACCACTATTTTATGACATTGACTTAAAAACAATTGGGAGAGGTAGCTAGTCTTAGACCCCTTCTATATTGGGTGAGAATCTGGAACATTGAGCAGCTGAGACCGTATTCGAGGGCAGTTGAGAAATTGTTGACCCTCGATAAGGGCCTCACCTTCCTGTGGTTCAAACTTGCCTGTCATTAGTTGCAAAGATCATTTTGGTTCGACCTTGCCTCCTTGTGATCTAATTCTAAGCTTCAGCTAAAAAATCACTATTGGGAGTGTATTCATATTAGTCTTTTCAGTTGTTCCACCCTTGGTAGGCTGACAAATCAATTCTTGCTAACCAAGGACTGTCCCACTTATGAAAACTTTCTTGATCTTCTGCTCCAACAATTAGCAAAATCTTTGTATCTAAAATTTCGATATGTTACACTTGAAGCAGGGGCATTCATTGCACAAAGGATTTCAGTCAGGAGCACCCCCCAATCGTCTGTCTGCACTATGTGCTCCCTGTCAGCAAATGAAACCATACACCATGTGCTATTCTTCTGTCCAGCATACATAAAGCATAGATGGAAATGGATGACGCCATTGTGCAAGTATCATGGTATTTGGAGATACTTGGAGGCATTTAGAATCCTGGGGGCGACACATCCATTTATACTGTCTCTGCTGTTTGCCAGTTTCCAATTTATATTAGGGCTTATAAGGAAAATGAATGGACTTAAATTTTAGATAAGGAGATAGTGGTTTCGTGTTACTGGTTGCTATTTTTCACATGATGAAACCTTTGTTATCCTTGCCGTGGCATGAAAATTGTTTAATATTTTATCAACTATTCTTATGAGGTATGGAATATGATGACGAGACTTTTACTTTGTAATACCTATTTTAAAAACTGTATGTTAATGTTGTCTTACTATTTATAAGTTTTATGGAATTAATTTTCCGAAATAAACTTTTACTACTACTAATATTACTAGTACTATGGGAGAACTTTGTAACAGCCAGTGCTATATCTTGAAAAAGACAAAAGTATTTTTTTCTTTTTACAACATAACCCTACACCAATAAATCTGCTACAATATCAGGAATATGCTAACAACTAAGGGGAATAGAAAGGTAATGCTTTACAGTATTTTGATTAATTCTGTTTTTGTCTCTGCCTATGACTTTAGGTTGTGACCTTGAGTTCTCTTTTGCCAGCTATGCCCTTATCTCTATTGAGGAGGCTAAACAACCGTTTGATGTGTTTAAATCAATTACTTTGATCGGTGTGGGAAGTAGTCAGTTTGAGGAGGGAATACCAGTGCTGCAGCAACCGAGTTGCAGTTTCTTCACACTCTTTGTCCCGCCTTCTTCCAAACACCTATCTGGGGTTACGGGGCAGTCACAATGAGTCTGTAAATGGTTGCAGTCCAGTAGCAGCAGTCACAGAACCAAAAAAAACTTCCAAAAGGAGATAAAAGCCAACCCCCGGTATGACTTGTAGGGAGGAGCAGCTCCATAAGCCTGTGAGTTTGGAGACTAATGGAGGACTACATGATCTGCTACATTTTTGCACTATGTTTCCAGAAATAATTTGTGGGTTCAACGAGCACAGTTCTGTAGATGGCTTCAACTGGTTCTATATCTTTTTTTGCTTAATCCCTCTACAGGGAGCAATCACAATCTGCCTTTGAGTGTCATTAGTTAGAAGTGGTGGGACATGGCATCTATGGCTCAAAACAACCCAAAACAAGGACACCAAAGAAAGAGAGCTATTCACTCTATCAACCTGAAGGGGGTAACCCCTCAAGAGGAATAAAAGAGCAGGATATGGGCAAAGGCAATTTGTGCCTTTCAAAGGGAACAACTGTCTACTGTCCTCCCACACCCTATAAACTGGTGTATCACATGGGCTTAGGAATACACAGAGATGGCCTTAAAACTGGTTATTCAACATGAGGCAATATACATTGCTCGCTTTCCAAAATGGATTCCACTGTGTTCATAGTCAGCCGTCCCACGTACACTTTGTACTTTTTGGCCTGAAATATGTCCAACATTAATGAGGGTTGAATTATTCCCCTTAGTCTTGTTTAGATATATTTCGAACGAGTACGCCAATAAAGCCTATGATCCATCATTAGGTATTTTTAGCTCACCCTACATCTCTGTACTAGAGGTGGAAAGCTTCTATTACCCACCACCATCTTCACCCAGCTGGGGTAACCCACTGCACCTCTGTATCATAAAATAGATACCTTTTTAAATATCCGCAAGAGCTCCCCTGAGTTTTAGGATCATAGCCCACACTGGTGGCAGCTGTCACCAGTGTTAGGAGGTATCCTATGATGAAGCATGCCACCTCTGGGTGGGTGATGGTTACTGTCCTGCAAAAGTAAGATCCCAAGTACACTTATCTTTCACATTATTTCTTGGCATTTGCAGTAGGTTTCTCATTAGGTACTTTGGGTATTTTCTTACAATTCACAGAGTTGTAAACTATCTGGTTTATTGTTCCCCATTTCCCTTCTCTGCCGTTTGTTTATAGACTCCGTCCTCGTTCCACTCCATGCACAGGTTACAGGAAAAAAGGCCTATCCTACCGTTACGGAGGGAGCACATGGTTTTCCTCTCCATACCACAAAGCCTATTGTGGTTCGCAGTCCATTATACATTTGAGCCCTCAGTGCACACATATTATTGCTGTATGCACTGAGGCAAAAGAAAAAGAGTAAACAAAAAAAGCAGAGGTCTGCTCCCTGAGCTTGGGATGCATGCACTGAGAGTTATCCACGGGACATTCCCATCCCAGCAGCCATTTTATTAAATATTTCAGAATATTTTGTGATGCCCGGCTCATATGTCTTCCACCCACACTATTGACAAGCTGAGATTTTATCACAATATGCAATTTTTATCAAGTTGATCAATTCAAAGACTTGACACTATTGACAATGACCGGATCTTCTATTCCTCTAATCTTTCGGAATCCTACTGGAATTGAAATCTTACCTTTCGAGCACCTGGTAATCTTGGAAAGTGCAATGTAAACACTGCAAACAAAATCTAATTTCTGGATACTCAATGTTCATCTAACCTTTCTGGCGGATTTCTCAAAAATGTTGGGAAACATTTTGATTCCATTCAATTAGGATTTCGCTGTTGACGTTCTGCATGTTAACCCTTATTAGTCAGATTAACATCATTCGAATGTTATTCTTCACCACATCAATTTTTCCTTCAACTGTGTCCCTCTTTTATATCAAATATAATTCAGAGCACAATGAAGTATTTTTCAGGCACCTCTAAGGCTCTTGGTTATGTTTTAGGAAATTGTGGAGATCCCTAAAAAATGAGCACTCTATGCTCTCAGAGTTTAAGTATAACATCAGGCTAAATCATCATGAAAAGGGCATGGAAATTCATGTAAAAGTCCTTTCAGATATTTGACAAATTTACAAAGACACATGCAATTTCCTTCAGTCACTTTTCCCATGACTTCATAGAATACAAGTTGTATTTGAAAAAAACAGCAGATCAGGCAAAATCCGATCGTCTTTTTGTCTTCTACACTGAACACACGATAAGTGTTGGGTATCCAATACCTCTCAATATGTTCACTTATTTTGGATTCACCTTGCACAGAAAATATATTTAATGGCACACAGTGTTTTGACCTCCCACCCCGCCGTCTAATTTCCCAGCACCATCTATCCTGGTGTATTTTTAAAATAAATCTATTTGTAATTTGGTGTAAGACCTGGTTTGACCTTGCATAACCAGGAATAGGAGATTTTTCGTTGCACAAATAAAAGCTTTGATATTGTTTAATTAATCTCTAAAGTCAGCAGATAGTTTATTCAATGGATTTGAAGGGTTTCTGCCCAGTTAGCAACTCTTATTTTAGTATTGACATTATAACAGTGATGGTTATAGGGAATATTTACTCCTTGTTCTAATCCTTGAGGCGTACAATGTATTTTATTTTCCACTGTCTCTCTTTTCCCCTTGTTTGCTGACATTGAAATATTTTCATTGAGATTTGACAATTGGATGGGAAGTTGGGGTCACAAACCCAGGGAACCGTGAATTTGGGAGATGTTTAATACTCTGGGGCTATTGTGGTGTTGTTTTCGTCTGTGGATGGGGTTGTGTAATAATACCCCTGTACAGCAAGTTACATATGTGTGTAAGCAGTGAAATCTGCATTAGTCATCCACATAAGTTCCTTCCCACTTCTTTAGGACCTTGTGAGTTGACTCAAAAGACTAGCACGTATCAAAAGCTCTTATTTCAAGAAGATCACAGAACCACAGTTACTCAGTGAAAGCCACTTTTTGGGATGGGAGGAGCATATTAGGATCTACAGAAATGTATATTCAATGACAATTTCCAATTTTTGTTAACTTGGTTTCAGCATTATTTCTGAAGCTGTGATTATTTTCCCTTAGGTTGGTGTTGCTACTGCAAAACAGAAACCAAAAGCGCCGTTTTGCTTTGGTAAGTAAACCCCATGTCACATGGCACATGTGTGTTTATAAATGTTTATATGATGCACCAATCAAATCCCTTTGCATGGCTAATGTGCCTACATTTGCGTATTATAGGTTTAATAAAGGAAACATGGCATTGTATCTATTTTCTGCACTAATATTGTTGTTTGGAACTTTAAAGTGTGAGGGGCATATTGATAAACAGACATTTCTATGCAGATATCTCTGCACACAGAGATTTACACCTACATCCAGGAAGAGATCTCCTCGCAGATGGTATTCATCACTCCTGTGCAGAAATGTTCACCTAGGTTTAGGCTTAGGGGTGTACGCCACATCAAGAGGGGCTGGAGCCTCCTTCTCCTGAAATTTTGACTGTAAGTTTCCTAAAGGAATGTTATGCCTATTTGTGTACTTCTGTACCACAGGGTCCAGAGAACTCCGAATGGAAGGGTTTAGGGAAACACCACACACCTGCCCCATAACTCATACAACTCGCTTACATTACCCATGAACAAATAAAAAATTCGAACTAACACCCTTGCCTAACTCATCTCGCCGTATGACTACCTTACTAAAAAGAAAGCAGCATAGAGGCACTGGAATCTAAGGGGCATATTTACAAGAACCGAAGCATCAGCATTGATTAAGTCAGATTTCTTGTGCCTGCTAAGTACCCTAACAACGCCATGAATGGATCACAAATCCTAACAAATCTTTTGGCGCTAAAGTGGCACATTGCTGGAAATGTTCGTACGACTGACGCAACTCCAGCATGTGTCAGAACACAGACGTGATTCCCATGTTAAAAGGCCTGCGTCAATCCATATGCCTGGTTTGAGAAGGCATAGGGATTTTAATGCAGTCAAGCCATAGATTGACGCAGTGAAAAGTTGTAAATTTCACTGTATCCGTTCCACGTGGCTTTTAACGTGGGAATGCCTTCCCTGCATAAATTATACCTGATGCAGGTATAATGTGACGCAGACCTCTACAAACTGACGCATTGGGCCCGATGCATCAGTTTGTAAATATGGAGCAGTGTGGAGCACTGATTGCGCTGCTGCTGTGTAAAAAAAAATTACACTGCAGTGGCGCTAGCTCCTTGTAAATATGACTCTAAGATTCATCCTACCCCACTTACAATAAAGAGAAACTACACTGAGGAGGAGACAGACAAGGGAGCTATATAGTTTACCTCCATAGAACCTTAATGAACTGCATATGTTGCAATGACTTGCAGGTGTTTATGGATGTAAATAAGACATGCCTGTTAAAACCCATCCCTCTCTGCAGTATTAGGTGTGTCAAAAGTATGTGAAGTCTGGGTGCTACATATGTATTGCATTACTTCAACAATATTTTTTTAATTATTTTTGTTTTGATAAAATTACATTTCAAATAAAATATTTTTATTAGATTTTATTTTTTAGAAATAGTTCTCCCCCACACACTCTTGTAGTAACAGGTGTGTTGAATGTGTTTGGAGCTTGGTCATAAAAAGTATATTATATTATGTTTATATCATAAAAAATATAACGAACACAAAAGTTACTAACTAAAATAACGGACATAACAATTTTATAATGTATTCTAGCAAATGTTTCCTATTTAAAATAATTACAAATTATATAATTAAAAAACATTTACAATAAGAAAAAAATGTGCAAAAATAATTTTACCAGTCAGTCAGTCAAAGTACTTTATTCGATAATTCAATATCATAAAAAGACAGTGTTGATCAATATATAAGTTACAGTTACATTCTTAAAAAGTTCACAAAGTTTCATAAATATTAAAAGTATTAGAAAAATGTTAAAAGTATTAAAAAAGGTCGATACATATACAGAGTAAGTACTATACAAAATAGCATGAGCAGGAGTTATAAAAATACGGTCAGGTGTGAAGTTTCATTATCTTTTTTCTCTCCCTGACAGCCCCCACCAAAAAGCTTGCAACATGAGAGATAACCCTGGGACTGCTTAATAGTTGCAAATATAGGAGAGCAGGCCTCACCTGAATAAACCCTGCTTCCTTGAGGATGGGAACAAGAAACTTCCTCCTTACAGCCATATAATGGCCACAAAACATTAAAAAATGCATTGTGTCCTGCTTTGAGAAATTGTCACAGGAACACGGGGGCGCTTGATCGGAGGTACATAATGCTGTTAGTTGCCCTAAATTCAGGTAAATCAAATTTAAACGGCAACGCGTTAAAATAAATCTGTGATAAGGTCTGTTGACTAAAACCAGATAGGGCTCAGGACCTGGGGGATTAGAAATCATAAAATTGGATCTAACGGTTGTTTTTCTGAGTTCCTTCTCTTCTCTGCACAAAGACAACCTCTGTAGCATTGCCACCTTTGTTAAAGCTACATCCTTTGCGGTTATATTTTCAGGCTCAAAAAAGAGCTCAGGTCTTCCGATATTCTGAAAACCTTGTTTAACGTAAGATAACCACTTAATTTTGTTTGCGTTATCTAAGTGGAGACAGTCCTTGAGTATGGAGCCAGGTTATTAACGGCGCTACCTTTAGTAAATCCGTAATAAAACCGACGCCCAGCTCCGAGTGCACTGAAAAAGAGGGGGTTGACTGCGGTACTGATAAAATTGTTCTCATGAATTTATTTTCAGTAATTTGCAAGCAGTCCGTAGCACCGTATCCCCATAGTGAGCAACCATATGTCGCTACCGCCAAACACTTTGCTTTATAAATATTTAACAGGGCTTCTACGGGCCTTCCCCCGAGCTTTTTGCTAAAGGCCATAATGGCCATAGAGGATCTTGCGAAGGCAGTGTTTCTTGCTTTAATCTGTGTGCCCCAATTCCACCTCTCCTCAAAGATAATACCTAGGTACGGGAATGTGGGTACTCTGCTTAGTTCCTCTCTGCCACAGAAGAAGGTTTTCAAGTTTTTCTTTCGAGAACCTTTCCCTGTTATCATTATTTGGGATTTTTTTACATTAATTTTAAGGTCTAATGAGTTCATAAAAACTCCAAATGCATCCAACAAGCGTTGAAGCCCCACCCCAGTTCGCGATAGAAGGACAGCGTCGTCCGCATACAGGAGAACCGGTATGCCCAGTTCTCCTGCATGTGGTATATCTGCCATCACCTCCTTAAGCACCGGTTCAAGAGCGTTTATATAAATCGTGAATAGGAGAGGGGCCATGATACACCCCTGCCTGACCCCCCTTTCTGACTGAAAGTGGCTAGAACAACGCCCCTCTGTATTTACCCTAACGGAGGCCCGCAGGCCAGAGTGTAAATCCGCCAGGAAGTTTACCAAATTTGGATCAAGGCCTAGGTCAATTAGAATCTGCCAGAGCTTTGAGCGATTCACAAGGTCAAAGGCCGAGGAAAGGTCCATAAAACCTAAATATAAGGACCCCTCCCTGGCAACAGTGTATTTGTCCACTAACAGTTGTAAGTTGAGACACTGATCTAATGTGCTTCTTTTGGATCGGAATCCATATTGGACATTTGATAAAATCCCTTTCTCATCGAGCCAATTCTGCAATTTGCGCAGGATGACCCGCCCCAGGATTTTGACAGATGAATCTATTAGAGAGATTGGGCGGTAACACGCTGGGTCTGACCGATCCCCCTTCTTAAATACTGGGACGATGATAGACTCTTTCCAGGATGATGGAATGTTCCTGTAATTTAATACATTGAAGACCTTGCTCAGGATTTTTGACCATAATTTTGAGTCGCACTTAAAAATATCTGCGGGAACCCCGTCGGGGCCAGGTGCCTTATTTTTCTGCGTTTCGTCTATTGCCCTTTCTACTTCGGTGACTTCGAAAGTAACATAATAACCCTCAACTCTCTCTTTATCATATATAATGACTCTTGAGGAGTGGTACTAGAGTAAATATTACTAAAGTGCATAATCCAAGCCTCGTCAGCGACATTGGATTCAAGGGCGCTATTCTCTACCGGAGCGAATAGGGGTTGATTTACTAATTTCCAGAATTGAGAACTATTTTTTAAGACTTCTGGATCTAGTAACTGTGACCAAGCATTATCTTTTAGCACGTTTTTTCTGCTTTGTATGGCCTTTTTATAGGTTGCTCTTAGCTCGGATACTAATGCACGATCTTTTGGATCAGACTTTAGGGCCTTTAACAGGTCAGCATGTGCCTTTGAACAAGAGCGATCAAACCATCTCTTAGCCCGGTTTTGTGGGCGGCCTTTAACCACCGTTAGGCTCTGATTGATCTGTTTGCAAATACTGTCAAATGAACTAATCACTTGCTCAGTAGCAGCCTGAGAGTTTAAACACATCGCTACATCGTCATCCACCTTATTCAATACATCCTGTGTAACGGCCTCTGGGTTTATGTTTGCCCATTTTAATCTGCGACCCTGATCTGTCGGGATCACTTCCTGACCACCCTTTTGTGACGCTGTTTTAAATGATAAAAAACCCCTAGATAGAACCTCCAGTAAGACTGGATTATGGTCACTAAAGACTGAGGTTTCTGTTCTGTACTTTAATACCTTTCCTAAAATATAACAAGACATACAAATGAAATCAATAACTGTACCATTACCTATACCTTTAAAAGTAGAGACAATCAAATCACCCCCCTGCAGCTTGATTCGTACAGGTTCCACGCTGCCAGGAATTCTTCAAGAGCCTCCCCCCTTTTTGTGTGTTCGAAATGCGCTACTGCAGAACATGGAGGACCCTCTTCTGCTGAATTGGCACATGGGTAATTACACGGGTGTATATTGAAGTCACCTAAGAGAATTATCTCAAAGCAAGTTGACATAGTTGTATAGACTGACAAAAATGTATCTAATTGGTCCAGATTAAGTCTGGTGCTATCATTTACAGTAGCATTATAAAAGTTTACAAATAAAATACTAGTAGAATCTGGGGTATTCATTTCCACGATTAAACACTTGCTACATCCTGAGTCAAGCTGAGTTAACTTTCCATTTAACTCTGTTTTAAACAGAGTTAATAGACCACCTTTAGATCTTCCCGCCCGACTACCTATGGCAGGGATAAAGAAATGTACATATCCGTCAAGCGAGAAACAATTCAATTGGTCCCATGTTTCCTGTAAGGCCACAATGTCAAAAGTTTTTAAGTAGTCAATCCAGATTTCATTCCCCATTTTACCCCTTAATCCAGCAATGTTCCAGGTCATTATTCTACATGGTTGTGCTTGGATCTGTTGATTGTTTGCCAGTCAATCATTTTCCTCCAAAGATGTTAAAGGAGAAAACCGGTTGAACAGTGGCAAGATTTGCTCAGGTGGAAAATTTGGTCTACATAGATTATAACAGTAAGACTCTTTAGGTATTGGGTTGTGATAGCCAGAGTAGGCGTGTGGCGCTGTGCTTTGCACAAAGGGAGATGTTAATGGGTAATGGTAGCAACTTGTGGTTTCATGGTATCATTTAGATGGTTATAAAAAAAAAAACCAGAGTACGGGCACATACAGAATTATCTGTCGATGGCAAGGAGGCTGCCCTCAGCAAAACGGTTGCAACGTGCTGAGGGTGCCTAAAATTTACGATAACACAGTCTCCCCTGCTAAGCTTTTTTGAGTTGCCTATCCAGCCCACTCTTCGTGTCGATATAATGTCATTACAATAGGCAACAGGAAAGCCGCAATATTTGCTTAACCAGGCTATTACTTTATGATTTAAAGAATCACTGTTTTCACCTCTAGCATCATGTAGATGTGGATCTATTCCTGGGACGTTAGTCAGCACAACTATGTAAGGTGCACAATCGGGTGGGAGATTGACTATAGGTTTTTGCTTTCCATCCCTCCACCCAGTAGGTTCTCCTGTGGTGTCAACCTGTGTGTTGACTCGTAATGTAGGGTGAGTAACAGGTGTCTTAATGGGAGGCTGGTCACTAATTACAGCAGGGACCGAGGTTTTACTCACCCCGCGACCTGTGTTAGCTCTTACCTCCTTCACCATCTCATCTGGCCTGGTGGACCTTACTGTTTTTGTGGAGGATAGGTGAGTGGATAGGAGGACCTCCAGTTTAGACACCTCCTTGGCAACCTGGTCTAGTTTAGCCCCTTCCCCTTTACTTGGGGCAGCAAGGCCCTTGTGAGTTTTACTAATCGCACCCAGATTTTGCGGTGCTACTATGTGAGGGGTCAGGAGTGTGCTTAATCTAGAAACTTCTAGAGAGACCGATTCCACTTTTTCTACCAATGGCCTGATCATCACTTCCAGTTTAAGCGTAAACATGTTTACCAGGGAATCAAATTGATCTATAGTCAAAATGTCTGTATCGTGCTCTTTATGAATGTCAGCAGTAGACTTTGATTTGTCAGCAGTGGTATCCACCTTTTTTGCTCTGTGGTACACTACACGTTTATTCTGTGTCCTTCTACAAGCCCTGACCATTCTACGAGCAGAGGAGGACACTTGAGAGGGTGCTGGCGAAGAAACCGGAGATGTAGTTGGTAGTGTTTGGGTTGTATCTAGCAGTGTGGAGGGCAGGGAGTTGTTAGGTTCTTCAGAATTGGGTTGTGTTAGGGCAATTGTAACTAGATCCCCTCCCAGCTGAGCACCAGAAGACCCCTCTGGGACTGGGTCGGTTAGCTCTGGAGGAGCGACGCCACTTATTGGTGAGGCAGGTGGACTGGCACGACCCAGCGACATGCGGCGATCAGAGTTAATCTTGGATACAACTTTCACCATATAGTTTTCTATAGTACCAGCGGGGGTTGGCAATTTGGATGAACGCAGTTTAGTCATGATCAGACTGAAGGGTTAAACACTCACTGTTCAGCAGGGTATCCTGAACTGCGGGTTCAAAAGGCCGTGGCCCAGCCCAGCCTCTACTAGTCGCGGACTGTCGCAGACTGTCCCGGGCTTCTCCCGGCGCCGCCCACGCGTGTCCCGCGAGGCGGGAGGCACTCGGTACTCTTATGGCGCCTCCGGGCGCGGGATGGTGTGACACGCCCTCTCCGGGGCTGCTGGGACCGGTAGTCTGGGCGCAGGAAAAGCAGTAGGTTCGCCTGGTGCCGTTCACCTCACGGCGGCGTCAGGCTCTGTAAATGCCCCCACGAGCGCTCGGCGCTCGGTACTCTTATGGTGCATCCGGGCGTGGGATGGTGTGACACGCCCTCTCCAGGGCTGCTGGGACCGGTAGTCCGGGCGCAGGAAAAGCAGTAGGTTCGCCTGGTGCCGTTCACCTCACGGCGGCATCAGGCTCTGTAAATGCCCCCCATTGATATTCATTCAAAATGATTAGTTACAATGTATTGCTTTTTCTATGTGGTGTTTTATTAGTAGTATTCCCAGCCACCATTGTAGTAATACTGTAGTAGATGTTGGTGTAGCTTTTGTGAATAGCAATTGTCTTACTCCTTTGTGAGTGTGTTTCTCCATTTTCTATCTACTCCCCTCTTGTCATTCCCACATTTCCACATTTACAACTGAAATGGAGATCTCTGGACAGAAGGGTTAGGTGAGGCTGAGTGAGACATCTCAGACTGTAGTTTGATGTATAATTGTTGCGAATATGGGTAGTTCGACTACTTCATTGCAACTTCCCATACTCAATAATGCTTTTGCGAGTAGATGCTTTAGTGTACAAAGGAGTGAAGGGTACATGCACAGATGGTGTTTAGAGAAGACAAGCAAACACCCACATCTAGTTATTACCCCTTTTTTGATGCAAGCATGATTCACATTAGTGCACATGCTATACAGATTGAAAGTGTTTATTCACCTGGTTACCAGCCTAGAAGTAAATCATATTTGCTGTTTGCTGTTTAATTGGTAGCTGTCTAAATTGCAGGGATAATAATGTATTATTCAGTTGGTCAGAGGATAAATCCTACACCGAATTTTCATTCCTCTAATGTGAACTAGAGCAGCCTCCAGTATCTATTAGAGGAATGAACATTTGAAGTCCTCAGAAGCCAGGTCGAGTCAGGTGACCAGCAGGGGGAGTCACCTGGCCTGCTTCTCACAGATTGCATTGAGAGCAGAGCAGAGACCAAGGGATGCAGGAGGAGAGCGAGAACAAGTGTGTGATAGCAGTAGTGAGAGTCAGAGGCTGGTTAGGCAGTGCTCAATTTTTTTTTTCATTTGACGTGCCAGGGCCCTCGTCTGGAGGTCACTGCAGGTTGCACCACCCATTGCCCATGCAGCGCTCCCAATGATAATACCAACTCAACTACTACCCATCACACTCCTACCAGTTTGACACTTCAGACAATATCGGGCTCCCAAAGTCATAAGAATGGCTCGGGCAGCAGGTATTAGTTATTTTTAACCTGTATTGAATTAATAAACTACTGTTGTTGTGCTCTTCTCTAAATTAGACAAACACCACCATGTGGCAGACTGTCATAGGTGCCAGCGGTGACAATTAGGTGCTGTGCCAGCACCGGAAAGCACTAGCTGAAATTAAGCACTGTCCAGGTTAGGAGAGTTCAGAGACTAGGAGGGAAAGCAGAGTGTCGAACGGAAGAGAGCGCAGACAGGTGGGTTTGGCAATAGCTTGAGTGGGCACATTGGAGAGACCTGAGAGATTGGGGAGAACGCAGATAGACGAGGGTGAGAAAAGAGGCAGAGGGGGAAAGCTGGAGAGACTTGAAGGAAGAGCAGAGAGGTGCAGGGAAGAAGCTGTAGTGAGAGTGCACAGATAAGAGCAGCAGGGGTGAGAGTGGGCAGAGTGAGAGAGAGAGTAAAATATTGGCAGTTAGAGCAGCGACAATGGCAAGGAGACTTTGTAGAGAGCAGAACAACAGGGAGGGTGGAGAGCCCAGATGGTTGAGCAGACAGAGTGATGGGAGAGCTGAGGCTGGTGTGGAGAACGAGCAGAGGTGGGTGAAAGGGGACATAAGGGGGGACTGGGGAGACTGGGAGGGAGAGCAGACCGACTAGGGAGAGGCTGATTGTGATAGAGGAGAAGCTGGTGAGGAGAACCGAGAGGCTGGAAATGCAAGAGTACTGAGAGGCTAGGGGTGCGATGGGACAGGCTCAGAGGCCCAGAAGGCAGGGGTGGGTTCTCTCCTAAACGTCTCCCCACTGCTCTTTGAGCAGGAAAAATAAAATTATAATAACATAGTTATTTTATTTTTCGCAGGTTCGGGCTGGGCTGGAGGCACAGGGGGAGGTGTGGTTTGTGCACACAATTGACTCATGACTGCTTGGCTGGCCGTCTGGGACCGGCCAAACAGTCATGCATACTTAGCATGTTCTCAACGCATGCTGCATTACAGCCTGGTGTGGAACATGCCCAGGCCCCAGATCGGTGCTCAGATCAATCACAACTCTGCATTGCAGTGTTGTGATTAGCTTAGGGGAACCAATCACAACGTTTCATCGGAGCATTGTGATCAGCTTAAGGGAGCAATCATAACTCTGCATTGCAGCATTGTGATTGGCTTTGGGGAGACTGGGTGCTTCCTGGTTCCCGGACTCACCAGAGAAGCAGGAGAGATGGCCGGCTAAAGCAGTAAGTGGTATTTCTTCTTATTTTGTCCCCCCCGCCACCTCAGCTTCCCCCCTTCCTCCACCCTTTTTCCCTGCCAGTCGTTAGTGCCAGAAGGCAGTCTGTGGTTAGAGCGGGACAGTTATTGGGAGAGCTGAAATTTAGGGAAGAACTGAGAGACTAGGAAGAGAGCAAATAGGCTATCAGAGAGAGCAAACATATTGGGAGGGAGAGCAGAGATTGTGGAGCGTTTATGGTCCAATGTTATGTACTTTTCTGTTTCAATATTTCTGCTGTGTGTTTTCATCACGATATCTTTATATGTCTCCATTGAGATTCATTGCTCAGCAAAAACAGTTGTTTCGTGGCGCAGACTCCGCACTCGTAACTTTACTACACATAAGTCCCTTCGTGAATCGGGTCCTAAGTATATTAGAACATTACTAACAAAATGGTTGAAAACGTGGATAGAATGGGGGCAGGATGGCTTCCTACCACTAAGATTAGAGATTGCAAAAATGCAAGACAAATGTTTCATGGTGTTTGTCCTCTTTGGGTGTAAAGGTTGAACTTTAAATAGAAAAACAATAAGAAAGATACATTTTTAAAGGATGAATTTGAAACGTTGATGAATTCTTTATGTTAAGTGATTACATAGAACAACGATATAAACAAATATTCAAGAAATCCTTTCTGTTGTACCATTTACAAATAGGGTGGAAACTGAAGCTGCTCTTTTAACTCCTCATGGTCCCTACTGTGTCAGTTGTGTCTGACAGTGCACAGGGCAGCAGAAAGTCATTGGTCAAGTGCCTCTGTTGCATTTATTGAGCCTCGGTGGCTTCCGTACCCCAGTGCCACCCCTCCCTGCCGTCTCGCGACGCCCTTTCACTTTTATCATGTCAATGAGGATGCCTCAGGAACGTGTGGCACTTTCATCTTTCCAGCACATGATTGGCTACACTAGTTGGATTATAGAAGTGCTGTACTTCAAGCGCCCTCTTGTGGCAGTGACATGCAACTCGCTGATAGACATCTGTGTAAACCACTCTTTATTTTCTCGTGATTAAAAATACGAGCGCCATTGCCCATGTGGGTCACGTTTACCATTCAAAACATTTCTTACGAATGGAGAAAGAAAAGAACATTGCAAGGATAGTATAAGTAACTAAGCATGGAAAGGATGCAGGAGAGAAAGAATGAATATTTACCACACTGTGTAATTTCACATTTATTATGATGCTGAAAATTGTGTACTATTCCATTGTTTCTGTTCCAGTTATCAATGCTTTATCCCAGAGGTACTTCCTGCAAGCTAGTGACCAGAAGGATCTTCAGGAATGGGTGGAAGCGCTGAACAGAGCCAGCAGAATTACGGTACATGCTATGTCCAGTCCAGTCGTGTGTTCCCAATGAGAATTGATTCATTGTATGTGATACCCATACTACACAGGAAGTATTGTTTGTTGTCCCTAGAACTTCAAATTTATAAACATAAAGGGCCTCATTTATGAGGCCTTGCATCAGTTTTGCGCTTCCGATGCGTCACTTTTTGTGACGCATCAGCGACGTAAAACATGCCTCCTGTTGCGCTCTATTTACAAAGCGACGCATCTAAGCAGATGCGTCACTTTGTAAACCCCTGCACTACATTATACCTCCGTCAGATATAATGTATGCAGGGGGAGCGTTTCCCTGCAAAAAGCTTCGTAGAAGTGATGCAGTGAAATCTATGAGATTTCACTGAGTCACTTCTAGGACAATGTTGCGTCAAAATCTTGCGCCTGCCCCACAGAAGGCGTAAGACTGACGCAAGCCCTTTCACATGGGGCTTGCCCCATGTGAAAGGAAGCATTACTGGAATTGCGTCACTTTTGTGACACACTCCAGCAATGCGTCACTTTTGCGCTTACAGATACGTCAGAAATACTGACGTATCTGTAACTCCTTGCGACATGTTGCGTCATACATTAAATATGACCCATAATGTATGTTGCAAGGGGTGTGCACTGAGAAGTGACGCATCGCTGCTTTCACGCAGCGATGCGTCATTTCTCATAAATGAGGCCCAAAATGTTATGCTCTTGCTGTTTATCACGTGATTCTTCATTGAATGGGGTGTTGTGAATTCATTAATGGGTGAATGTGATAATGGGTCAATGGTTGGATGGATCCGTGAGGGTACTGATGAATGAATCAGCAACTGACAAAGTGAATGAATGAATATAGGTGAATGAGTTAAAAATGAATCAATGGCCGTGATTGCCTTGATGAATGCCCAGGAAAGCTGGTGAGATCATGAATGGATTAATAAATGAGTGCAAGGATGGATGTAGACAGGTTACACCAGCAGTGACGGCTGGTGCAGGTAAGAGCGGTGGGGGCATGGGGAGGGAAGTGGACAGACTAAGACGGGGGAAAAAAAAGAAAACTGCTTAGGTTGTGCTCGCCGCATCACCGACGAGCATAAGGTAAGTGTTTAAAAAAAAAATAGATATATATATTTTCCCTCGTCGTCGTCTGGTCCCCCCCCCTCCCGCCCTACAGCTCCTACCTGCACTGGCCGTCACTGCGCACCAGTCTTACAGGATGTGTCCTAAGGCAGTAGTAGCAGTGTTGCAAAAATGCCAAAAATTACTGCAATTCGTACAACAGGGCTGGGTACCATTGTACAAGAATGGCCACAATGTATATAAAGGATTGTCAGCATTATGTCTGTGCAACAATTACAGTCTAATCCAGAAATGCTCGGTTTATGTCAGATTTGCCCCATCACTCAGTAATCTTTAAGGCATTTGCAGCATCACTTATTAATTGCATCTGCATGTTATTCCATAATCATTAGTTAAATTTTAAATACACCTCATCGCACAGTATCCTTAGTGCTCATTCAGATTTGCACCATCACTTTTCTTATTCTTGTTCGGACTTGCACTCAGGAATCTTGAGTGTCAGGCCTGATTTAGGCATTTATTCTGTAGGCCAATAGTGCACAGGCTGTGCATGTCTACTGCCTGGTCATACTGGCAAAGCCTTATGAAGGACCTGCCCTCATGTCATAGCTGTGAGGGCAGAGCCCAAGGCCTAGTAGTGGATTTGTGTGACCCCCCCATTGCACCCCACACTGAGCTAGGTCAAACCAGATTAACAGTTTGCCTGTGAAGGCCATCTGTCTATATTGAAGACCCAACTTCAGTCTGGCTACAGAGACAGCTAAAACAGAGCCCGACATTGCTGCAGGCACAATGGGCCTGATTCACAGAACTAACTTAAGACAAAGTCCTAAACTTACTACCATTTACTCATTTTGGTATTCACAGAAGGCACTTACTCATTTTGCCTTCTGTGAATACCAAAATGAGTAAGTGCCTTCTGTGAATACCAAAATCGTAGTAAGTTTAAGATTTTGTCTTAAGTTAGTTCTGTGAATCAGGCCCATGGTTCTTATTCATTATCTAGCATTAAGTATTAGAAAATGAAGTGTGTAGATCTCACTAGTTGGTAGGTTGAGAAAGTACCTTAAATGTCATAATAATACATCAATACATAACTATATATAATGACTTTTTTAATGCTGTTCTAATCAATATTCAGCAGTTCATATTTTTGTAGGTCGATATTTATGACCTCAGTATTCTGGCACATAACTCCTTTAGTTGGATATGAAGTTCTTTTCCCTGTGCATAAATTCCTTGAGTGTCCAGTATGTGGCATTTTTTGTGTGGTGCCATTTATAAAAACTATCATTAATTGTAGTCACTGCTCATCAGGTCTGCACCACCGTCTTCAGAGGTAGGTTTGGCATCTCGGGGAGGTCATTTGTACATCGAAGGACCAATAACGTGGGACAATGATGTTACGCTTTTCGCACTGAGAAGTTTATTAGGGGTTTTCAGAACTCGTGAAAACCCATTTGTTTTGGTTATGGTCATGGCTATCCATGTTGTTTTTCTTCAATGTATACATTCATTGTCAGCAAAGCTATTGCAATATTAAAGAAGCAAATCATAGAAATTGAAAAAAGATTACAGCAGTTTGTAAAACACAACAATAAGGCCACCCTAGTATAAAAGAAGGGGAGAAAAAGTAATTGCTTGTGCAGGGGAACTTAAACTAATAGTTTACAATGCAACCCCAGGCTTCTTCCTGTGAACCCCAAGTCAGTCACAAAAATTGCCCAACATTTCTCTTGTTACTTATATCATGTACAGCCAGGGTGTAGTAGCAGGCAAGCTGCATGCACAGTTTAAGTCCTGGTATTGCGAAAAGGCAGTGCTAGCCCGGTATTATAGATATTCTAAAATTAAGAGGCCAAAACAGGAAAAAATATAGGATTGGTTTGTGGGAAATGGCTTCATACCACAAGAAAGGGTGGGCAGCATTACATGACCGGTAGGTTAAATTGAGCATATTGTTTTGTGTGTAGATAGATAGATAGATAGATAAATAGATAGATATACAGATGAATAGATAGATAGAGAGGCGCAGCAAGGCCTTTTGCCACCTGTGGCGGCCCCAGAGCTTGTTGCCCACGGCCGCATGTAAGACGGGGTGGGGGTGCTGGCAATTCCTTTCCTTGCTGCAATGGTCGAAGCTAAGAGCGAAACTCATGCCCCCACCCTTCACCCACTCCTTGCTACGCCACTGGATGGATGGATGGATGGATGGATGGATGGATGGATGGATGGATGGATGGATATATTGCTTCCAGCATTCTCGGTCTGCATCACAGTAGTAAAGTACCCAGCCCACTCATGATGTAAACTCTTTTTCATGAAGGGAGAACATTTGTATAGGTAAGATTCAGCTTCTATTGTCTATTTTAGGTTATTACTTCGAGCATCTTGAGAAATTCTATTTTGTAAAGGCCGCTATACAAATCCAGTTCATTGCCTCTAATTTACATCCTAATAAAATAGGTGTCAAAGGACATTTTGAGTTCTCATGCTCAGTTTCTTTGTTTTTCAGGTACCAAAAGGGGGAAGTTTGCCATTGCCCGAAGTAACTTGCGATGTTCCCCAAGAAAAAAAACAACAAATAGCTTACAAGACTGAGATCATTGGAGGGGTTGTGGTGCAAACTCCCATCAATCCGGTACGACAAACGTTTATAACTGGAAAAAAATAGTCAGTTTGACTACATGTTGGATGTTGTGTTAGAACACTGCGTGATGTGAGGCTTATCCGGGGATATAAGTATTTTCAGACTTCCTTCCATTTATAACAAGTGGTGATGCATAAAAACACATTCAGTCTGATTTCTAGTTTTGTCAGCAGAATTTCCATGTTACATGTTGCCAGCTTTGCATCATCTCTTAAGTCAAATATTAAATATCCACTCTGGTCTTCTGCCAGGTGGTTAAGGTTTCTCATCTAAAGTTGTTGTATGGGCCAAGGAAGGAGCCACTTTGTGGCGTATCACATTAATCGAAAAACCACAATGTGTAGCAATGCTGCCAGAAAATAAATACAAGTACTAAACATATCTGCCAAAGTGGGATTACACAGCCAATTCACACACAGTCGTCTGCCTGTCCTGCTGGGTTTATATGTCTGCAAGTTAGAGACATTATACTTACACCCTTCTGAAAGTCTGCCAGTTTTTCATAGATATCTCTCGAGGGGTTAACTCCACCAGTCATGGAAGTGGACCACTCTCTCGAAAACTGGGATGCTGCTTGGGCAACAGTCCGAGAAGTTAACTCTGGTCTTTGGTAGACCAGACTGCTGCAGCTAACTGTGTCAATAGGATGTCCAGTAGTGGTGATGCACTAAAGAAGGAAGTTTTACCATTGGAGATGTGGTCTGAGACTCTTGCCTCTTTTTTGAGGAATTTCCTCTTACTACCTTCCTTAAACAAGGCTGGTAATTGACTTTGCTGCATTGCAAGAGTAGATTAATAAGGTGGTTAATTATCCATAAACACAATGTCTATTATACATTACTTCATACCTTAGTAATAACCATAATTAAATCCCCAACCAAAATCAACACAGAAATCAACACATAATCTTTGTATTAACGGTTTCAATCCAAGCTACCTATGTGGATTAATGCTCACACTACTCGCCCGTCGGGGGCTACCTTCCCCGGTCTCCCTCCTTCCATAGTGGACAATCATCATGAAACTGCAGGTTTATGGGTCTCATCATCTATGGATATTCTCAATTGAACAGTAAAATACATGTATCATGAGAATCCAATGGCACCTGGGCTGTGGTTTGATTTGTATCCTTGCCACACGACTGTATAAAAAGTTGTGAGCAATATCTTTCTCCTCGCCCTAGGTCAGTCAGATATGAGATTTGTACCGCATTTCTACTGTTTCCACGACAGAGGATAGCACTGTTTCGATGAGCCATTGTCATCCTGGCTGTTGTTCAAAAGGCCTTTGCAACTCATGTGTGGTGTGTGTATTTTTGTGTTTGCATGTGTCTGTTAAGCAGTCATAGCCGGTAGTAGGAAATCAATGCTTTACAAGGTATTTTGCAGAAGACCACCAGTAAAACATGCATCTTCGGGTCCTTCCATCCACTAGAGGAAGTGGAAACTCTGCATTATCACTCACCAGGGTGGAAAATGGTTGGGTTTACCCTGTATTTCCTTAGCACTTTGTACCACTAATCTAGGGTGAGACCTTTAATGGACTATTGTTTGACGTTGAAAGGAGTCATGAAAAATTAAATGGACCAGACTGGTCCTTGCTCATTTGTCCTCCATCACATTTCATGCTGGTATAGCGCCTTTGCTTACCCATTTATATATCCAGATGGCAGCTCCACCAGTGCTATTTTTGCGTTTATTGATGGGTGCACCAAGCTTCATTTTTCATATCTCTCCAGACAAGTTTAAAGACAGAATGTTGATGTGCCAATACTTTAGGGGTTGTTGAATTTATACGCAAGGTGAAGGATCGCAGTCCTATTTTTTTGACTGCAGCCATCATTGGATTTTAGAGGTCTAGTCGCTCATTTATTTTCCTGATGATGTGGCAGCATTTGCCACAAAAACCCCATCACATAAAAGGCAACCCCATCTGTGGCCAATCTTGCCCAGACACCGCCACCCAGAAGCAACACTGTCCATTTCATCACTAAATCTACAACAACAATGCGTGCTAGGTCAATCTTCATTTCCAACCCTGACCCTGCTGCAGCTTAATATTGTACAGACCTTAAAAGCTGAAAACCTTCTTCACTTGAACCCCTTGTGCAAGGTCGCCTCTTACTCCTATGCGAAAAACAATGACGTGAAAGAACTTGGCCAGATCTGCCATGAAACGCAAACTCCAGATTTATGACCTCTTCGTCCAGTTTAAGATTGATCTACTGTTTCGTATGGTAACGTTGTTATCTAAAATAGGTCTACCCCAGACCTCAAAGTTTGTAAGAACGATAGACATAGTAAGGTCGACGGCTGAGTGGCTTTGGTCCATCATATGTTTTAGAGGTTTTGACTCAACCCATTCTAATCAACTGTGATTTTGAAGCACCAGCTTGTGCACGTTTAGTGGAAAATCTCATGTTCCTCTCAGCTGAACACTGGTTAGTTTATGTGTACTGCTAAATGATATTTCCACTCTAGCATTGCAAAATAGAATCACTACTAGGGGCTTTAATCTGTGGCTGGAGATGCCAGAAGGCTGCCCTGAAGTTCAATGGATGACTTACATGTTTTCAGTCTACAGCTGCAGGGTGCTAAGCTGACCCGTGAGGTTGGATATCTATGAGATGCCATTTACTAATATTAGTATCGTCCATGTTGTAAAGCCCGTTCAATTTATTTGGACTGATCACTTTGGTATCCCCTTTCCACATCACTCTTCCTCTATCTAAGAAACCCCATCTCGCATCAGATTCCCCTCCTTCCCATACCCTCAACAGTTTCACCTTCAGGCGGGAGCCCCAGTACTGATAAAAGCTCGATCTAACCTTAACACACCGAGTAAAGAAGTAGGTTGGATCATCTACTCCAATGGTTCAACAATGCTCTTTAATGTGGTTTAGATATACTCATGCCAGTGTCGACCCAGAAACACAATTTTAACACCTAAGTTGATGCAACCACTTTCAAGGATTAGGAACCCTCAATTTACAGATGTGCAGGAGAAAGATTTGCTGGCAAGAAATTGCAGTATAGGAAAAAGGCCTTCTCAGACTGCTGTGGTAATAACCTTTACAAACCCGCAGGATCAGCGAAGTTAAAAAATACATTTCAGATTGCACTAAACAAGCTCCCAGTCTGTCCAAAAAACGTTTTCATATTATGTGGGAGTTACAATCACCTTAAACTGGCTTTTTTTCACTGACCTGCAACACTCCTTGCAGCCTCATGAGAACATCACTCCATTCTTTGCTGACAAGATACAAACCGTGTCTGATAACAAGAAGGCCAGGACAATGCCTACTCCCAACAATTTCCACACAGTTCAAACTGACACTCCGGCTACTGTTCACCTTTTAAGTTCAAAATAATTTTATTAAGATGAAGTAAAACAGTAATATAGAAAACAGGATAATAACAAGCAAAAAGAGTTACGTATAAAATATCAATGGAGGATAAATAAAGAAGAGAAACCTAAGTAAAATACAGTCAGCTATAACATTTACAAATACGAGAACAATAATATATGGAATATCGGTTTAGAAAGGAAACTTAGATGAGATACAAAAGGTTGCAATATAAAATACAATTAGAATAAACTATATAAGAACAATATGAGGGAAGTCACGGAGGTTTAGGTACTTCTTGTTGGCGAGGAGTATGAGGCATAGAATGTCTGGCGCTCATATCAATGAACGTCGTGATAGGTGACCACAGATGTAGACGTTTCGTTGCCATGTGTAATGGGTATAGAAATGACGTGTCCAGTCTGTGATTGTAACAAACAGCATACCACCATGCCTGATAAGATAATTTAGTAAAGTCTTTCCAATTTTTGGTGATTTGTTGAAAGGCCACTGCCAATAATACATCTATGATCTTACTATTAGAATTACAACCTACCCAAATAGGGGACAAGCTTCCTAAAAAGATATGTGGTAAAGAGAGAGGGTGAGTAGAACTAAAGATGGAATTGATTTCAGGGATACTGTTCACCTAATACGTTTTCACCACTTACAGAAGCCTACCTTTATACCGTCTCCCCACTGGTTCCCAATAAGATCTATGCCTGGCTAAGTTAATGAATTATTTAATTAATTTAGCTCCTTAATCTCTTCATTAATGCAAGGTATTTTCCCAAAGGCTTGGAAAACAGCCATTGCCAAACTCTCTTGACAATTACCTCCAATTAAGCCATACGTAGAAGCTTTCACACAATTACTTTCAAGTAGGTCACACATTCCTAACAACTTTCACTACAACTCCCTCTTGCCATTTCTTGGCAAGCTTCTGGAAGAACTGGTTTTTAATCAGCTTCCAAATTTTGCCAAATAGAATAACCTTCTGGATACTTTCTGAGCCAGGTTTCAGTCAGGACAGAGCATCAATTTAGTGATTCTATCTGTATTGGATGACCTCTGCTGACTATAGGGCAAAGGTGATGTCAGCGCTCTAGTCCTCCTAGATATTTCCGTGGCCTTCAACTCAATATACCAAAACAACTTAATTGGTGCTATATGCAACTCAGGATTTGGCAAACAAATCATAAAACGGATCACTTCTTTTCTCTAAGTAACCACGTAAACTATCTCACTACTCCCTTTTCAATCTACAGCCAACCATTTAAATTGTAGTGCACGCTAGGGTCAATTCTTTTCCTCTTTCTGTTTCATCCATACATGCACACTATACTGTCTACATCTTCGAATGGCTTTTTTTTATATGTATGTAGACAATATCCAAATCCAATTACGCCTGTCCTACCCACCTGGTGGCACCTCATGAAAACAGGAATCAGATACCTTGACCAACTGTCTTGCCTTAACGTTAACCATTGGTGGATGTCTGCCAATTTTCTTAAACTGAATCCATACATGACTGAAGTGCTGCTTACCCCACAAGTCCCTTTATTCTAGCTAATATATTCTTGTCAGAAACAATGAATCCAGTCTCTTCCCTGTCCAAAGATGTACACAATCTAAGTAATTGACTAGACACCAGTCTACCACTTGCCTCAGGTGGTCAATGTGGTCAGGTGGACAATGTGTTTTTGGATGTTCTGGTCAGTTCAGGTTCCTCAATAAGCTCCTTCTGTTTATCCATAACATATATATATATATATATATATATATATATATATATACCTGTAGTAAAGCTCTTGGTTTAGTCCAGAGTGGATTATGGAAAACTTAATTTACCTGTCTGCCGAGAAGCTCAGTCATCTTCTCCAACTTGTTAAACATGTGACTGACCCTCTTCTTTTGGGAAGCTCAAGGCATGACAGGATCTCACCAATGTTAAGATTTGTTCACCGGCTGTCCGCCCCATCAAGAGTCCTACTCCACAAAGGGCATGGTGGCTCTCGTCGGTGACTTCCAGGGAACTTCTTGCTACATAGAAATCTATCATAGTGATGAATATCCCTAATGAAGAAAGTCAGCCTGAGGAAATGAGGGTGAAGAAACTCAATAATGGAGAAATATTAAAATAAAAAACATACTTTTAACGGAAATATGTTGTCGTAGAAAATGTATATGTTCATTAGATAATAGTGGGAGGGATGTAGAAGGAGGGCAGTACTAGTGGGAGAAAGTAATGGGCTAAAAGGAATGGAAGGGAAGAGGAGACGAGTGGGTGTAGTGGGAACGGGAGACTAAGAGGCAGAACCCATCCTTAGAGACAGTAGCGTAGCTTGACCTCTGGCCGCCCTTGGCGGTCCTTGCAGCCCCTGGCGGCCCCATGGCAGCCCCATTGCAGCCCTGCGTCTGCCACCACAATGCCCGCAGGTACGAGTGGGGGTGGGTTGTATGATGTTACAACGCATTCCGTTGCAACGTATGCCTTTACCAAGCATGCATTACAATGCAAATGCCATTCCCACGCACAACCTTTACCACGAATATTCCTTTACCACACATATTTTTACAACGATTTTCGTTGTAAATTCATGCATGGTAAGGGCATTCTCTTGGTAAAGGTTATTCTCCCACCCCTAAACCCTTCTTACAAATACCCCTCCCCTGCCCTTAATCCTGAAATCGGACCCCTGCATTTTTTTAAATCTAAAATTCCCCTTACCTCTCCACGTCATCTCGTCTGTCGTCTCTTCTCCATGATCTTCCTTGTTGACGTTGCACATTGTAAAGAGGAAACGGAAGTGTCTTTCGGTTTCCTCTAACATCGTCGATTGACTCCCGATTGACTCCATGATCAGTACTTTATCAGGTGTGTTTTTTTGGGGGGAGACCCCCAAACCCCCTTTTCTTTTCGCATGCATTTTTTTTGGGGGGGGAGACCCCCAAACCCCCTTTTTTAATTTTAGCCTTTACCACACATGCCATTACTACGTATCTCATAGTAAAGGTATGCGTAGTAAAGGCTATTCGTGTTACCCACGCATGCGTTGTAATGCATGTGTGGTTAATGTTATGTGTGGAAACGGCTGCGTTGTAGTTGCTGTTTCCCGTGGGGGTGGGGGGAGACTGGGAGGCCGCTGACTTTTCAATTGGCACATCTATATGAGTGATAACTTTGTAGGAAGTTATAAAGTTGTATATAGCGCCACCAGGCACTTCCTGTACATTTATCCTCCCATCGCCCTTTGACGGTTTTCCATCTTTCTCTTCCTCCTACTTCCCCCTTTGTGTGCTCTTCCCCCTCTTGCTCTCCGAAAATGTTTGATGAGGGTAAAAAAGTGCTTGTCCCCATAAATGAGTGCCAGTGGACACCACCAACAACCACTGGCTCAAATTAAGCACTGATAGGAGTGTTATGTTTGGTGTCCTACAGGGCAAAGTTGGTAGGTTGTTTTCTGGAGGAAGGTATCTTGCTCCACTGTGATATATTTTTTGCTACTAAATTCATCGTATTATAGCATTGGTGTAGCGCGGACTAGCCCCATTTGAGGGCGCTGATCCACTTATCCGCACGGATAGCATGCTTCACTGTGTGGGTGTGGGGTCGGAAGTGGGTTGCTTTGTTTTCAGTCTATTCGCGTCAATATTCACTTTGTTTTGTAGAGATGTCACTTATCCGGTACTGCCCACACGTAGGCTGCGATGTCTGAAAGTCATTCACAGAGACTGGGCCACTAAAGTATGCTACTGCTTAGAGCAATAGACCCGGAGAATGGGCATTGGCATCAATTACAATTTTCATTAGGCTGTAGCTACAGCTTCCTTGCTTTAGTGCACTATTTTGGCTTTTTTCTGGAAATCTTTTTTTTGGAGCACAGTTACAATATTTCCTCCAATTATCTTTAATTCCCCATACATCCTGCTACGATAAGGCGCTCAGGACATTTGCCCCAGGAGATGGAGCTGCTAATGGGGCAAGAACATTGTTTATTTGCCTTTGGGTATCAAAAAATGCCCCTCTTGTTGCCATAGCTCAGTGAAAAACTCGTTTCAGCCTAGAGGAGCAGTATCTAACTAAGAGGAATCAGCGCTTATTAACGTGTGCATTTTAGCCAAGCAATTTGGTGCTAGTTTCACGAACAGTACAAAGATATTCAGCGTTTCAGGAAATACTTATTGCCTCACATTTTGCTTCAAGTGCACCCTGCAAATAGGAAACAATGTAATTTGTGCTGCTACCAGTAGATGGCCCCCTGAGCCTACAGTTTAGCCTCATCTATGGGAATATGAGCCTGCCACCTGTGAGAAGCATGCAGATGTCTAGCACACTTTATATACATTTCATAGTGATCCAGTGAGTCGATGGCACGCACTTGTCGTAGGCTTACCATGGGTTATTGAACTCATCTCCGTGGCATAAGGTCATTTAGTATCTTTTTTTCCATTGGAATTGAATTAACAACAGGGGCATTGGGCCACATATATCAACCTATTTTGCATTTGCAAACGGTGTTAATTGCTAAATTGTACCGTTTGCGAACGCAAAATAGGATTTCAAGATGTATGAAAGGCTTTGTCAGTGCATTTTAGGACATCACAATGTTTTGTGATTGCCTAAAATGTTCACAACAAATAGGTAATCGCAATTTGCGGTTCTCTAAGCACATGTACCAAGCTTTTTTTAAATGTAAACTGTGCATATGAGAAATGCCATTACCATTGACACCAAGTTGATGGCAACCATGTGCAATTTTTGAAAATACACCCCAAAATATGTTTTTTCCCCAGGTGCTTCAGGGGTGCCTAAGACCCCCGAGCAACTTTAGTTTCTGATTTGCGATTACCAATTAGGTAATAGCAGATTAGGTAGTGCAAAACCATACGTACCTATGGGCCTTTAGCCTCATAGGAATGGAGTAGTATTACTTAATAGTGATTACCTAATTGTGATTGCGACTCTGTAGGTGTCACTTTTAGGTAATCATTGTTTTCTTACCTACCATTTTGCATTCCTTAAATAGCGATTACCTAGAATTCGCTATTTAGTGAGTGCAAAATACATTTTTTATACATGTGACACCTTGTTATGAATAGGGCAGGGAAACATCCTTAACAAAGAGGTCAACATCACACAATATCTTTACCACACATCCATTACCATGTGAATACCTTTACCATGCATATCTTTAACACGCATATGCCTTCACCACGCATGGCTTTCCAACGAAAATGTACGTATATGCCAGATAAGTGTGTGTGTGTATGAGTATATATATATATATATATATATATATATATATATATATATATATATATATATATATATATATATATATATATATTCACTGAAAAAACCATAGGTTATAGACCATATATAGTTAGGAATTAGCATTTACAAAACCTTGAAAATTCACTGAAAAAACCATAGGTTATAGACCATATATAGTTAGGAATTAGCATTTAAAAAACCTTATTTTACTCACACAAAACCATTGAAATTCCATATATAGTTAGTTGCACTAACTATATATCGCGCACCCGCAATCCACTGCTGATGATGTCACATATTACATCATTCATGACATGGTCAGTGACATCACTGATGACATCACTGATGACATCTCAAATGACATCACTGATGACATCACTGATGACAACATCCAGTGACTGTATGTTTCTGTAAAGTTAAAATGTGTCTTACATATTGAAGAATGAGTGGAAGTATAAGTGTCTGGACAAAGGATTTAGTAGGTGCATGACTGAATGTATGAGTGAGTGATTAAATGTGTCTCACTGAGTGCATGGGTTAGTGACTAAACTGTCTTAATTTGTGCATCATTATGTCTGTTGTTCTGTAAACTGCTGCATGTGTTGATCAGTAGCTATATGATTAACTATATGGGTTACTGATTGATTGTCCAAGTATTTGTATGGGAGACTGAGTGTGTGTGTGGCTGGCTGGGAGGTGTGGGACTCTGTGCAGATCAATGTGTACTTGTATCAATGATTGTATAAGAAAGTAAGTATGTGTTAGTATATGTTTGAAAATGTAAGTTGCTCTATGTTTAACTGTATAGACAAGAAAATGGAAGTGTGATTGATTCTTTACAGGACTGACTAGGTGTGTGAGTAACTCCATGGATGAGTGGCAGAGTGTGAGTGTCTGTATAGGTGTATGAGTGCATATGATAGTGTTGTAAAGATGAGTGATTGTATGTATGAATGATTGTATGGGTGAATGAGTGAATGTGTGTGTAGAGGTAGGAATCAGTGAGTGTGTATGTAGTAACTAGTATTGGTGTGTCAATGGTTTCAAAAATTATACTCTGTATTTAACACTGGGTGAAACAGAGGTTATATTAAAATGTGAGGAGATGCATTGTATTGTCACATGAATGATATCATCAGTGATGTGGTCATTGATGTCAAATGAGATTTCATCAGTGATGTCATCAGTGATGTCATTTGAGATGTCATCAGTGATGTCATCAGTGATGTCACTGACCATGTCATGAATGATGTAATATGTGACATCATCAGCAGTGGATTGCGGGTGCGCGATATATAGTTAGTGCAACTAACTATATATGGAATTTCAATGGTTTTGTGTGAGTAAAATAAGGTTTTTTAAATGCTAATTCCTAACTATATATGGTCTATAACCTATGGTTTTTTCAGTGAATTTTCAAGGTTTTGTAAATGCTAATTCCTAACTATATATGGTCTATAACCTATGGTTTTTTTCAGTGAATTTCAATGGTTTTTTAATAGCAAATATCATAAGCTGTCGAATGTCAAGTACGTGGTAAGTGAAAACATTTTCGTGTTTATGCACACTGATCTGCTTTGAATGGTCCCCCCCCCCCCTCATTTCTATTAGGAGTACTCTCTCTTTGCAGATAGTGAAAGGTAGTTAACGCAGGCCTTTGCCCCCGTTGTAATACGTTGTGCCTGCTTCTCTCTCCATTTGATTGATTGTTATCCAAGCATTTACTGTTTTAGAATTGGTTCTCTTTGGTTCATTCTCTATTTACAAACAAACACAGAGTCGCAATACTCTGTTTAGTCTTTGCAGATAACGAAAAATCGTGTAAAAAAAAAGAAAAGGAATCGAGCAAAATCAGTAGGCCACTAATGGGATCTCTTTTTGACCTCGCTAAAATAGAAACATTAGGAACAACCCCTCATGACAAATACAAAACTAGTGAGATGAACTGAACTCCACACAATGATGGCTGCAAAACAGCTCGGCTCCGCCACCCACCCCGCCCAAAATAACGATAAAGAGCGGCTGCCATGATTGGTTGCGGAATGGCCACGACGGAGCTACGAAATGGTGGTGCTCTCATGCTAACCCCAGCTTCAGTCTGAAACATCCAGAAACACTGTAGACTACCAATTCGATCAGTTCCGGTAGCGCCCCAATGTAACCCGGTAGAGAAGAACTAGCCCTCCCCTCTTTGACTGATGGTTCTTGTTGCCTGTCCCTTCTGTTGTCATTTAACAGAACTATTTAGCCTGCTGAAAGGGGTTGTGTTCCGACCGCTGGTTGGTGGAGACATTTTGACTATATTCTGGACCTGCGTTGTCGCGTAATGCGTCATATGACGCGCCGCGTTAGCGCATCCGGAAGTCATCCGGGGCGCGACGTGCAGCGCGTAACGTAAGCATAACAAGTCATGTGACTTGTTAATAAAACTTTTCATTGGTTCATTTTACTTTTCTTATTCTAATGATGAAAGGCTTGGTCATATGACCTAAAAATTACGCTTTTTATTACTTCCGAACATTATTTTTTCTAAAATATATGTTATAATGTTCCAGGCTAATGTACTTTCCCGGAAAATTTACAACTGTCCTGCAAGTAAAATATATTCTTTTTTCGAGAAAAAGAGCGTTTCTTCGTCCCATGACGGAGCCGTTGAGCAAAAGAGGGTCGACCTGCTGTCTTAGTCGCCGATACGCCTGAATATGAGATTCTTATCGATCACTTTATGTTGCAGGAGTAGAAAACACAACAGCCCTTGACCATTTATCTTTACTGCGTTCCTGCGTATTATACCTTTTACCCTTCATGTAATTGGTCTGCTTTATTTCACTTGCCTTTTAATGATTCTAAAACAGTGACTATTATTAAAAACTTTACCAATGTATATACTACTACCATGTTTTCTTTTAAAAACCTTTATTGTGAAAATTTCATTATACAAATACGAGCCTATAACCACGTGGGCCGGCCACGGAGCAAACTGTAATCGTATATGATGAGTAGACATTTACACTGTAGAGGAACGTAACGGGCGGGCCATTAGGTTGCAAGAACTAAGGTGTCTAACAGTTGCGGAATCGGTGGACGTACATTTTATAATTAAAATACGACAGGGCCAGTTACAATAAAATTATCTAGATATACATTTGCGGGCAAGTACCCTGGGTGACGTTAATTCGAACTTTCAATAGTACAGTAATCAATAACACATCAGAACTTAATATCAATAGGGATGTCGAAATATTCAATCAATTCTCGTCCCCGCCCGCCATATGCTTCAAAACTGCATACGTATCTCGTGATTTCAAGGTTCTGCAACCAGTACACAACAAGGAGTTACGAGTCCCATTTATTCCGGCGCCATTTTGGGCGAGGACGGGCAGGTCCAGGATATAGTCAAAATGTCTCTACCAACCATCGACTATGATGATGTTCATATGCTGTATTTATTAGAGTAACACTCATCTGTCCACATGAAATTAATTTGCCACAATCTAAACATGTCATTTTAATCTTTCCAAAGTTCTAAATATTTGGGACCATTTCCCTTGCCTCTGATGCTGTCAGTGCCACTTCTTTGATGAATGTACTGGCAGGTCGGGGGTTCTCCTCCAAATCTCTCTTTTATGCAGCACTATAATTAATTGGTGCCACCTCTCCATATGACGATGCATGGTATAGTTACCATAACTATATTTTTTTCGGTTCCTCTGGAGAGTACATCGTGGCAGATGAAGCGTGTAACGTACCGGGAATTTACCTTTTTTTGCATGTACAGGAAAGGAAAAAAAAAATCGAGCGTCCGAGTTCTAAAGTGTCCCAGGGCCATTTTAGTAGACCAGGCCCAAATCCAAAGAACAGGCCGCCATTTTGAGAGTCCTGTTGCAGCCGCCTGTCGCTGTAGCATCAAGAGCGGCCGAAACTCAGCTGAATGGCAACTGAAACGGTAAAGGGGCGCCCCACTACAGCAGACGAGCCTCCACCTAGGAAGGCCCGTTCACGCCGCCTCCCCCCCCCCCTCTTCGGGCACCCCACGCCGTTATTCGGAGCAGTATTGTAGGATGGCCACACCAGTGCGGCAACTTGCTAGACATCACCTCGGTGGTAACCGAATCTCAGCACCTTGTGGTGTCTTCTCTTCAGAAAATATTCTTGCGCTACCTTTGCCCCATTCGCACATCGGTCCGCTACTGACGCCATCTCACAGGCTAATGGGGCGCCCCACGCCGAGTTTCAGCATTGTAGGATGACCACACCAGTACAGCAACTTGCTAGACATCACCTCGGTGCCATCCGGATCTCGGCGCCCCACTGCAGATGAAGTGCCTCTCAACTATGAAACCACCACGGTGCCATCCGGATCTTGGCGCCTTGTGCTGGTTCCGGCCTATTCACACATCGGTCCGCTACTGACGCCACCTCACAGGCCAACGGGGCGCCCCACGCCGAGTTTCAGCATTGTAGGATGGCCACACCAGTACAGCAACTTGCTAGACATCACCTCGGTGCCATCCGGATCTTGGCATCTCAACGCCTAGTGGTATCTTCCATACAGAAAATATTGTTGCGCTGCCTTTGGCCCCATTCGCACATCGGTCCGCTACTGACACCATCTCACAGGCCAACAGGGCGCCCCACGCCGACTTTTACCATTGTAGGATGGCCACACCAGTGCCACAACTTGCTAGACACCACCTCGGTGCCATCCGGATCTTGGCATCTCAGCGCCTTGTGGTGTCTTCTATTCAGAAAATATTGTTGCGCTGCCTTTGGCCCCATTCGCACATCGGTCCGCTACTGACGCCATCTCACAGGCCAACGGGGCGCCCCACGCCGACTTTCAACATTGTAGGATGGCCACACCAGTGCGACAACTTGCTAGACACCACCTCGGTGCCATCCAGATCTTGGCGCGTTGTGCTGCCTTCGGCCTATTCGCACATCGGTCCACTACTGACGCGAACTCACAGGCCAACAGGGCGCCCCACGCCGACTTTCAGCATTGTAGGATGGCCACACCAGTGCTGCAACTTGCTGGACACCACCTCGGTGCCATCCGGATCTTGGCGCGTTGTGTTGCCTTCGGCCTATTCGCACATCGGTCCGCTACTGACGCCGCCTCACGTGCCAACGTATTTTCTCCGCATTTTATACCCTATGCCGCATAACAGGTCATGTGACTTGTTTATAAAACTTTTCATTGGTTCATTTTACTTTTGGTTTCCTAATGATGGAAGGCTTGATCATATGACCTAAAAACAACACTTTTCATTGGATGAAAACTTTTTTTTTTCCCCAAACGATGAAAGCCCCACCTTGTTTCTGGATGTTTCAGACTGAAGCTGGCGTCACCATGAAAGCACCACCATCTCGTGGCTCCGTCGTAGTCATTCCGCGAGCAATCATGGCAGCCGCTCCCCACCAGAAGCCTGCAGGAGTCGGGGGCCCCCAAAACTTTTGATGAATCCTCAAGGCGGAGGGGACGCTTTCGAGAATGGGGTCCAAGACCTAGCAGACAAGCGTCCGATTTCCAAGGTGTCCCAGGGCCATTTCAGTGGACCAGGCCCAAAAAGGAAACAGCCTGCCGCCATTTTGAGAGTCCTGTGACAGCCGCCTATCGCTGCACCGCAAGAGTGGGCGCAACTCAGCTGAATTGCGGCTTTTGACACAGTGGACCAAAAGCGGACGGAATGGCAACTGAAACGGTAAAGGGGCGCCCCACTACAACAGACGAGACTCCACCTGGAGAGGCCCGTTCACGCCGCCTCCCCCGGGGCGCCCCACGCCGTTATTCGGAGCAGCATTGTAGGATACCAAAACCAGTGCGGCAACTTACTGGACATCACCTTGGTGCCATCGTTCTGCTGCCTTGGAACTATTCGCACAACAGTTTGCTACTGATGACCCACCCCCCGCGACGCCCCACGCCGGATGCCGAAATCAGTGAAATCTGGACGTTGTGCTGCGTTGGGACTATTCGCACAGCCGACCGCTACTTCGTTGTTTTTCCCTAAAAATGTTTATATGTTATTACTGTTTTTGTTTTCTTGTATATATTTATAAGTTATTAAAGTTTTATAATCTTACTACTTTGTTGGAGTGCTATATATTTTTAATGTGACACATAATTGTAAAAACTTTGATGTACAAAGAGTCATCCCTGGAATCTTCCGCTTCAGGCTCGGTCCCCTCCCCAATCACAATACAGGATGGTTTTCAGATAATAGGAACGCGTCTGCTGTGACGGATCTCATCGAGTGTGGGCCTTGATCTACTATAACTCCTTTGAAGAGGGGTGATTCTTTACAGCGGGGGCCATAAACTACATCTGCAGGGCTAGCTGATACCCTAGGACCGGCCTGGACAATCGGACACAGAGGAAAAGGAGTGTCAGAGGGTGCGGTAGTGAATAGGGCGAAAGGGAGGTGTCGGGCGGACACAGGGTGTGATTCTCAGTGAAGAGCAGCGCAGATGGGGGGTGGTTTATTACCCATGCATAAGACAGAGAGCGGGGGTGACCACTGCCTGGGGGAGATGCTTGAGAGGGTGGGGAGCCATGCTAAGGATCGACAGCGTGCAGAGAGTGGGTCTGGTCAAGGCATCTAAAATGACTGCAGTGCACGACAAAAGTGTGGCATTTGAAAAAAGGCAAGATGGCGCAGACAATGTTTTTCGACACTTCCTGATTTCCTTCGAATCGAACGTTAACAGACGTTGGGGCATATTACCAAAGTTAAGCGATATTTATCCCTAACGATGCTTAGCAACGAATTTTTTACCGCTAAGCATCTTCAGAAATTATCGCAGATAAACCTTGCTATTATCAAGGTTTATCGCAAATACGATAAAAAACGACCGCAATGCATTAATATCGCTGAAAACTCAGCGATATTCATGCATTACCGAGCTAATGCTCTTAGCCATGTTATCCACCTCCCATTGGATAACATGGCTAAGAACTGCTCAGGGCAGGTGGTAGCTTTTGGAGATATTCGCGCTTATCGCGAATATTTCCAAAAGTTGGTAATAGGAGATAGCGATGTTAGCGACTGTTTCCAGTCGCTAACATCTTGGCATGCCCACTTTGCATGTCATTAGTGATAAATATCACTCACATGCAAAGTGGGGCCCAAGATGGTCGCTATCTCCTACTAGCCGTCGCTAACTGGTGTTAGCAACAGCTAGGTAATACAGAGATAATTTTATCTCCGCGAAGCGGAGCGCTGTTACAGATATATATCTTGTTTTTGAACGTTAATTTCTCAAAATCCACTGAAGCACATATATTGAGACCTAGCAAAGGCACATCGAGCTACCAGTCCCTACAATTTTGCCAAGTTTCGTGCAAATCCATTCAGCCGTTCGATTATTATTATTATTATTTTTTTTGCCCCGCGGGGCCCTTTTAAAACCTCCACATCAAACCTAAGAGGTCAAGGAGGATCTACTATGCCCCCTTATGGTCATTTGCCCCTTCGCTTTGGCCTCCTCTTGTCTCTCGATCCTACCGAGAGACAAGATGGCGGCCGCTACGGACTGTTTGCAATGTTTACAGACGCCGGAGAACCAATCAGCTTCGCAAACCTCCGTTACGCGAAGCGGAGCGCTGTTACAGATATATATCTTTTTTTGAACGTTAATTTCTCAAAATCCACTGGAGCACATATATTGAGACCTAGCAAAGGCACATCTGGCTACCAGTCCCTAATATTTTACCAAGTTTCGTGCAAATCCATTCAGCCGTTCGATTATTATTATTATTTTTTTTTTTTGCCCCGCGGGGCCCTTTTAAAACCTCCACATCAAACCTAGAGGGTCAGGGAGGATCTACTATGCCCCCTTATGGTCATTTGCCCCTTCGCTTTGGCCTCCGCTTGTCTCTCGATCCTACCGAGAGACACGATGGCGGCCGCTACGGACTGTTTGGAATGTTCACAGATGCCAGAGAACCAATCAGCTTCGCTTCACAAAGCTCCGTAACGCGTAAAGTCCGCGAACCGGAGCGCTGCCCGGTCCGCTGTTACAGATATATATCTTTTTTTGAACGTTAATTTCTCAAAATCCACTGAAGCACATATATTGAGACCTAGCAAAGGCACATCGGGCTACCAGTCCCTACAATTTTGCCAAGTTTCGTGCAAATCCATTCAGCCGTTCGGGCTAAAAGTGAGGCCAACCGCCCTATGGAAAACTCAATGTTAAAAACACGTTTTGGGACCCCCCTTTTTTCTCGGCCCCCCCTTGACGAACCCCCCCCAAATTTTCAAGGGCTGCTCAGAAACAAAATGTGCCATTTTCCTGAAAATTTCAGCCAATTCCGTCCACAAACGCCAAAGTTATTAGACATAGAATTTTCAAAAATCCCATAGAGAAAAAATCCTAACTATATATACCTACTGGCGACCGCCAGTAGGTAATATATATATATATATATGTGTGTATATATATATATATGTATATATGTATGTATGTATGTATATATATATATATATATATATATATATATATATATATATATATATATATGAAGAAAGAAAGCGATCCACTCCAAAGGAAAGATCAGAGGACACAGCAGGGGAAATTCAGGCAGCCGTTTATTTCACAGAGTGCAGGGCCTAATGCATTTCGGCAGTGCTTGCCTTCTTCAGATGCCTTTAGCACGGAGCAACGCTTAGTCCCTTCTTTAAATGCTACACGGCCCTCCCATGGGCGGGAGTCTAGCTGAAGTCACTATCGATAGGAAACAGCTGCAGCCCAAATGTCCTGGACTCCAGTTCCCATAATTCATCACTACAGTGAGTGTCAATAGCGGCTCCACATAGGCTGAAGTCAGCGCTAACATGCCTGTGTTGAAAGAAAGGAGAGGTTCAATATTAACCTAGCGAGTCCCAAACGGAAAGTGGTTCCGGTTGCCTAGGGTCCCCAAACGCCTCAGCCACAGTCCTGGATTCAAGGTGAGGCCGTGACACCCAGGTAAAGTTACCGAGTATCTCCATACAGTGACGGACTGCTCATGACAGCAGCCAAAATCCTCGATCCTATCGTGTGGCGGACCTGCATGTTTTCCAATCACTTGGATAATTCGCCACGTTGCCAATTCAGTTGCAGGCCACTTTGGGAGGCGGGTCCTCTTACACGTGCAATTGGCCAGCACGTGAATTTGCATGAAGAAAAAAAGCGATCCACTCCAAAGGAAAGATCAGAGGACACAGCAGGGGAAATTCAGGCAGCCGTTTATTTCACAGAGTGCAGGGCATAATGCATTTCGGCAGTGCTTGCCTTCTTCAGATGCCTTTAGCACGGAGCAACGCTTAGTCCCTTCTTTAAATGCTACACGGCCCTCCCATGGGCGGGAGTCTAGCTGAAGTCACTATCGATAGGAAACAGCTGCAGCCCAAATGTCCCGGACTCCAGTTCCCATAATTCATCACTACAGTGAGTGTCAATAGCGGCTCCACATAGGCTGAAGTCAGCGCTAACATGCCTGTGTTGAAAGAAAGGAGAGGTTCAATATTAACCTAGCGAGTCCCAAACTGAAAGTGGTTCCTGTTGCCTTGGGTCCCCAAACGCCTCAGCCACAGTCCTGGATTCAAGGTGAGGCCGTGACACCCAGGTAAAGTTACCGAGTATCTCCATACAGTGACGGACTGCTCATGACAGCAGCCAAAATCCTCGATCCTGTCGTGTGGCGGACCTTCATGTTTTCCAATCACTTGGATAATTCGCCACGTTGCCAATTCAGTTGCAGGCCACTTTGGGAGGCGGGTCCTCTTACACGTGCAATTGGCCAGCACGTGAATTTGCATGAAGAAAAAAAGCGATCCACTCCAAAGGAAAGATCAGAGGACACAGCAGGGGAAATTCAGGCAGCCGTTTATTTCACAGAGTGCAGGGCATAATGCATTTCGGCAGTGCTTGCCTTCTTCATATTTATATATATATATATATATATTACGCTCCGCTGTCAGGAACAGAAGGACCAGCACTCTTGTTAGGTTAATTCCGATTCAGGATTTATTGCGCAAATCAATAGGTTACAGACGCGTTTCAGCCGTAGCTTTCGTCAGTGTCAGCTGGTGTCTGCGAGGCGGAAGTTGATATTGGCAAATTTGCATCAAAACAAACAAAGGACTTAAAATTCAGTCTTGGTCGCCATATTGAAGTGGCTAAATTATAATAAAACAGTGCATTGGCTCATTTCATTCGTTCGATACACATGATTCAGTATTTACACAAATTTACATATTTATAAAGCGGCAAAGTTCATTAATTCCATCATTGAACCCTGTATGGGTTAAATTAAGTTGTATCACAAAATATAATAGCTCTTTACCACAATTCATTCTATATGTAATTCTGATCGCCGTGTGAAACGTGTAAATAACTTAAATACATTGCCAATCGCTTCAATAAACTCATTCTAAATTCCCTATGATTCAATATTTACAATTTACATATTTACATAGGTTTGGTAATTGAGCCCTGAATGGGCTGGCATTGGATTACACAGTGAGAAACCTTCTCTTAGTTGATACTTTCTGTGTCCAAAACATACCTTCCCCACAAACCTACTCTTCATTTTCTATTTTTGAATCATACTGCAAATATTCTATCTGTTTTGATATTAAATAAATTAATTCATACTGTTGTTGGTCCTTATCTTTCCCATGACACATGTGCTATTCATTATAGATCTAACATGGACTATAAGCGAGTTATAAGCTCTTCTCCTGCGTTTAAACCCTTAGGTGACTTTGTCTGCAGCTCGATAATATATCTGGACTCCAGACGTCGTAATCTTTTCTCTTTGTCACCTTCCCTGATGTCAAATGGGATACAATCTAGGCAAAAGAAGGTTAGAAGATTTCTGTCGCTATTGTGGTGGCTGGCAAAGTGTCGGGCCACCAGGTAGTTCTCATCTCTGTTTGCAATTGCCCTTTGATGTTCCAATATACGTATTTTAACCACGTTGACTGTACTTCCTATATAGCGGTAGCCACAAGGGCATTCTAAATAGTATACCACATGGGTTGTGGAACAGTTCATGAATTTCGAGATCTTAGTATGGGACTTCTTATCTGGGATCTGAAATGTAAACACCCTCTTGCTGGAGCTGCATGCTTTACATTTCCCGCATGGAAATGAGCCATGTAAATTCTGCAGTCCTGTTGCAGTTCTTTCTTTGGCAGGATGACTTTGCACAAGTTTGTCTTTCAGAGATCTTGATTTTCTGAAAGTTATTAAAGGGTGATCTGGAAGTTCTTTTCCTATAATACTGTCTGATTTCAAGATTTTCCAATTCCTACGCATTATTGCCCTTACTTTACTGGCTGCAGAGGAATAGTTGGTGATTAGTCTTAAATCACCTGTCCCTTCTTTTGATGCTCGGCTTTGTGTCTCTCTCAGCAATGTCTGTCTATCTATTGCTTCAACTTTCTCTTTGGCCAATTAATAATACTTTCTGTGATTAGCCTCTTGATCTAAAACGCCTAATGCTGTTATTGACTGCCTCATCATAATCCTCTTTCCTAGAACTGTCTCTTTTGATTTGTAATAGTTCCCCATAGGGGATACTATTTACGAGGGTTGTGGGGTGGCTACTATGTCCATGCAGGACAGCGTTTCCAGCCGTGATTTTTCTAATATAGAGCTGTTTGAATCCCTCCAGACTCTACAAAGACTCTAAGGTCCAAAAAGTTCACTTCCTTTTTACTCATTTCGTGGGTGAATGTTAAATTCAAATCATTGACATTGAGGGCGGAGATATATGCTTCTGCTGAGGTCTTAGATCCCTTCCAGATGACGAAGAGATCATCAATATATATCCGCCATCTGACCACTCTGTCCACCCATTCGCCCTTATCATCGGCCCAGGCCACCTGCTTCTCCCACCAGCCTACGAACAAGTTTGCATAACTGGGGGCGAAGCAGGTGCCCATCACCATACCTCTTATCTGCCGATATCGTTGGCCTTGGAAAATGAAAATGTTATTATTCAAACAAAATGAAATAAATTCCATTAACATTTCACTGTGTTCCAAATATCTGGCCGGACGGTGCCCAAGGAAAGTTCTCACTGCTGTTATTCCATCAATGTGTCTTATGCTTGTATACAAGTTGCAGATGTCAAGCGTGATCATAATGAAATCCTCTTCCCAGCTAACATCTTGTATTTGCTTGATAAAATCTTTAGTGTCCCTTGTATAGGAGCTCAAATGTGTTACCCAGGGTGCCAAAAAATAATCAATAAACTTGGACATATTCTCAGTTAGCCCCTCAATTGACAACACAATTAGTCTTCCTGGTGGTCTAGCAGCATCTTTATGAACCTTCAGCAGATGCTAAAATGTAGGTATTTTTGGTTGTTTATTCTGTAAAAATAGAAATTCCTCTTTGGACAAAATTCCTCTTCCATACCACTTATAGATCAAATCCTCATATTCCTGGATGCTGATTTTATACCCTTCCTCCGTGGTTGGTGCATAGTTATCTTTGTCCTGTAATTGTCAGAGTGCCTCCCTGCAGTAGTTGTTACGGGTTTGTACAACGACATTTCCGCCTTTGTCAGATGGCTTTATTATAATGGAATCGTCTTGTTTCAAGCTCTGTATTGCTTTTCTCTGATTTGAAGATATGTTCCATTAGATTTTTTCTTTTGAATTTTCTTCATGTTTTGACAAGTTTTGGAGTTCTCGGATCACTGTTTCAGAAAAAATGTCAATGGCATCAACTGGGGACTGGGGGTAGAAGCGTGACGGCGGTTTAAATGTGCTCAGTTCTCCTATTTGAGTTATCCCTAGTTCAGCTGCTCTTCTAGTGTTGTCTATTTGTGACGGTTGTTGAGTACTGTTCTCATCTCTAAGTTCCTCTAGTATTGCTAGAGTTTCCAAGTCCCGGATAATAATATCCGCTAGTTCTTGTTCCTCGATGCGTCTACTTGCCGCACCCCTCAGAATCTCTCCTCCTGGGATTCTCTGTTTGAAAAACAGCTTCACCTTTCGAATAAATTTAAATAAATAAATCAGGGTTTGGGTATATTCGTAGCAGCTTGTAGGGCAGAACGTCAGGCCTAATTTGAGCACGTTTTGTTCTTCAGATGTCAGGACTCTAGCGGAAAGGTTTATAATTGTTCGGTCATCACCTAATTCCTGTTGGTTCGTGCTCTCTGGTTCCTGGTTTGTCTTGCTCCACTTCCCATGCCTTCTCCCCCCCTCCTTGTGATGCGTTTGTGCTTGCTGGTTGTTCCGGGGTGCGGCCTTTCCCTCCCCTCAGCCATGATTGTCTGATAAGATCGAACTCCTCGCGAAAAGAAGGCTGCGGTCCTTGTCCTTGTCTTGTACTTGGACTTTCCTCTTCTGATTGCTCTGCACTTGTAACTTCAGACTCTGAGGTATCTCTGACCTCTACTGTTTTCTGTGTTCTCGTTCTCAAGTTGCGACGTGGAGCGTAGTACTTCCTTGTGAACGTGAGTATTCTTCCCTGCTCGTAGCCGCAAGCGTCTCGTTCGAACTTCTGTTGCTTCCTTTGTTGGATCTTTTTTTCATATGTGGTTAAACGTTTTTTCATTGACTCCTTTTCTTCATCATGTTTCACTTGTTCAACCGTTTCAAGGATATCCTTTTCCAGTGATTCTATATCTTTTAGGGCCTTTTCCCGATCCCTCCAGGCAAATTTAATTAGAATCTTTAACATTCATTCAGACGAATGAGCCGTGTACTCTGCCCATTCACTTAATAAATCTGGGTCCGGATTTTCGCATGCCGGTATTGTATAGATGCGTAGGCCACGTGGTACTCTATTCACCTCCACGTAATGTTGAAGGGAGGTGGCCTCCCACCATTTTCTTATTTCTCTCTCGTAAAGTCTTTCTAACTGTTGGTATTCATTTTTCACAGTTAACTGTACAGCGTCTTGTGTCTGGGTCGGGTCCTGTGGATTTCCCCCAGGGCGTGTTTTAAATATGCCGGTCGCTACCTCGCAACATGCTGTTTTACTAAACAATGATGAATTTAGTTAGCTGCGCTTCCTAACTCGCTTGTGCCGTTAATAAATGTAATGCCGTCGGCTCTCCTACCTCCGCCTTCTCAGACGCTGCGAGCTCTGTTTTCCTTGCTCCGCTCCCTCGGGACGGGTGTTGATCTCCCAACTTGCAACGGCGGTGCGGGTTCCTTTTCTTTGTGGCTGCTCCAGAAGTCGCCGTCTGACGCCCGCACTCGAGCGGGTGCCCGGTCCAGCGGTGGCAAACCGCTAACGTACTACGCTCCGCTGTCAGGAAACAGAAGGACCAGCACTCTCGTTAGGTTAAATCCGATTCAGGATTTATTGCGCAAATCAATAGGTTACAAATGCGTTTCAGCTGTAGCTTTCGTCAGTGTCAGCTGGCGTCTGCGAGGCGGAAGTTGATATCTGCAAATTTGCATCAAAACAAACAAAGGACTTAAAATTCAGTATTGGTCGCCATATTGGAGTGGCTAAATCATAATAAAACAGTGCATTGGCTTGTTTCATTCGTTCAATACACATGATTCAGTATTTACATGAATTTACATATTTATAAAGCGGCAAAACTCATTAATTCCGTCATTATATATATATTTATATATATATATATGGATATGTATATATGGATATATATATATATGGCGGATTTGTGTGAGCAATAAATATTTGAACAAAATTGTGGTCTGCACTTGTTGTTCTCCTCGATTGAAAGTCGCGAGGTCTTTGGATATATATATTCACTGAAAAAAACATATGTTTCAGGCACGCAATAGTTAGAAATGAGCATTTAAAAAACCTTAGAAATTCATAACCATAGGTTTCAGGGATGTTATAGTTAGTTGGACATTTCACTCATACAAAACCAGAGAAATTCTCCTGTTATAGTTAGTTAAATTGAATTGAATTGAAGGAGCATTTATAAAGCACATGGTTACCCAGGGGCATCCCAGCACTACGACGCCATGTAAACTGTGAGGAGATTAAGGAAAGAGAAATGTTTTAGAAGTTTTCTGAACTTGAGGTAGTCAGGCTCAGAACGTATGTGGAGGGGGAGACTGTTCCAAAGTCTGGATGCATTGTTTGTAAACAGTCGGCCTCCACTACGTGCACGTTTAATCTTGGGAACTAAGATAAAACCTTTGTTATCAGATCTAAGGGCTCTGTGTTGGGTATATTTGGTTGGATCCAGGGACGGATCAGTGGCGGGCCCTTTCCAGAGAATGACTTATAGGTGATACAGAGAGCCTTAAATTGAATTCTTACATGGACATGGAGCCAATGCAGGGCAGCGAGGGCAGGTCTTGCCGAGGAGCGTCTGGGAGTGTTCAGCAGCATGTGGGCCGCACAGTTCTGTACTATTTGAAGTCTTTTGGTAGTGGCCTGGGAGGCTCCCAGGTATATGGCATTGGCATAATCAAATCATGATAAGACAAGGGCTTGAACTAGCAGCCGTCTAGCAGCAAAAGGGAGCAGGGGGAGTAACTTTCTAAACATTCTTAGAAGACCATAGCAACTCGCTGCCACTATGCGTGATTGTTCTTTAAAATCAAGATTACAATCAAGCCAGACTCCTAGACTTTTGATTTGTTTTTTTGGGACTGGTGGGTGCCTAGGCAGCTAGGCCAGAGGTGGTCTAGTTAGGAGGAGCAGACTTCCTCAAAAGAAGGAGTTTGGTCTTAGACCCGTTGAGTTTCAGGAAGGAATCACTCATCCAGTGAAAGACTTTCTCAAGGCAGGTGGAAAGATCAGGATTAAGGTGGTTAGATGACTAACTGTGTGTCGTCGGCGTATGTGATAATCTGACCACCAAATGGGCATACCGTTTCAGCCAGCGAGCTCATATACACATTGAACATGGTGGGGCTAAGGAAAGATCCCTGTACCCCACAAGTCAACGGTATTTGTTTTGAAGAGCATTCCTCTTCGAAGACTGTAAAAACCCTGTTTTGAAGGAAAGACTGTAACCATTTTAATGCCAGTCAGGTCGCTCCCGCCTCCCTCAGTCTTTGTATCATAAACTGATGATTTACAGTGGTGAAGGCAGCGCTAAGGTCCAATAGGATAAGGGCAGCGCAGCTTCCATTGTCAAGGGTCTTTCGGATTTCCTTTACCGCAGCCAGAAGAGTCATCTCTGTGCCTTGTTGGGGTCTAAATCCTGTCTGCGTAAGATGAAGACAATTATTATTTTCCAAGAAGGCCGATAAAATTGAATTAGTGTATTTCTCTGCTAATTTACTAACTCCTGGTAGTAAGGAAATTGGTTGATAGTTTCCCCAGTTATCTGGATATAGGTTCAGTTTCTTTAGGAGTGCTTTAACCCTTGCATGTTTCCTTCGGGGTGGCATAATCCCTGTCTTGAGTGATGTATTTATACAGTCAGGTATAACTTGTAACACCACATCTGAGATTTGATGGTGAATAGTAGGAGGGGCGGGATCTGAGGGGGAACCTGATTTGAGCTCTCTCAGCAAACCTTGCACGGTAGTAAGATCCAGAGGCGGGAATTCCTCTAGCAGGATAGAGATGTCAGGAGTGAATCTATCAGTGGATACAAACGCTTGAGGCGCTATACTAGGAGGGAAAGAATTATAAATGGTTTGTATTTTTTCTGAAAAGAAATCAGCAATGGATTGCACCACGATTGAACATTGTCTAAGACATTAGGGGGCTTGGGGGGTGTGAGAAGGGATTTAGAGATTTTAAATATCTCACGGCAAGAGTTTTGATATTTGATTTTACAGGAAGCGAAGCAGTCCTTCCTCCAGCTTCTTTTACATATCTGCTGTAGTTGGCGTAATTTTTGGGAATACCAAGGATTTTTTTTTGCTCCCACCTTTTCTGAAATTTCATTCCTTGGAAGAACACAGTTAAGGGAGGATTCAAGCCAGTTGTTAAAATTGTCGTTAGCGACAATGGGGTTTGGGTGAGATAGGGGAAAAGTATCCTTAAGGTTGCCTATCAAGTTATCTAACGGAAGTTAGGACCACTTGCGAGCGAATTTAGTAGCTCTAGCAGTTGGTAGAATAGCATCTGGTAATGCCCAATTGAAAGGGAGTAAGAAATGATCTGACCAAGGAATAGGAACAGCATCATCTACCGAAAGATTACTTACATTTGAAAAAATAGGGTCCAACAAGTGGCCTTTAATATGAGTGGGACCGTCCACTTTTAGCGCAAGTTGGAACATTGTCAATTCGTCGACTAATTCTAATGAGGAAGCGTATTGATCATCGTCAAAATGCAGATTAAAGTCGCCCAGGATTGTAAAATTGGGGGAGGCGCTAGCTAAATTTGCACTAACATTGGGTAAGTCCTTATTAAAAAGCCCCAGAGGGCCTGGGTGGTGCTAAACAAGCATTCCTGAGAAGGTGTACGGTGGGGGAGAAATCAGTCACAAAGGACATGCTTTCACCGTAGGGGGATGGGGTTTGGGGTTGTTCTACATGTTAAGTTATCCTTATAGACTATGGCCAAGCCACCTCCACAACCTATATTGCGGTCAAGCCTTTGTATTACATATTTTGGGGGAAGAGATTGAACAATGGCACAATTTGTTTCTTTATTTAACCAGGTCTCAGTTAGAAATAAAACATCAGGGTTTCTGTCATCAAGGAGTAGATACATTTCGATGGAATGATTAGGGAGCGAGTGGCAGTTAAGTAGAAGCATCTTAACCTGTTTTTTTATTGGGAGTATCTACGGTTTGAATGGTAGTTTGAAAGTTGAATTTGCAGTTTGTACAACGCGAGCTAGTGCTGTCTGGCAGCATAACATGAGCACACTTACTGTCTGCCTCTCTTCTAAGATCATAGAGTTGTGCCGCATTAAAAGAAATTCTGCCCCTCCTAACACCGGCGGGGTTCCTGCCCCTTGCCCCGTTTGGGCGCGCCAATTCAGCTAACTATAACTCGCGCCCCCGCAATACACTGCTGATGACGTCACATATTACATCACTCATGACATGGTCAGTGACATCACTCATGACATCTCAAATGACATCACTGATGACATCATCCAGTGAATGTGTGTTTTTGTGAAATTAAAACACAGGTGTTTTTATTTAAAAAAAAGAAGCCCTCTGTTTTTCATAGGGGGGGAGGGGCCATGCAGCCCCCTCCCTAGGATAATTTCAGCACTGGGGAGCCCATTCCCAGGGGCCGGCCTTAACTGAATGTGAGAGGGGGGCCACGTGGCCCCCCTCAATGGGACGATTTCTGCCCTGGGGACACCATCCCCCTCTTTAGTGTTAATTGTAGCCCTGGGGAGGAGGTAGCGTCCAGGTCCATGGGTCTGTGCAGACCCCTTATTTAATTTTAATTGTGACCCCTGGGAGGTGGTGGTCCCAGGTGGAAGGCTTGCACGACCCCAGTTATTCACTTTATATTGACCTTGGGGGATGATGGTCACAGGGGCCCGGGGCATCCACGAGGCCCCCGCATTAAAATGAGCCTATGCCCTGGGGAGGTGGAGGTCCACGGGGCTCAGTGGATCCGCGCCCCCCATTCATTTCTTTATAGGCATGGGAAGGTGGTGGCCCCCCTGCCATAATTTTAACATCAGCCCTGGGGAGCTGGTAGTCCTTGGAGTATAAAAATGCCCATATCGGGGGGGCATGTGCTCCTCCCCTCCATTCATATAATAAAGGAGACATGACCCCGGACCTAGCCCTCAAGTGCAAATCAACCTGTGTCTTTGCGGCACAATTGAAAAAAACTTTTTTTTTAACCCACAGCCAGTGGGACCCTGCCACCGCATCTAGGGTGACAGGTTATTCCTACTCTGACCCTTTTCCTATACTTTTATTGTTTTTTGGGTGACTCGGCTGAAGCCGACTCCCAAGATGACTGACAACACTTCCTGCTTGATGTTTTGGTAGTCAATCAGATTACAGCAGGGGGACTGTCAGATCCACGGAGGATCCGGGCCCCTAGATATACGGATTCTGTCAAATTTGGTGTATTTTAAATTTTAAGTTCAGTGGTTCAGGCTGTAATCATGTCTAAAATCTATATGAGAATTAACATGGGGAAAATGTGTTTTGGACTCCCCTTTTTCTCATTCCCCACTTGAAAAATCAGCCCGAACCTTTCAAGACAGAGAAGATGAAGTGACTGACAAATTAGTAACAAAGGCCCGAAAGTTTGACAGGTCACTCAGCAGGAAGCCGTCCCTCAGGACTTCACTATCAGTCTCCTCGGAATCGCAGAGAGTTGTGTAATCGCCTGACGCATTTCGATGTCTTTTACATCTTGTTCATAGGCTTGCTGAAACGCGAAACAGAGGAAGCTCTCTTTTATTTTCATTTATTTGCATATTTGATGAGTTCATTACCCACAGTGGGCACAGTACATCGTCTATTGCAAAGCATTTTGGGACCTGTAGTCCCTCTTCGAGCATTTACTCTACACTTAATAAGTTTCTGTTATCTTTTCATCTATTAAAGCTATTCTCCTTCCTTGGTAGGATCCATGATGTTTTAGGAGAACACTTTAATTAAGGCTTCCTGCGCCGATTGACTTCAGAAAGGTTCCAGTCACAGCCCCTCTTAAAAAAAGGTGGCGCTCCCGCCCTCCATCAGGGCAGCCGAGTAGAATTTATTGTAAACAAAGGCCCGAAAGCTTAGCAGGTCACTCGGCAGGAAGGCGTCCCTCAGAACTTCACTATTGAGTCTCCTTATAAAATTGGGATTTATCTGTACCTATTTAGAGTGTGGTACATGTTATTATATATGCTGTTAATAGTAGAAAGGGCATGATCATAACAACACATACAAATAAATATGTACTTTTTAAGCATTCTCTACGCCTTTAAATTTGTTAACTGTACCAAATGGGATTGATGGAATTTTATTGTGTTTTATATTTTGTGGAAATGCAAAGTATTTATTCTATGTCTTTGATTTTGTTCTATAAAAGCGATGATAAAGGCTCTTGCACAGCCGAAACGGGTCTCCCTTGAACGGCCGGAGTTGCCTGATGTAATAAAAACTGAAATCTTCTCCCGTCTTTGAGTGCAGGCTCTCTCTTACTGGGGAGGTTGTTTAAAAGGTGCTAGCGGTAGCACCCTATCGTGCACCACCAGCGTTTTGGTGCAGGCTGGTACACTGCAGCTGTTTGAAGAATATATATATAAGGCTTTTAACTTACCTGCTAAATACTTGCATCTTAGTTGCAAAGGCATGCATGGTAAAGGCTTATGTGTGGTAAAGATTTGTGTGGTAAAGGCATTTGCATGGTAATGGATGTGTTGTAAAGACATGCGTGGTTCCGTCATACAACCATAGGGGACACTGTCCCTGATTATTCCGCAGCGCACCATCAAATTGGTGCACCAGGCGCGAACTAAGACAGAGGGCCCTATAACTGATAAAGCATTGCCCCAGGATAGACGCAAATTTGAAGCACACTAGTAAAAGACAGAGCGGCTGCTTGCAGAAATATGCTGCTATAAACATAAATAACAATTAGAATTCATTTTCTTTGAAAAGCTGTAAATTATGTTTTGTGTCTCTTCTATTTTTGTTATTTAGAATGATGGGGAAGGCCAAGAAGGAAGCGATCCGGTTCCTCACACTAGCTTGAGACGCTCTATGAGTTATGTTCCCATGCCAGTCAATAGGTCAGTAGCAGGACTCCCAATCCTCAAAAGTGGATACTGCGTCAAGCAAGGCAATGTGGTAAGTTCCAGTGAGCTAAAAATCCAAGCACTAAAACTATTTAAGTTATTACAATATTCTTACCATCATGATATTAAATTAGTACACATTTTAAAATCATGCTGATCCATAAAACACTGTAATCAATGTTTTTGACTATTATTAAGTACTATTATTGTTTATTTACGTAAAATTTAGATTTATTTTTATTTATGGAATGTTTCTTATGCTCTGTCACAAACATTTGCACAGCAATTCACCCACATGTATTTATAATTTGTTGACAGGTGAGTGGTGCCCGAGGACTGGGCTCTGGTTATAAATGTAGAGCTGGTGGGTAAGTTCTGAACTCTGCACAAATGGGAGCTTGAGGATGCATCGAAAGCTGAATTTGCAATGAAAACTGCACCCTAGCAGTTTACATCCTACATTTTAGCAGGTCAAGTTTACCAAAATTTGCCTGGAAAAATGATGTGGAAAAATTCCGATACATGGATAAAACAGAGCGATAAACACTAATTCTGCATGTAATTCCCCATTTTCAGAGGCAAAAACGTGAGGGGTTGTTTTTCAGAGCCCTGCAACACTTTTGCACCAAGTAAAGTGGTACATGCATATGAATCAGATTTATGAAGCCATGCAAAGCCATCCTGTGTGCTTTGAGTGGCCTCATAAATCTTGAGTAAGTTGATGCAATGGTACTTTGGCCCAGTGTCCTGAGGGTGCCACTGAACCCTGAACCCTGATTATTGGTTTGGGGATTGGGGCATTTTATAATTCCTACAGAAACCAGGGGGCAGTTCCTTCCTTATGTTAATGCCCAATTAATTAAAAATTAAGCATTTCAGATGTTCAGTTTGGTTTCCATCATGGGTGTTCTATGGTGGCTCAATGCCTCAATCTCGCCCTGATACTAGTAAATACACAGTTGCTCGTCCGGGTACTGATACCTTGCCTTCATGGACCAGTCCTCAGCTTTTGACTGTGTCAACAGGGTCAAGCTGTGGCAGGCCATGAGGGCAATGGGGGTAGAGAATAGTTTAGTCGACTTCTTGGAAGATCTGCATAGATCATCCAAGGCCAATGTAAGGTTCTCTCAGGACCTCGGGGTTACCAGGGACCTGGACATTAAAAGGGGAGTAAGACAAGGATGCTTAAAAGCTCAATTCTTATTTAACCTTTATATAAATGATTTGGACAAGGTCTTAAGTAACCTAGAGGTAGATTTCCCATACGCTGGACGTCGTGGACTTCCTGTCCTACTGTATGCCTAATACCGCCCTCCTAGCGAGGGCGGCATTAGGCCTCCAATCTCTATTAGAGGCTTTCTCTAGCTTTATGTCTGACCGGGATCTGGCTATCAACCACACAAAATCATATGTTATGCAATGGGATTGCGACCAAAAAAAGCTTCCAATTTAGGGTTTGCTCTTCACCCATCCCCGTACAAATGTTTTCTCATACCTAGGGTTTCTCCTGGATGACCAGTTAGCATGGGGGCAACAAATTACCAAGAACAGGGGGGCTTTGGTTAGGGCTAACGTGGCAATGTTTAATTTTGCCACAAAGATAGGGAGGAAACCAATAGGTGCCATGCTAAAGGCGTATCAGGCTAAAAGCCTGGCTATAGCCAGCTACGGGAGTGAAATCTGGGGTCACCTATGGTGAACCCCTTACAGGTGGCAGAGAACACATTTTTAAAGCGCCCGATGTGTACCCCTCAAAGTCTTTCCAATCTGTCGGCCCATGAAGAATTAGGGGTTCCATTTCTGTGTGATACCCCAGCCTCGCGCCCTAATGTATTTTGGTTAAAATGCTGGCTGAATCCTGAGTTAAATCTTACCCATACCATAATGAGAGAGTGCTTGGCTCTGGATAAAGCACTCCAAATTCCATGGCTAAATTATATTAAAAGAAGCCTGGAAGGGATAGGACGTGTAGAGCTATTTCATAAGCCTGAAACAATCACCAAGGAGGATGTGGAGACTGTCTCTAAAGAAACTGGATAGGGACGAGCAGGAACACAAGAAAGTAAGTGTCCGCAGGTTTATAATGCTTAAAACAACCCCACTTACGGAGCCCTACCTCCCGGGGACCCTGTCCACACACGAGAAGTTTCTTCTAACCAGGTTCAGGATGAATCTGTTTAATCTTTTGCTGGCTAGACCTAAGGGCTGTCACAGAGGACAAGTGTTAACATTCTGTGGCTGCGACGGTTTGTCTCCACAGAATCTGCTGCACTTCATGTTCTTCTGCAAACTTTATTCTGTTCCACGGAAATATTACCTAGTCCTTTTATCCTAAAAAAGTTGAATTTTAGACAAGCTCGCCCAGCCCTCTTGTATTTACAACTATTGAATGATGATTGTATATTTTTTGTTGTGGGGTATTTAAAATCTATAATTAAGTCAAGGGCGTGTATGGATGTATAATGTGGGGGGTTATTGTTCTCTGGGCAATTTACTGTATGTTGACCTAGCTCTCTTTAGGGTGTAAAAGGAAAGCAGACCCATTTCTAACTTTTATGATGTTTAATGGGATGTTTGTTCCTTATGAATTAGTAGCTTTGCACATTTTGATATTTCTTGCCCCTCGCTTTTAATATCGAGTAATACTCTGGAGTGGGCTTGTTTTTTACACTGTCTTTTAATACGTCTGACCTTTTTTATGTATCGTAGATCTGTAACTTTTATGGTTGTCTTCGTGTAACTGAATAAAGTTTATTTGATTGGTTGATTGAAGCATTTCAGAGATAAATTGCAGAATTCGTTAGATTGCAAGAAAATGCTTATTAGATGATCCAGTGCTTAATTTGTAAAAAATAATTGCCAGTGCCCAACATTTTTCTTAGGAGGAGGCGTACGCCCACTTCACCAGCGGGTCGGGCCGATAATTTACAACCTCCATATATTGTGAGTGCAAGGGGTACATAGGTTGTGGCTGGCATCAGGGCACTTAATACCATCAACTGCCATATGGTTTTGGTCACCCTGTATGGAGCTTCCTATTTTTTTTAAAGAGATAATATCTGGCATTATATTTCTAATTAGTAAACTGTAATTTATAATTCTGCCACAAGGTGGCTCAAGCCTCTTACAGATTGCCAATTCAGGGTAGATGGTTGGAATAACTGAACTATGTTTAGTTGTGACTGGACAGCTCAGCAAACACAAACTGTAATTCATTAGCCCCAACAACATTTTAGCAGAACTACTAAGAGAGGGACGTTAGCTCTGCTTACTTGTTAATCTTCCTCCCTACAGAATTTCATGCTGCAAAAATAGTGTCTTTCCGCTGAAAACTAATGCCTGAATTGCACAGATTAGGCTCAAAAGAGTAGGCCTAAATTGATTACAGCCACAAGCCAATGATCAAGGATGTATGCCTGATTGGTTATTTGGGATGTATGTCAAATACCATAGGTGTGATATTAGCTGTTGGAGATATTTTCTTTTGAGGTAGGTGATTTGCACTTTAGTTAATCGATGAGGCTCTTAAAGAAAGGTTCCAATTTATAATTCAGTCCTAACTCATGTAAATATTTGACATATTGTGTATAGTATTGGGTTGTGTGAGCATTAAAGTTGTTTTTTTAAAGAAAAAGTATTGGTTGGACATTGATTCAAAGTGTAATATTTTTGTGTGTTGCTCGGAGATGAGTTTCTAGCCCATAACACCTCCACAAGTCAACCTTGGACTACTGTACCTTAAAGCCCTGAGAGTCTTGTTTTACATTGTGAACTCTGGGAAATGCAAGAGGAAAATATTTTACATTGAGAACACTGTGCAACTAGAATAGGAACAACTTCCCATCCATTGTGAACTCATTGACAAACACCATATGGATGGATAGATATCATTAAACACAAAGGGACCTTCGGACACAGATCTCTAGTTTGGATGATGCTAGTGAGGACGTGTTTTCACTGTGTACATGTTTTTATGTTTAGTATTTACTTGTTTATGCATTAAGTAATTAAAAAAAGCACAGAGCACAGATTTACTAAGAATGTGTGTGTACTTGTGAAAATCTTTACCATTTATTTAAACCCTTTATTTGCTTTAGTTTGTTCTTTTAGCTTTATATTTTAAATATGTAATGTGATGTTGATCTGAATAGCGCACTAATCACCCGAGAGGGTATCCAGGTGCTTGGGCAATGTGTGTAGGTGTGTGGACCCAAGGTGCTCATGTGAAGAGACCGATCTTCAGCTTCTAGCGGAACTCAAGAAGTGAGGAGGAGGCCCTAATGTGTTGAGGGAGGTCGTTCTATGTCCTGGCTGCGATGTAGGAGAAAGGGCAACCTCTATTTTTGCTTTTGCGGATGCGTAATGTGTGTGCAAGTGAGAGGGAGGCAGGGCGTAGGTGTCTGGTTGGTTGGTGAAAGTGTATACAGCTGTTCAGCTATTCTGGTCCTATGTTTTGCAGGACTTTGTATGTGTGCGTGAGGAATTTGAATTGACTGTGTTTGTGAATGGGGAGCCAGTGTAGCTTACTGGGGTGTGGTGGGATGTGGGTACAGTGTGGGAGGTTGAGTATGACTCTTGTGGCTGTGTTCTTGATGGTCTGGAATCTGTGTAGGAGTTGTTTGAAGATTCTGGTGTAGAGTGTGTTGCCGTATTCCAGCCTGCTGGTGATGAGTGCTTGCATGACAGTCTGGTGTTCTGAGGCAACCATTTGAAGATCTTTCGCAGCATGCGTAGGATGTGGAAGGAGGAGGTGCACAATGCGTTGACTAGAGCCGTCATGTTGAACTTGTTATCTATAATTATCCCTATATTTCTTGCGTTGTCTGTGGGTGTTGGTAATAGTATCAATGGCCACCAGGTGGAGTCTCATGAGGAGGTCTTGTTGCTGAAGACCAGTATTTGTGCCTTGTCTGAGTTTAGCTTCAGGCAGTTGGTTTGCATCCAGTCTGTTACCATGTCATGCAGTAAGTGAATTTAGTTCTGCTGGTGTTTGTCTAGTCCGTTGGAGGAGGATGAGTTGGGTGTCATCAGCATTTCAATCTAATTAAACGTGGCTCTCCTGAAGAAGGCCTGTGTGCCGAAACGCTTATAGAAAAAGTTCCTACGAATGCATTGAGCACTCCAACTGTATCATAAAAATCAATTATATATGATAATTGGCTTCTGCATTTTGTTGCCATGTGTTTATCTTGTCTTCTATATTGATATGAAAGTATAGTTTTTAGAGGTTATCTTCTATATCTATTAGGATCTGTACAATAAGACAATATTGATTTACACGTGTATTGGATTCCAATTGTTGGATTTGTGAGTGTATTGCATGCATGTGTATAGGTTATGATGGTTGTGGGTGATTGGATGTATTGTTTTAGAGCCATAATGTATGTTATGTTATGTACATTACGTGCTTGTCTAATTTAAATATATTGACAGTAAAATAATTTTGATAATTTTTTACACTTATGTGTTGATGAGCTCTGTTCAATATGGAATAATGTATCAGTAGGTTTACAGAATGGTTGCCTGAGGATTTACATTATAGTTGTCTTCTTCCCTGCCTCAGGAACCCTTCACCATTGCAGAGGGGTCCCCTTTTCTGTGCACTAAAATGGATGTACGCCATGCTAGAAAACACATAATATCACGAACATGCTCCATGATGCACCAGTGACCATTTTTACATGTTGTGTTTGCTGTAGCCAATAGCACTTTAGATTGGCAAGCTGAAAAGTAAAATTAAAGGTCGTGGGAGTGCCAATGCCAATGCAAACAAACATTTGCAACACCAATAGGACAGTGCATGTCTTTGAAAGGCATGGCCTATTCTCTGTACTAATGCTTGTTTGATCTTGGGACATCCTGTAATAGGCTGTGACACTGCAAGTTTGCGCTGCACACTCCTGTGACATTTAGCTTTGTCAAAGCCTATAAGTCTTGCATTTAATATGCTAACACATACAAATAACATTTGTGCATGTCTGCCTTTGCATGTGGTTGCACAATAAAGCCAGGCATATTTAGTTTGCAAATGTCTGTGATATCTTGCATATCTTAAATATTATCTTACTGCATTCTGCATTAGAATGCCTTTGTACAGTTACATACCTTAGAACACTAAGATAGGCACAAGTCATCAAGGTGTGAACCACTATACCAAGTGAGGTGCACCTGTGCATGAGGTCAGATTATGGTCAGCCAGCCTCCTCATGCTTATCCTTAGTGAGTTTTTGGTGTCTTACAAATGCTCTCCAGAAAATAGTTCATGTCATGTCTTATTGGTTGTAATGGCAAGAAGCAGTAAGTTTTGAATACTACGACACTGGTCCAGAAGAAATTAGCAGCATACATACTGAATAGGTTCTCTAATGGCTTAAATTGTTTTCTTACCTATGAAGGGAATGATTCTGTAATGAGGCCTCTTCATTCAACTCATTGAGGAGAGCACTGTCAATGATGACCATCTCTGATCCATCTCAAATAGGACAATTTTAGCCTCTAATCATACATATGTTTAATGTAGGTTTTTTAAATTGCCATTCATGCTATTTTCATGAGGTAATTATACTTTGGTGAATGGCCAAGCACACTAGTGATCACTGTTTTTAATTGGCATTGGGTACATAACACACACTCAACGACCATCTTTTTAATTTAGGCCTGGCTGTCTTGAAGAAGGATTTTATATAGTGTCATTGGTGAAATTCATAAACTTGTTATAATGATGAATAGGGATCTCCAGGAATTATCAGTAAATAACTATTTTGCAATTAGCAAATGAGTACTACTTTCATGACCAAGAGATTGAACATGGATGAAATATTACCTTGTTATAATCATCATATATTATCTCTCTGAGTATTTCCTGTCTCAAAATAAATATACTGTTTATTGAGGTATAGGTTTCACTTATAAATGCACATTTATTCATGCTGTTATGCAATACAATGTGATGATTTTGTCTCCTTGAATATGTTCATGTTTTTCTGTATGGAGTGAATTTATTTCCCAGTGATTTATTCCAATAATGAACATGAAAAAGGTTTCATAGAAGCTGATAACTTAAGTTCTCAAATATTGTTTTTAAACAATAGGCAAGAGTTCACAGAGTTAAATGAATGGCTGCCAGGGCTTTACGTTAAATTATTTATTTGGAAAATGTTCAACAATATTCAGACACAATGTATAAACTAAGAACAGAGTGTGAAAAAGATAGAGTAGAACTTTCTACCAGAAACTCGAGGCTGAGGGTCATACAGAGCTGTAGTCACCTTCCTTTGTTGAAGGTTACAGGGAAGGCTCATCTAGCCTTCACTCTGCAGGCTTATCTGAAGGCTGGCCAGAGAAAAGAGGATGCAGATTGTTTACTGAACATTGGTTCTATTGTTTGGAAAAGGTATGGAGGGTGAAACACCTTTGCAAGTAAGCCACGTTTGGTGCTGAGTTTAGTTATCCAAGAGTAAGGTGGGGTTGGAGATATCAATATTAAGAAGCTTTATGATATCATCACAATGTTACAATAGTTTTTCTTATTCAGTTCCTGAAAAGTACCATTGCCACTATTTTGATTGTGTTTATATTAGTTACTATTAATATTGTATGCACTAGGATTGGATTTTGATTTTAAATAAATATTGAAAATATAGTTAAGGTTCTTAGTGTTCTTCAGTCTGTCTTTCCCTGCTGAAAGAGGGCTTGGGTTCCACTAACTAGCCTTGTGATATCTCACACAATTGATTGTTATCTAGAAATCTTCTTACTCAAGTAATGCTCAAGGGATTGTGGGGTAGTTGCAGTCTATCAAGTTCTCTGTCTCAGGCTGGCATATTGATTAGGTCCATGGTGCCAGAGGATCTATACAACCGATTTCCGGGCAAAACAGGAACGTAAAAAATGTATAAATTCCTAATTCTTAAACAGGTTTGCTTATAATCATATTATAGCCTTATAGCCCGCCGTAGCGGGCTATACCAGCTATTAATGGCCCGCTCCCGCGTTAAAGGCCTGAGCCAAAGGCGAGGGATTTTAGCAAGGGACCGGGACTTTAACAGCCGGTATAGCCCTGCTACGAAGGGCTATAAGGCTATTAGAACATTCTGCCACTAGAGGGCAGAATGTTCTACTAAATAAAACAAAAGCGTCTCGGAGCCCGAGGGGATTTAAATCCCCTGGAGCTCCGAGAGGCCTTTGTTCATAGCATTAGCTGTGAGCAAAAGCAACATTGGAATGTTGCTCTGCGGGCCTTTACCGGCCCGTAGAAGCATGGAGCACTCCATTGTCTACAATGGAGCTCCCAACATTCCAATGTTCTAAAAACGGTTATGGGCCATTTAAACATTAAATATATTACATACAGTTTGCTTCTGTGAGGTAAATTAGGCTTACTTTCAGTGTTGTTTAATTATTGTATTGCATATGATGTCAGATGAATTGTGAGGACTCAAACTGTTTGAAACTTTTTTTAAAGAGATAAAACATGACTGAAATTAATGAAGAGTGTTATCTGTGAATAGCAAGTCTATTAGTGCAAGTAAGACAGCCTTTAATGGAAATTATACTAATACTTATCTAAGCATTCACTAAAGATATCAAATTAAAACATTTGATCTTAATTCCCCAAAGGGTCAATAATTTTTGTGCGTAACTCCTATTTTGAACTTTTATATTTAGATCAGATATTTGCCGATATTGATAGGGGTTTCAGTAGCTCTCTGTTTCCTATGACGGGAGTGACATGGCTTGCCATTTATGTATTCTCGTTATGATTTTGTACCATTCTGGAAAAATCCCAGTTTATTGGAAGCTTTACAAAATATATCTGGTAATATGGCAGGGTGCCACCATGCATAAACACTGGGTGATATTCGGCTGAAAGATGATTTCACTCCATTTGACACATATCTCACTGCAGGGTTTAGACTTTTAAAGTTGAATGGCAAGCCAAGAGTTTTTTTAAAAGACTTTGATCTGTCAAGAGGCTTGGGAATATGACGTAATCCATTATGTGGTTATAAAATAAATTCTAGGGAAAAGACCACATAGCTGCATTACTCCCACATTATATTGTCTAAGGAAGACCTAAATTATCAGGGTACAGTAAAATGTAATATGAAAAGGGAGCTTTGCATAGACTTGGAATTATGAATATTAGATTGCAAGATTAACATGCAGCTCATTCCACAAACCTGAAGTTGATTGATTACTTCATTATGCTATCTTAACTAGGTTACCCAGATTATCTCAAAGTATGGTGTCTAAATGTTCTAATTATTTTCGCTGTATCATTTCAGGAAACTTGTTTAATATAATTAGAAATATTGGTATAGAGAAAGCAGTTTACACTTAAAAGGGGCACTATAGGAGACTTCACCATTCCTGGGTTAATTTTCTTCAGGTGTGCACCATTCCACTATATTGCCATTAGAACCTTTAACTTTATTTGCAATATGAACGGATTAAGGATATTGTGTAAAAGTTATGGGATTTAATAAGGGAAAGTATGGTAGCAAATGGAAGAACATGTGATACTTTTTTAGTTTGTTTATGTTTTGCTAAACAAATATATAATGTGTTTATCTCAAAGTGCAGTTGTGCATAAGAAACAACTAAACCACTTCCTGGTAATATTGCTTACTGAGCAAAGGCTTATTTTCCAGGTAGTAATTCGTTCAATGTGGATTTTATTAATGTTGACTTTAATTGTTTAATGAGACCAATTTAGTTGGGATAAAAAAGGGCTGCTATAGCCAAGTCAGGTGCATAGGTTACAGCAATAAAGTGTACATTATGGTCAGTTGTAACACCATTTGAGTTGAAATGAAGGTGTGCAGTTATTTATAGAAAGCATCACATGTATTTATTAATAGCAGGACAAGTTTTATGTTCACAAATGTAGACCTATTACATCTGCAATGCAACACAAACAACAGACAAGCTATTGCAGTCTTTCTTTTATGTCTAGGGTTCTACAGACATGGTTCTAAAAAAAAAAATTCCAGAGCGTCTATTGTGTTCCCATTCTTAACACTATGTCAACCACTTCTGATTCTGAAGTTGGAGAGTGATGTAGTGACAAAAGTAGTAGGTAAATTGGTCGCTTTCTCAAACACCAATGCACAAAATATTTCCCAAAGGCAAATGTATACAGATCAAAATTCCTCTAAGTTCTTTAAGAATGGCGTTGGGCCATGTTGCTGGTGAGGAGATTAGTAGAAGCGTTAGAGGAGAGTGTAGAGAAGTATGTCTCTATAGGGCATAGAGACATGCCTGATAGCCAGACGTTAGGCAATGACCAAGAGAAGGACCGGAAAGAGAGGATAAAGAGGACAATAAAAAGGCAGTGGTAGAGGAGTGTGTCAGAAAGGGAAAAGGTTACCTCCAGGAAGAGAAAGAAAGCTAGTAGTGGCAAACCAGTTAGTGTAATAGTGGGAGTTCTTCTTCTACTGTAGTCGATTACAATATGACAAATTTTGTAACACTTTTTTGTAGTGGGTACAAGTTTGTTGGTACTATCCAGATGCAAACTTGGCACCGCCTCTGTATAAGTGTATTTAAATAAACCATAGATAAGACAACAAACCATCCTAAAACTAACTTTCCCTCATCAATCTGACTGACCTGGTGTTGTTGCACACACATTCGGGTGATGCCTTTCCAAGTTCCTGGTGTCATTGTTGCAGTTACTTCAGCAAACATTGTGCAAAGTTAAAAAGTAGTTTTTTTGGGAAACAGTCATGTAAATAAAACAGTGATTGATGGCGATTGCCAAACCACAGCCCTTGCCCTTTTGTTTGCTCCCTCTTTTACTGCTGAATCTTTGCAAAGTTGTCTTCATTCATTTTAACAGCCAACCCTGACCTTAGAAACAGCTGTGTTTCTATTGGAGAAACAAAAAATTAAAAACTTACCTCCTACCCGGCTCCAGCGTGATTTGAGAGATCATACAGACCTCTCTGTCCCTACAATGCAAAACGTTTGAGTACAGAATGTGTAGAAGAAACAGACATCAAAAAAAGCCTCTGGACCTTTTGATCCTTGCTAACCTTTGACCCTTTCACACCTTACACATAATCTCTAAAATATCATCATGAAAACTATGCTCTATAGACTGCAGACCTTACTCCATCTTGAATTAGTATTTTGACCAAAACAATCCGTATTCTTCTGGTCTCAAACCATTGGTGGGTAGGGTCTACGTGGCACTTTCGGTCAAACTTTGTTTCTCTACAGCTTTTATCACTGTCAGAGATCAGGCCCTTCCAGATGCTGTTCCTGCAGCTGAACCTTGGCCTATAGATGTTTTACCAGATCAGGGCCTGCATGTTTCAGATCGAATTTTTCTTACTTGCGAAGTATGGCAGAATGTAGCTGTGTCCTTTCTAGTGGTTCTTTCTTTGGACCCTTGGTTTTCAATAATTATTGAACATCAGGGATAATATACAACTGCACGCCAAAGACATGCAATTCTCATTAAAATGTCCTCAATGCCAATATATTTACTGCCTTGCAGCTCTGCCTCACCGCAGTCACAGATTTGATACAAAAGAGCTTGTGTAGAATTCTTCTTTAAAGATGACAGCAAAACGTGAAGGTTGTTAGGATGGGTTTATTAAAAGAGAGAAAGAAAACAACTCTCTATCGGAAAAGCCTGGGCTAACTGACCTTGGCTGGAATCCAGGCTACCAGGATGTTCTAGCCCCAGATTCCATTCAACATCATTGGTCAGGATACAACACATCCCCTATCCTTAACACATTAACAGTGAAGATCATAAATGAAAAGAATTGCTAATTTTTTTTACAGGAAGGTGAGAAAACAGTGTTTACAAAAGCAATCAGATATCATTTGGAAAATTATACCAAAATAATAACATGTATTCAGTGACACATCAGATGTTAACAGTAATAAAATATTGTGATCACACATGGTAGTGTGAACCAGTGGAAGTGTGAACTCATGACTTAAACACGTCAACTATGACATGGCATGCACCAAGCTGGTTTGATTTTTAACCTTGTCCCAAGACCCTTATTTGACACATCACTGTTTTGTTGTTTAATCACAACATCTCTTGGTTCAGAAAACGTATCATCTTTAGGCCATAGATATCTAGGTACTCTAACGACCTTTCTCGTGATCCACACACTACCATCAGACAGCTCTACAACCTGGTGACCCATTCTGACAATTTTCATGGAAACGGAAAAACTGGATTCACCAGATTTAACTAATCTTCCTTTTTTCACACGGACCCACTCACCAATATCAAATGGAGGTATGTGACCCTTAAGCACCTGGGAAAGCGCTTGTTTATCATTTGATGACATTCTATGAATAAACTTGTCCACTTTGGTACTACTGGCCACTATGGGACGATCCACTCTATTCCTCATTTCCATCATCCACATCTGGTTTAAATTGCACACAGCCTTTCTTGCCCTCATTTTCTCAAATTGCGATATATCTCCCACTGTTCTGAGTGTAACTCTATAATTCCATAGTAAGTCCTTGAGTACCTGAGAACAATTTGTTCCACTGGCTAAAGCACTACAACCACAGTAGACAACCACTCAGATGACTTGATCTCTTCAATTATGTCTTTATTGCATAATCTGTCAAACTATTCTCTTAAAGCTTGTCTCATAGACAAAGGAAGGTTCCTGACTTTATGTACTTTAGGAACGGTATTCTGTTTTAAAATAATTTTGTGTACAAAATCTTTCAACAATCCTAACTTTGAGGAAAACACATTGGGGAATCATTTCTCCCATTCAGCAGTTTTATCAACATTTACCTGGGCTATGAAATCACTATATCCTAAAACTTGTTCAGGATTATTAGGATCCAGAGTAATGAGCAAATCTCTTTGTTGTGACCATCCCAACAAGCAAGATCCCTCCTTAGCTACATACACATTGGCAGTTATGGTCCTACCTTTAAAACTAATACTAGCAACAAAGTAACCCAAAACATCAATGGGTTTATTGTCATAACCAACCATTTTTATGTCAGAAGTTATCAATTGCATGTTGGGAAATTATTTTAACCATTGCTCACCAATTAGAGTATGGCGGGCACCAGAGTCAGCCATAATTTAAATATCATGGCCCTCAATGTTAACAACACAGAATGAAGAATCCTTGTTTGTGTCATTAACTTCATGGAAACACAGGAAAAATGCTTCTACTTGGCCATCTGGTTATTGATGTACTTCCTTGATGTGAGCTGGTCTGTTTACATACTTGTTTTGTTTCTACACATTCTGGCATAATGACCTTTATTTTTGCAATACACACCTGTCCGACCTCGGGAAATGATCTCTCATTTGCCAAACGACCAGATAACCCACATTGGAAACAGACAAAATTTCGCTTTTCAAAAGCTTGAGAACTCAATTTAGTTTTTTCTTTACAACTATCATTTGTCGATTTATCATCATTCACATTCTTTTTCACTACTTGTACTTCAGAAGTGAGTTTTTCGGCTAACTCTTTCATACCTAACTTCATATCTTCAAATCTATGACTAATGTCAATTGCTTTCTCTAGTGTAAGGTCTTCCGCAGCTAACAATTTCTCTTGTAATTTTGCATCGCCTATTTTGTGTACCATTTGATCACGTAACATCTGGTCATGAAATTGTCCATACTTAAATTTTGCAGCAAGAACCCTTAAACCATTAAAAAATGAGTCGATGGATTCTTTGGGTAATTGAGTTCTACTAAAAAATGTGTGTCTAGCAACTATCTCATTCACCTTTTTGATGCATAAAGTATCCAATTGTGACATTGTCATGTCATAAACATCCAGATCATCTTCATCGTCTACATCAGCAATAGGTGGCAAATTACTTAAAACACGTCTCCCTTCCGCACCTAAACAATGTTTAAGAATAGCAAGTTTACGTTTATCAGTATACACATCACCACCAATAGCTTCTAAGTAGGCTTCAAAACCATCTTTCTATTATCTCCATTCTAACACAGTATCACCTGCATTGGGTAAGAAGGATAATGGTGCAACAATGCCTTCCATTTTGCCCAGGGTGTGTGGATCACCGTATGATGTTCACTCTTTTGCTGGTGTCCACAATGCTGAAATACAAATCGTGCAGTTGGTGCCCTCAATTAAGTTATTTTGTCAATATGTGCACTGGTACAGCTGGTGTCACAATACACATTTACCAGAAGTAAAGTAAAAAGTTCAAACGATTTCTGGTAATAGATTCTCACAATTGGTAGTCTTTGATGAAGAATGAAATCACTGCAGTGTTAAATTTTACTGACAACCATTTGACATATTTCATGAATGGTTGGCTTTGTTTTCAATGTTGAACCTTAGCTGTTATTCCTAAAATGGCCACTGGCAACATTTCAACTTGTTTCGGAAGTTGGTTGGTCTCATTTTATCCCTGGCCAGACAAGATACACGCTGTTGCTTGACGTGCCAGCATGCGCGTGATAATCACCGCATTTGCTTTCTTGTGACGTGCAGGAGTGGAGGGCTAACACACTGCAGATGCTTTATTGGGCACGCAGGGATTCATGCGACGTACAACAATGGAGGAGCTTCGCACAGGCACACAGCAGATGCTTCTTTGGGCGCGCGGGGATGTACATGAGGAAACGCTTGTCGGGTAAGCGTAAAGAGTCACACATGCACATTCAAATGCCCAAACTCCGCTGACTTAAATTAAAAATATGCATTCTGGTACTCACGACCGGTACCAAAGATCGACTCCTCCTTTAGTCAGTCTCTCTGCTACGGAGGTTCGCTTCTTTGCACACGCAGGATATGGTGTGCGTTAAAACAAAGTTCTGATCTGCCGCGATGTCTTTGCATCGGCAGTGCTCCAGGCCTTCCTACAACACGAACCCGCTCGTCGCCAGTGTAGAATTCTTCCTTAAAGATGACAGCAAAACGTGAAGGTTGTTACAATGGGTTTATTAGGAGAGAGAAAGAAAATAACTCTCTATCGGAAAAGCCTGGGCCAACTGACCTTGGCTGGAATCCAGGCTACCAGGATGTTCTAGCCCCAGATTCTATTCAACATCACTGGTCAGGATACAACAGCTTGCTACACTATATAGTAATTTGAACAAAATCGTCTTTATTGGATCAAAGTAAAATCTGCCCGCTAAGACATCAGTCCTCCACTCCTTTTCACCTCAATGACCTTTCAAAAAGAAAACTATGTCAGGTTCCTCCTTGATAATAAGATGGCCCTTTCACCAGAGATCAGTGCCAAATGTTTTTCTACCTTCCTGATCTCACACTCAACCCCCATTTATTCCCTTTTGATTAACAATCAAAGTTTGTAAGTCACATCAAATGCAGCAGACCTTGAAGACTGATGAAGCTCCTCCTATGGCTCGCTGTGGAATAAATGTTTGTTATCACGCAATCACGGCAGTCAGTAATTGTTTTCCTTCATATTTAATTGACCTCATGTGCTATGCCTGGTTCTCACACTGTTATGAGAACCAATCAGTTTCTGCCAATGGTGTCTCTTACAGTATGTGTCATGGAATTACCTGGCCTTAACATAACCATCAAATGATTCACGCTTAAAGACCATTGAGTGTCACAGTGCGCTACTAGAAATTGTATTAATAGTTGATAGCAGAAGGTATGTAATGCTAACTGACATGGTTAAGCACATGTGTATGTTAACAATCAGACACTCAGACAGATGGACGGACAGACGGACTGTCAGGCAGGTGGGCGGACGATTGACAGAGATAGGTAGGTAGATAGACATACAGACAGACAGGTGGACGGATGAATGGATGGATAGATATTTGGGACGAGTTAGTTGTACACCATGAGTGTGTAACTAAGCATGGGTCAGCACCCAATAGTTTTGAAAAACACGAAAGAACTTCTGAGGTCTATCAGCCAAATATATTGGCCTAACTGGCATGTGGTACACTATGTCAGTATGTGCTATAGTCACCTTAGAACACTGCTGAGAAAAGTAAAAGTACAAACCAACACGAGCACCAATATTGCCTAGCTATTTCAACACTGGATCACAAGAAATGATCGCTCGAACTACTGAAACCAAACAGTAACTCTCAGGGATTGTTTTTTTCCCGGAATTAATCCAATACTTTTTTTATTTTGCATCAAAAGAACCATATAAATGAGCAATTTTTTCTTTTTGCACTTACAAAACTGTTTTAACTCCACGTCACATAAATAAAGACAATTTCTTACAACCTAACAACTTTCATTCAAACACTCATACACAACAACACATTGATATATATACACACACGAAATTTCTGGAACTATACAATGTTATTTACAATTTCCTGTTATTTGAAAACATAGCATTGGAAAAAACAAATGAAATTTTTGATGTTTGATAATCAAATAGAAAATTCCTAATGCTGAGTAGGGGGGTCTACGCGTTTCGATAACCCCTTGGTGTGGGGAAATCTCATCAGGACCAAGTGCCTGTAAATGAAGGACAAAGAACAAATCAGCCTGGGGAAAACCGTGCCTCTGGCACTGCAGTGAGGAGGGGCGAGGAGAAACTAATCCTACCTCTTAGGTGCTCGGTTTTCTTTCGTTAGAAGAAACTGTAATGAAAACAAAGCCCATTTAGCTTCTATTTACAAAGGAACTTATACTTGTTTAGGCGACAGACTCATTCGTGAATACTCACATAATTTGACCCATGTTGCGGATTATCAGGATTGGTGGAGGTGGAAATCTGTGAAAATGGAGCGTTTGGTCTTAGCATGGCGGTGTTAGGCAGGCTCTGTGACTATTTGGCGAGAGACGGGGTTTTTTTCAAAACACACTTACATGATTCGGGCGGGTGTGGCGGCCGGACTGGGTTTCCGGATTTAGCGATGGTTCTTTGCACTTGAATTCGCTAAAATGGAAAGGGAGACTTGAGTCAGGTCTTTGTCTCCGCTTAATGTTTCTCCCGTTATAAGATGCTGACGGTGCTAGCATTTACCTTTACAATTCGCTCGCGCTGAGTAAATCAGGGGTCCACACTGTTCAGCCTCTGACATTCAATGCCGGAGCTCGCACCAACTCGTCGGTGTTGCTCCTCTCGCGTCAAGTGATTTAACACACAAAGTGTGCCTAAACAAGTATAAGTTCCTTTGTAAATAGAAGCTAAATGGGCTTTGTTTTCATTACAGTTTCTTCTAACGAAAGAAAACCGAGCACCTAAGAGGTAGGATTAGTTTCTCCTCGCCCCTCCTCACTGCAGTGCCAGAAGCACGGTTTTCCCCAGGCTGATTTGTTCTTTGTCCTTCATTTACAGGCACTTGGTCCTGATGAGATTTCCCCACACCAAGGGGTTATCGAAACGCGTAGACCCCCCTACTCAGCATTAGGAATTTTCTATTTGATTATCAAACATCAAAAATTTCATTTGTTTTTTCCAATGCTATGTTTTCAAATAACAGGAAATTGTAAATAACATTGTATAGTTCCAGAAATTTCGTGTGTGTATATATATCAATGTGTTGTTGTGTATGAGTGTTTGAATGAAAGTTGTTAGGTTGTAAGAAATTGTCTTTATTTATGTGACGTGGAGTTAAAACAGTTTTGTATGTGCAAAAAGAAAAAATTGCTCATTTATATGGTTCTTTTGATGCAAAATAAAAAAAGTATTGGATTAATTCCGGGAAAAAAATAATCCCTGAGAGTTACTGTTTGGTTTCAGTAGTTCGAGCGATCATTTCTTGTGATCCAGTGTTGAAATAGCTAGGCAATATTGGTGCTCGTGTTGGTTTGTAGTTATTGATTGTGAGGCTTGTCCTTATTGCCAGTGAGCCCAGACCCTGTCTTGGTAATGGTGAAGAAAAGTAAAAGAGCATGAGTCACGTGTGTGAGAAATACAAACTCCGATATCTGAAACTTATTCATGAACTGGTCAACAAAATCCAGAACAACTTCTTATGGATAACCATCAAACGAACCAAGTGATCAGTCATATCATTTGGTCGTCCACACTGTGACCTGGTCGGTCTTTAGATCATCTAGACCACACGCCACACAGTAAGTTGTTAGTACTGGATCAGGTCAACAGTGCATGGTGAACCAACAATTGTTGGTCAGTTGATGATGGTTGAAAGTGGTGAAAACACAGTGCAACTTAACAGAAAAGTGGTGAGTCTAAAATAGGGTGATATGTCTAAACTACTCTTTAATTCTCTTTAAACAGCACCCAATCTTCTCCTTCAAACTTAGTAGCCATGTCAATTTGTCAAAAAAAAAACAGTATATTGAGAAACATGTTGTCTATATTAGGGGAGGAGGGACTTTGAAAAATTGTACACATCTGGTTTATAGACCTACACAATATTACTTGAGTAAATATGTATTGACAAAGCAGCTTTGCCTATAATGACATTCCGGAGTAAAACTATGCGTAAGTTTTGTGAAACTAAGAGAAGGTAGCTAGCTCATAAGATATTGTTTTTTTAAATATTTGCAGCGGAAGAATTGGAAACGTCGGTACTTTGTCCTTGATGACTATTCGATAAGTTACTTCAAATGTGAAAAGGTAAGTTATAACTTAACCTTACTACAATCTTACTGGTAATTTCAAAGGCCTGATCCTTAAGCTGGTGCAAGGATGTTTAATTAAAGGGATAGTAGTTGGGCGGAGTTTACTGTGAAGGGCATGTTCTGACTATAAAATGTAGAATTATTTCACTGGCTGCTGATAGACATTTGGAATTACAGTTTTCTAGACTATGAATTTTTTTATTTGATTTTTATTGGTTTATCACCTCTGCTCTCTGAGCATACCCTCCCTTTTCAGGATATTACCTTATCCCGTATTTTTTCTCGAATATGATATTATTGTTATTATTTCTGATTCTCGCAAGGGTCATGTTCATACTATAAAACAATGATCGCAACAAAATAAATAAAATACATTGCCCACATTCTTCTCCTGGCGTATTTAGCATCTGCTTCATGTCAGATTTCTATTCATATACCTTGTGCCACCATTGTCAACATGGTCAACCCATCTGCAGTACAGTTTTTGCAACCACATCTCTATCTTTGATGGTATCCCTGCCTTTTTTGAACTGTCAGGACCACTGTCAACTTTGTTGTGACTGATTCATTTACAGCGGTCCAATGAGTGTTTCATTACCATCAAGAACCTCTACTTATCAATCAATTAATCAAACAGGATTCATTTAGCATGGCTAATCACACACAAGGGTATCCAGCTGCTGAGGGGCTTACTACTTCAGGAGAGATCAGTTGAACAGCCAGGCCTTGGGCCCTTTCCTGATTTCCAAAAGAGAGGGGGAGGTGAAGAGGGAGGTCGCTCCAGGACTTAGCAGTGAGGTAAGAGAAAAAGTGTCCTCCACTATTGCTTCGGCAGATGTGGGGGATGTGAGCGAGGGAACGGGAGGTGGAGCATAGGCATCTGGAGGATTGGTGGAAGTTCATGCGGTGGTGGATGCAAGCTGCTCTTTGATGGTGAAGGGTTTGAAGGTGTGGATAACCATCTTGAAATGACATCTCTTCTGAATAGAGAACCAGTGAGCTGCTTGAGGTGAGGTGTGATGTGGGTCCATTTGGTGAGGTCGAGGATGAGTGTGTCAGCTGAGTTCTGTATGGTCTGCAGTCTCTTCAAAAGGTGGTTAGTGATTCCTATGTAGAGTGCTTTGCTGTAGTCCAAACAGCTGGTTACTAGGGCTTGAGTGACGGTTCTCCGGGTTTCGACTGGGATCCTTTGAAGATTTTATAGAGCATGCTAAAAGTGAGGAAGTAGGCAGGTGAGACTGCGTTGATCTGGCTTTTCATGGTGAGCTTGCTGTTCAGGATAATGCCACAGTTGCAGGCATAGTCTCCTGGATGGGCAAGGGTCCTAGCTCTGGAGGCTACCAGGAGTCATTTCATGGGGAGGTGTTCTGTAAAATCAGCACTTTTGTTTCGTCTGTGTTGAGTTTCAGCCATTTAATTTTAATTCAGTCAGGGACGCTTATCATGCAGCTGTGGAAGTTGGCCTTTGTGGTCAAGGGTTCTTCTTATAGCCAGAGGATGAGCTGGGTAGGGTATGATGCTTAAACCATGGGTTCTGATGATATTTGCCAAAGCGATCATGTAGGTGTCGAACAGTGTGGGGCTGAGGGACGCGACTAAAGGGACGCATCAGATGATGTTCCTGGGTTCCGAGGTGAACTGTGCTAGGTGGATTCTCTGGGCTCTTCTGGTAAGGAATACGGTGATCCATTTAAGGAAGTCTCCTTGGATTCCTATCTGATGAGGCCTCTTGATTAAGGATACGGTGTCAAACACTGCTGAGAGGTCGAGGAAGATCAGGGCCACCTTTTCTCTCCGGACAAGTAGTTTTCTGATTTTGTTGGTGGCAGCGATCAGGGTGGTTTTGGTGCTGTGGATGGTGTGGAATCCGGAATGGGAGTTGTCCAGAAGATTGTTGTTTTACAGGTGTTCCTTGAGTTGGTGGTTGATGGCTTTTGCAAGGACTTTGCTCGGAAAGGGTAGCAGGGAGATGGGATGGTCATTCTTGAGTTGCTAGGGTCTGTGGATAGTTTCTTGAGAAGGGGTTTGACTTCTGCATGTTTCCAATATTTGGGGATGGTGGTCATGGTGATGGATTCATTAAAAAAAGGTGGTGAGCTCATTGCTGATCTTCTTGCTCCAGAGTTTGAAAATGTGGTGGGGACAAGGATCCGTGGGTGCTCCTGAGTGAACAGAGTTCATGATGGCTGTGGTGTTCTGCATGGTGAGCTGGTCCTAGGTAGTGAGTAGGTGGTTGGGGTTTATATCTGTGGGAGTGAGGAGGCTGTGAATGTCAGTGGGGCTGGGTTGGGGGTTCAAAGTTTTTGTAGATGGTGGAGACCATTGTGTCACAACGTTCCTGGGAAGGGGCAATGGCATTTTTTATGGCTAAGAGGTTGGAGAACTCTCTGACAATGGTGAAGAGTGCTTTGCGGTGGTTAGAACAGGCATCAAAGCCGTTCACTAGGGTGCTTCTTATATGTACATACACCCCAGTATACATTTTCGATTCCCTAACCTCAGGTCTAGTTACTGTTATATCTAAATTTATGGTCTGTGGTATTGCTTATTATGGTCTTGAACTTTGATACACGTTGGCTTGTATTTTTGCTGTTTTCACAAAACGTGGCATCAGTAATTGGAGCAGAGCTTTCTTTAGAAATGGCTGTGAAACATGCACTGACAACTGCCGCACTGTACAGTCAAGAAAATCCCAATTCAAGTGTCATTTCTATTTCAATGTACTCCCAGAGATTCATTTCATTAGTATAGTACAGAGCATGGCACACACTGTACTAGAGGATTTATACTTTTAGCATAAATTGTGCTGTAAAAAAGTTATTTAAAGGTGTATTTTAGTTAAGGGTGAAGGGAACAAGGTAGCCGATCATTCATCATGCACTTTGTCATCCCTTCCCACATCTCTTTCATGAGATTCTCCTCCAGTGTTATGACCTTTTACTCCTTACCATCCTATGCTGCTACTATTTACCATAGCTTCTTTTTCATAACCCCCCTTTCCTCTTGTCTGTACCAAGGCCTCATGCTCCTGACCTCCATCCATGGTAACCGATATCCTGAGATTCCCTCCAGTTCTGATGCACTCAGTCTTGGTTGTAAGGGGGGTATATAATATATAAATATCTAAGGGAATGTTTAAAAACTGTAAAACATTAAATCAGTATTATTAACCACATCGCTGCGGCAGATATTCCGCCGCAGCGCTAAGGGGCGGGGGGGCCGCGCGGCGGGCGAATGCTGGTATCGGAACCGCTCCGTCACCAGCCGCGGTTGAGCTGTGCTGATGACGGAGTGGTTCCGTTATGGCCCTGCCCGCTTCATAGAATGTGCCGCGCAGGTGCAAAATCAGCGCCACGCAGGCGCATCGGGCAGGCCATGACGAACCGCTCCGTCATCAGCACAGCGCCACCGCGGCTGATGACGGAGCGGTTCCGTCATCAGCATGGATAGGGTTAAAATTGCAAGTAATAACAATAGGTACATGACACAAAGCAATATTCATATCAACATGTAACACATACAGCAGCATTAGAAACCGCATATTAATAGGACAACCTCATATAATACACACTGGTGACTTTTGCCACAGACAATTAGAGGGAAATAATATTGGTCATCAAAGGGCATTAGACCCATCCATGATTTCGGTTAGGCCACATTTTTTGTTAATTGCACATCTTTTTCACACCCATCCAATGAGGCCAACATTAAGAGCTGATTACAAGTTGTGCAGGGTGGTATCTCCACAGTACATTTTCTCTTCCCCCTCCCCCGTCATTATGAGCTTACAAGGAGCAGCCTGGTGCCAGGTAAATACTTTGTTCCTTGTCACAAATTTATTCTACTAAAGGCAAGTGGTATATGCGAGCAAAAATTGGATCGGAGTTTGGGAAAAACACAAAGTACAGGTTTGAGAATACCGGCCAGATTTGATATTTCCAGACGCGGTATTCCTGTGCCCCCCTTACCTGCCACTTTGGAATTCTGCCAGTGCCTAATGTTAGGGACTGGGGGCCATTACTTACCAGCGTACAGCTGTGCCACTGCAGCGCCTCAGAAATGACATCTAAACGTGTCAACAGATTTAACAGCACAGCTCTGGGGACATCGGCAGCTTCCTGTACTGCTGGGGATCCAAGGAGAGATTTGTATTAAATCATTCATCACCCACCCACACTCACATGAGGGCATTGGCCTGCAGTAATGACTCTCAGCTTTTCTACCAAAATGGAAAAATTGAGTTTTGCAGAGGGGACATGTTGTCCTTCAGATACATCTTGAATTTTATTTTCCAGAACAGTTTTCATTTTGCTTCCTTGTGAAAGACATTATGATGGCCAGTGGATAGTCTGATATTGAAAAGGGAAGCCCTGACAATGTGGAAGTGAGACACATCCATGCACACCAGGGCCTGTATTTTGATATGGGTGCACTTCCCATAATGCTTTATTTGAATTGTAAAAATCATAAAAGGGTGGATCTTACCACCATGTGATAAACATCAATAGGTGACAGTTACATCTAGTTAAAAACAAGCCCCTAAGTACATCGTATCCCCTGTCACAACACTCATTTGATGGTCCCCATGTCTTAATGAGACAGTTATCCCCTTACAAAGTGTTACACCTGTTTTTTTTGTTTTTTTATAACTTTGTTTGTATATTTGTGCAAAGTCGCTAATGACTTGTGTCATTTTATCGTTAATTTTATCATGTCATTTGTTGCTGTTTTTATGCTGATTCAAAGATGTTGATGTTTATCACATGGTGGTAAGATCCACCTTTTTATGATTTTTACAAATCAAATAAAGTATTATTATGGATGGGTGCACTTCCCCTGTTTTGCGCCACAGCGCACCTTCAAACAGGAGCGCCATCGACAAACTGGGAAAGTGCGCCCTTTTATGTTGAATGTGTTGCTGTAAGGGCAGCTGCGAACGCGTGCTGCCCTGAGGGCAGCGCATTCAAGTGAAATACGGAGTGGCTGGTTCAGAGCCGCTCTGTGTTTCACATTGCAGGCAGCAACCCGCCTGCACTTTCAAAAGGGATTAGAGATCACCTTGCAGGTGGGTGCAATGAGTGACTACACCCGCCTGCAAAAATGTGTGTGGGGGTGGGGGGTCCATGGCACCCACTTTCATCCCTCGAGAAGGCTGCTTCAAGGGGCAAATTGACAGAGTGTCACCTTTTTGTGGCACACTTTCAGTGCGCCTCCTAACAGCTTTTTAGGTCTCGCCTGTCGATGCGCATGCGCATCGAGCTTGCGAGACTATGGGGGCTTATCCACTCTTTATCCAACTTGCAAGGAATCGTGGCGATTCCTTGCAGTGCACGAGAAATTGAAGCTCAATGCGCATGCGCAATGAGCTTCAAAGCGCGTGCACAAGCCCCCAGCCGCCTGCATTGCCTGCTCTCTCTGTCACAGCCTCCCCCAGCTCCGCCTCCTCACTTTTGATTGCACCGCCGTTAGGCCGTGCCTCCCCTACTCTACTCCCCCCTCCTTCTCCACTCCCCCTCACGAGTGTCGCATTTCTCCTCCCCCCTCCCCCCAGCCGCCTGCCTTGCCTACTCTCCCGCCCCCTCACTTCTTGATTGCACGGCCGCTAGGCCGTGCCTCCCCTACTCTCCTCCTCCTACTCTCCTCCCCCCTCCCCTTATCTGGCCTTCCCTCCGTCTGTTCCCTCTCCCCGCTCCGCCCCCTCCCCTGCCCGCAGTCTGTTCGAGACATCTTCGGAAGCACGAAATGCCCTATTGCAATGTAGCGTTTGCCTTTTGAAGAACATGTTATTTAGAAGAAACGGCTATATAGTTCCCAGAAGCTCAACAACGAGAAAGTAAAGTGGTTTCTGGGTAAACTGCTTTTCGCGGTGATTTGGGGACAATGAGGGGAGCCGAGCACTGTGTAAAGATGGCACCATAATTTGCTTAAATCCTGCTGATCGTGTTGAATCGATACCCAGTGTGGCTTCATGGTATTAAAATATTCGGTCACTCGCTTTTGGGGGGACCTAAGGCTTCTGAAGGTCCAAGGCCCCAGAGATGTTTGTTAGACATGCGAAAAGCCAAGATCTGTACTTCAGGGCGTATTTCCAAGCCTCCTGCCCTCCGATGCCTCACTTTTAATATGGAAAAAGTGGCGCCAGAGGCTTGTAAATCAGCCCCTTCTTTTGCACTCGGGGCTCTGGGCGCAAGAAACGATTTGTCATTAACACAAACACAGTTAGAACCCAAGCCCTCTTCTTACAGCCCCCTTAACTTGATACCCCCTTGCTGACTTATGTTTATATTTCTCACCGGGTCTAGGCTGCTGGAATAAAAGCAGCGCACCTATTATTCTGTTGGGCAGTGAGAAAGCTCCCTTCACCTCGGAGTTACCTCACAGGTTGTACCTGTAGCACGTGGTGGTAAAGACTGACTACGAGGGCCGACCGGAGCAGGGGTCAGAGCTCACCTTTTACTGAGAACTTGAACTACATGTATTTCATAATCAGTCTCCAGCACCAGATGCGCTCCGCTGCCCGGGGGTGTCTTCAGGTGTGGGTACGCGGGCACTGTTGTGCTCAGGACAACACGTGCTGCAGACAGTGCAAAGCCAGCCATGGACCCTATGTGGGGAATCAACAAACATGCACCCGCCACGGAAGCCCCTTCTCTGCTGCACGACCTGGCATTCGGACCCGGTGCTCCCCGCGGGTGCACGTGCCGGCTGCGCGTGCCCGCGGGCACTAGCATTTACATTTCTGAGTGCGCAGCCTGGCGACTAACAGCAACTCGTCCCCCGAACCGGCGCACATATGGCCAAGGACAGTGGGCAGTTAGGGACAGACATACTTCCAAAGCACAGGAGCAGTGACTGTCACAGACAGAATGGCGCCTCGAAGCCCGAGGTCAGGTGACTAGTAGCAGAACTCTGCAATGATGCGTTGTGAGGCGTGAACACAGGTTTAATCTGTGCATTTTTTTACTCAAAGCCCCACTTTTATATGGAAAAGCAAAACCCGATGTCCCTCATTGCAAGCAGAGTCTCAGCACCGGAGACGCTACTCACACATGAAATGGGGCCAACGGGATAGTCCGGTCATGCTCCGTCCGAGGAGCGCATTTCTACGAGATTTCTTTTATACTGAATCCGGTCTGCTTCAATGAGATGGACAAAGTAGCGCCTGGTCAAAAAAATCCGAGCTACGCTATAGCGTATCACAAATGAGTTCATAATGTAGTGCCACACAACATCTTGTCACTGTCAGCGTTTCACGGAAAGCCCTCCAAAGTCTCAAAAAAGCCCTGACACTGTAGCCCAGACAAAAATAACTTTTGCCGGTATACAATTATATAAGAGGTGTGGTCACTTTGCCATCTGGTAGAAGCGCGTGGCTTACAACAAGTGTTGACAGCACAGAGACTCTTATATGAAAGCGTGATTCCTATAGCATCTCACAGAGGTGTGCGAAAATTATAGCGCCTCACCCACATCTTTTATGACAGTTTAGAGTCTCATAAAAAGACGTCTCTACAATACCTCACATGAGCGCGAGGTCAATACAGCCCCTCACTAGAAAGTGTTGATAGCGCCTCACTAGAAAGTGTTGATAGCAGAGTCGCATAAACGCAGTGACCACTATAGCATCTAACATAAGTACGTGGGAACTATAGTTTAAAAAAAAATTGCATCGACTCTAGCGTCTAAACAACGTGTTCACTGTAATGTCTCACAAAATAACCTTTTACACAATTACATCTCACAAAAAAGAGTGATCGCGGCAGCGTAAGAACAAACACATGTAATACAAGGATGGACTGTATAGCGTCTTACAAAAAACCGTTAACATGTCAGTTTATCCAGCTTTTTGAAATTTTTTAGCTTTTAGAAATGTTTATGGCTTTTTTTTTTGTAATTCTTTAGCATTGGCTACAGGAAACAAAAATGCTAAAGATTTACAAAAAAAACCCATAAACAATTCTAAAAGCACTAACTCTAATGCTGCGAGACCTATTGCATTTCCAATGCTTGTTTACCTTTACATCCATGTCTATAATACAGCGCTGGTACAGAGGCAAGGAGATCCCCTCATTTGCATGGCTCATTTGCATATAAGGGAACACATAAGGGAACACCCCCTTGAGATAGTGCTGACCCTACTCGTGCACAAGCGTCTGTGGCCCCTTCTGAAATATGGTGGTCATGCCCATTGTGCCCCCTCCCCCCCCCCCCCCTCCCCCCCCCAGGGCACTTTCTGTAATATGGCTTTAGGTGGTACATCCAATGGGACTGACTAAGCCCGGAAGGCGCTAGGACAGGAAGACACGTAGCGAGATGATGTGACCGAGAAACACTGGGATAGGAAGTTATGAGTAGAGGTAGTTGCTGGGTCAGAGCAACGCTGGGACAGGAAGGCTTGTGAAGAGAGATACGCAGGGTCAGGGAGATAATGGCATAGGAAGACTTGTGGAGAAGGAGATGCTTGAACAGGGATACACTGGGACACGGAAACGCATACACTTGTTCCAGTTGCACTGAGACACAGAAATAGGAGACATAGAAAAAGGGTGACCCGGAGACCTGGCCACAGTAAGCTTGGGAGACAAAAGAACTGAGTTTCACTATACAGGGAACACTGGGAAAGGGACACAGGAAGATACAGACTCTAGGGCAGTTAGATAATGATAAAGCAACAAGAAATGATATACACTGGTATTGATAGACACTGGCACTTGAACAGCAAGACAATTGTACTGTCAGGAGGACATAAACACTGGGAGATGGAGATTCAGACACAAATTCACTGGGCCAGAGAATTACTGAGCAAGAAGAGCTTATTTACTAACTAAATGTACTAACTTTTCATGCAACATAGCACAGCAACCATATTTGCTGCAGTGTGTCATGCAAGGGTAAAAACAAAGTGCAAGGGACCTCTATTCTCATATTGGCCTCCTTTAACTGTCATCCCCTACGCTGGTGCTCTAAAAGGCTACCATGCATGAAGTACAGCCTCGCAGAGGTGAGTGTGCAGGCATCTTGCATAGGATTATAACTGAAAGAATATGCTTCCAGTGCAAATTCCGATGTCTATTCAACCTCATTTGAGGTGTGCTGTGCCTTGCCGCACATATGCAATGGGTGGGTTTTTTGTAGAAATTAAAGCATTTCTCCGTGATAGCATCTGCTTCATGGAGGTGTTAGATTGTCACTCAAAGTCTGGTCTGGCTATTTTAGTAGATTGGGCTTTGCCTCCAAATGGATGGGTGTTTGTCAGCAACAATGCTCCCTTGATGCAAAGCTACAAAAAGCAGCAAAATAGACTTTTGGCCCAGAGAAAGGGGCACAACTCTAGTTCAAACTCTAGTTCAAAATACCAGTGCACTGTGCAGCACTTTTCAATGTCACAAAGGCTTAGTAAACCTGGGCGCTTTTTGGAAAGTGACTTGGATAGGAGGACACTGGAACAGGAAGGAGCAGACACTGTTACAGGAAGACCCAGAAGGTGGAACATGGATCTAATGGTAAAAGTAGATACTGGGACAATTTGAAAGGGAGAGAACAGGGCAATGTGATCTTGGGCCAGATGGACTTTGCAATAGAGAGACCTCGAGACAGCGAGACACAGGCACCATGATATATAGACATAGGGACATTTCTAAACCAGCAAAAAATCTATCTGGGACAGTGCAGCAAAAGGGCCTTGGGCCAAGAAGATACAACCACTGAAATAGGAAATAGTAGACTCTGTTGCAGGAAAACAGAGACCATGAGACAGAGAGAAATAAGCCTTGGGCCCAGGGGAACTGACAAAACGATACATGGGCAGTGTTACACAGACTCTAGGATATGAGAATGCAAAAGTGAGACTGAGAGACTGACTCAGTTGCAGGGAGATACCAACATATAGTAACTACGATGAAGCAGTGATTAATTTAGGGTGTTTAATTGTGTAAACATGGAGTACATCATCCCACAGACACTCCAGCGTCACCAGCTCACGACCGTCTCCTCAACCAACTGTAACTGTCCGCCATCTGAGCGCTCGCGACCTGCGTCGCACAGAACCCCAACGACCCATGACACAATACAATGCTCATGCAGAGAATAGTCGCGCAAGCAAAATCCCACACAACACTAGAAAAAGAATACCAGGTCCATGTTACAGAGAAGCAAAGAGGCTTTGAGAGACACAGACTCCATCGATTGCACCTCTACAAATGGACACAGGGTGAGGCAAATATAGACCCAGATATGGGAGTGAAGTGTTACAATCATGAATTTTGTTACAAATGGCTTAATCCTACCTGAATAAACAACATTTAGCTTCTTCCACTTATGGCAGCTTTTATTTAACAGACACAAACCACCAAAGTCTCAGTGAATTTTACAAGAGGGGTACATGCTAACTTGTGTGAATTCGATAATGTGATCAATGAGGTAGCTTATCCAATAAGTACTATGGTCATTTGAAAACCTAGGGGCCCATTAGGGTGGCGGGTGGACTTCCGTAAGCCCGCCACCCTAGCAGTGCTGGGACCGGCCGCCAGTGGTGCGGCGGTCCCACACCGGCGATTAGGATGCCACCGTGGCGATGGCATCCTCCATACCAAGCATTGAGGTGGGTGGTGCCGCCACAATGCTGGGAATGCACTGTGTGCATTGTCATGCACAAGGTGACAGGCACCGCGAGGGGCCTACCACCATGTCCATGACAATGCAGGGGGTGCCTAAGGTACCCTCCATGTGCACCCCCCACCCGCCCGATACCCTGGGGGCCGCGAATTCCGCATGCCTTTCCCGCCACGGAATGGCTTGTTCCCGCTCTCATGCTAATATGAATGGCAGTGTCTAGCAGACACCGCCACCATATTAAACCCTTTTCCGCCCGGTCGACTTGTTGACCGGGCGGAAATGTGGCGGACGGTCGTCCAGTCCGCCGCGGTACCCCTGCCATACTAATATGGCGGGGGAAATAGTTGGCGGGCAGGGAAGTATGTAGGGCGGATCGCCACCACCATGCGGGCGGTGGCCATCCACCCTACATCCTAATAGAACCCCTAGTGAGGGATGTCCTTCGGGCTCTGTAATATTCCAGATTCATTTCAACATCTGATTAATTAGGGTTTGCCTAACCCATTAGAAGTTTATGATTGAGGGACAGCTTGAATTATTCACATACTCTCAAACACCTTTGTAAGTAAATGAGGATGTATCTTGATCACCTCTGTTATCACCAGCCCAACACAAGAGACTTATTTTGAAACTTCTATCCACGAAGCATCGAAATAGACAGCAGCGAAGTACATGCCGTGTCACTCTGGCTTACTCCACAATGAGTAAAGGAGATTAAAAAAAATGTGTATTCATTGTAACAGTACCGGTAATATTTTTCTCTGATTCATCCCTAAAATCTGGTTTTGGTCATCTTTTTTTCCCTGTCTTCCAACACCTGAGCACGTCTCTATCTGCCCCTCTAAATACCCAGGGAACACTTAATGGGTCATTTTCACCTGAGATGTACGTACACAGCGTCTCTCAAAACATTAAGTAATAGCAGTCAACAACAACACATAATTATCCGAAATACAAAAAGGGTGTGAAAACGAAAGCTTTGTGGGAGTTTCAGAAAGTCCCTCACTGCTTACAGCTCACAGTTCTGTAGCTTGGCTTGGTTCCATATTAAAATGTGATTAAAGAGTATTATCAACAGGGCCTGCCTTGGATCCACAACAAAACTACGAAAGTTTGTGCGGGTCATATCCATATTGAGGGCCTTGTCTCTTTTATGGCTAATCATGGCTTCCAAAAAGTCTACTGAGATCTGAATGTGCTGTCCAGTTCCTCTATCCTCCTCCCCTCCCCCAAATGGCCCTCAGTCCTTGGTCTAGCCTCTCTACCAGACTGCGCTAAAGGGATGAGAATTGTTTTTACCAGGCATCTTGGCTTATAAGGATTCCCAGGAGAGCTCAGGTAACCTTTACTGCCACTAGGAAACAAGTTTCTGTGTACTCACTGCTAAACACCCACACAGGTGACCACTCCTGAAAAGATGGCCGGGCAGCTCCTCCGGTATAGCGGAGGATGTTGCCCCACTGAGATGACCCCAGAGACGAAAAATAAAAAGGAAATGAAAATAACTCATTACCATTTTATTATCCATCACCGCCTCCTGAACAGGGTGCCAGGACAGAGCGGCAGCAGCATTGAGGAGGGTGGGCTGCCTTGTGCACTTGTTTAAAGTGCGCATGTTTCTTTGGCCGTCCGCCTTGGGAAGGCCAGCCGGACATGCGTACTTTAAACCTCTTAAGGCAGCTGTGTTGAGAGTAAGTGTAGGAATAGCTTGGCTTCGGGAGTGCAGATAGAGGTGCTCCCTCCAATCAGAGCACTGCTCCCATGAGCATGAAAGCAGTGCCAGGATTGTCTTGGGAGCCTGCCTCAAAGAGTGAAGAAGACCGAGGACTTCGCCTCGTTGCAGGAAGGTACGTTTTTTAATGTATTATTATTGTGTAAAATAATTGCCGCACCCCCCTATCCCCCCATCCTCAGTACCCGCCAGCCTTCACTGAAAAGACTGCAGGATGTTCCTGTGAAGCCAGTTCTGCAACAACATATGGCAAAATATCAACTGGTAATAAAGAATATCTATCCTACGTGGCTGAAGGCTCTCATGTTATTTTTCTCCTATCATTCCCACCAGCTATGCCTAGATAATACATTACATTGTTTGGGACTGTCAGAGTGTAGAATTTGACACTTATCTAGGCAGTCAGCCACAATTCATGGGATTCAAGTACCACAAATTAGGCCATGGTGACTCTCAGCGGGTGGTGTAACTTATGTATCTAGAACTGTGACGTAGTTATCAATGTACACAAGCCCATTATCCTTGAGTATTTGTACTTTTTAGAATGTGTACATGGCTGGTATTTTAGTTCGTAATTTCCCTAAATGCATTTTTAATGATTGATCTAACAATTGACTATATGTTTTGGCGCCTCTAGCTACATTATCATTAGAAATCTCTAAAATGCCCATATTACAGTCAATCACTCTCTGAATGCATAAGGATTTGGATTGGCATGTTCCAGAGGGCTTGTGAAATCACCCACTAAAGTGTCATTGTTATTAGGCCTGTGCTCCCCTACATTCAGGTGGCGTTTTTCAAAGGGATGCTTAGGCTCCACTGTCTGTCTGAAGGTCGGTTTGACAGTGAGGTGTTCTATTTCTTTAGAAATGCCAGAGTGCTCAGGGCAAAAATCCTTGTGTTTTCATCTGCAGTCTAATTTACAATCAGTCCATCAAGCAATATCTCTGATGGTTTTAAACCCAGCACCAGAACCCATGCTTTTCGTATTGCCAATCTCAAATTTTTTGTATAACAGCATTTGGCAACACTTGAAAATATACTAGTTTAATAAAATTGGGTTGTCCTTTTTTGTTCCATACATGGGCCGGCTGCATCCATTTGCACTCTTTGTAAATCAGCTCTGATATAATCTCTTACTTTGACTGGGTAGAAGAGTTTTGTGAATGTGGTAGCCTTTTTTGAGTTTTTGCTTCTGCCAGGAATGGTCTGAAGCCTTCAATTGTCACTTTGGTTAGTTGGCTTCTTATTATTATCCCGCTGGCCTATAACTTGGCTCAGGTAGAGTGAGCTACCTGAGCTACCTCAGGTAGCTACAATGTGAACTAAGAAAAGAAGATGGCCGCCGAATAAGAGCTCTGTGAAAGAGCTCCTGGGGTAGGGATCACCGTAACCGGTTTAAATCCCAGGAATACCCCTAAGACGAGCTAACTCCCTTGCCAAAATCTAAAAGATGAGGAGCTGAAGAAAAAAGTAACTTGAGCAGTGTAACGGGCAGTGTAACGGGCGCATTGGAAAGCAGCGCGGAAGACCGGTCAGCAAATAACGGACACCGGACACACACTGACCTGGAAGGAAGAGAGACAACCGCCGGAGACGGACTGCCCATCCGTGGTGCCTGGTGGAAGCTGGACGAAGCTTGATTGAAAAGCCGCATCACGCGGACAGCTGACGGGATGTTTATGGAACCCCCGACACGACATTGACTCAAAGAAGCCCGGAATCTGCTTGGGAGAAGAGACGACCCCTGGTAGGTGATGAGGCCTGGGGACTCCTGCGAGGACCATCCCACGTAAGGAAGAGCATTTCGCAGCAAGCCAGCCCCAATAGTAGCGAGGCGGCAACTGAGACTCGACAGCGCGAGCGGAAGCGAACCAACTCGTCGGAGACATTCAGCAAACACGTCGAAGACACCAGCAAACTGAAGCCGCGAGCAGAGGATAGAAGTGAGGCGGCAATTGAAGCGGGGGCCTGTGGAGGTTCCCGCGCCCAGCGGTGAGTGAGGAGGAAAGCAGGATCTTTATTGTCATAACTATCTCGAAGAGTGAAACAATCGGGAGCCAAATACAGCCCTGCCTGACCTTAAAATGGCGCCCAAATCGGACATGAATAACAATAACCCGGTTAAGACAAAATAAGCGCTCGATTACTCAAGTCTGGGATTTCAATAAATAATTAAGAAAGGTCACATCCTGAACAGTGCAAAACTAGTACCTCCTGGGAATAACCAATAATGAAATAAAAACAGTCGACCAGGGAAGAGGGACTTACTCGAAAAAGTGGAAAGAGAGAAAGTCTTCTCTGCTCAATGAAGAACCAGCTTGACAGCAGCCATCTTACAATGTCTGTTTACTATATTACACAACCCAGAGACACAACAACTAAGAGATAACGAGAGAACTAAGAGATCTCCAACTGCTACCATCTGGAATTACAACGACAAAAAGATAACAGAAGAAAACTGAGGTGAAAGAGGAAATTATATCCACCACTACACAGCAAATTTTTATCTATACACGCCTAGATTCGGAAAGAAAGTACAGAACTAGAACAAAGCATCATCAGCAGCCTTTCTACCCGGAGGCAAGCTGAGGAAAGAGACACTTTAAGACTTGCTACACAGAGCCAATATGAGCAGGCGATACCTAGAGACGGTAGGCTCGAAAGCTCAGATCATAAAATACCCACCTAATCTATCCAAAAATGCAGCTAAAAAGTTTAAACACGACACCCTGAGAAAAAATCAGGACATACTATTTACGGACCTATATTTCAATATAACTAAAGGCACATCAATGAATGACCTCATATTCTACACGAACAAAACAACAAAATGGCGCAACACCTTCTCAAGGATGCTTGCCATAAAAACGACTATAAACATCCCTCATGGCACAAAAATGATGACCTCACCATCATACAGATGCAGAGCAGAACTAAGTATCACCATATATAAATCGGGTATTGTGCTGATACAAGCAGCAAACAGAGAACTGGAGAAATTTGCCAAGATATTCCAAATAATAAAAGATTCATTAGAAGACCCAAGACACCAACTACACCAGACCTCACCAGGAGACATTCCCGTCACTAATGATAGCACCAGAGGAGCCATTAGAAACAGGGGACACCATGCTCAAAGCTCTAAACGAGAAGATAGACCTGAGATGGTAATGTCCAAGCCTGAGAACGCGACAGAAAGAACGGAGAGGTTTATCAATCAGGCAAACAAGGAACAAGACCGGCTCCAAAGAGAAGAGCCGTCCTCGCTCATGAACGAAGAGACCTCCCAGGTAGAGCCTACATCGGACTCGAGAATAATGCCCCATGACAACCAGGAAGTGGACGAGGGAGAAGATAACAACCCCCCTATACCTCCCTCGAGTACAATTCCAACGTCATGCAGACTTTCACCCACAAACGCACTCACAGCAACACAGAACGGAGCGAGCAATGACGACATCTCCAATAGAAACGGAAGGGACAATCAAACATGGGTTACAAAGGAAAAGGATGCGGAACTAAGAACAGATCCAAATAAGAGAAGAGCAAAATACAAATCCCGGATAAACAGATCTGTCTACCCTAAGAAATCACATCAGAACAGGAAAGATATTAATATGCTCCAGAAACTAGTAAACAAGATGGCACAAATCACTATAAATACCTCACAGGCAATTGAAAAAATCGAGGAGATGACGACGAGCATTCACTCCAAGGTCACGCACATCCAAAACGTTGTACACTGCTCACAAAGAAAGAGTAACGAGACGGTCTGGCAGTTGAAAAATAATGACAACCGACCGAATAGGACAAAACCATTATCAAAGGAGGAAACTCTGGCCTTAACCCGATCGTATGAAATACCGGACCGCGAGAGAGAGGAAAGAATCAAAACAGTACCACTCAACTCAAACAGAACATCGAGAAAGAATGATAGAACATCTAACCCGTACAATCTACAGCAGGTACAACTTACAGCAACAGAGAATAAGAATGGAAACCTTAGCAACAAAGAAAAACCTCTGACATGTCTACTACTCAACTGTCGGTCGGCAACCAAACATGCATCGGATATAGCTGACCTCATCATCAACAAGGACATTGATATAGCAGTCCTTACTGAAACATGGCTTACGGAATCCTCATCCCCTACCATGGATCTCCTAGTACCACCCCAATATAACATTTTGAGACTTGATAGACCCATAAAGTTAGGAGGAGGTATAGCCTGCATTCACAGATCTGATATTGAGATCAAACAAATCCAAGCCGACCCTCTAGAATCCAGCGAATACCTAGGTCTTAATATAAGAACAACTAACAACCAAAGATGCAACCTGCATTCTTTTTACCATCCACCAGGAGACAGTGCAAAGTTTACAGAGGAGCTAATGGAGATCATAACGACCAACTCTAATGACGGCATCAATAACATATTTCTTGGCGATTTCAACTTACATTGGGAGGACCGCAACGACAAACTGGTCAAATCGTTGAAAGATTTCCTCGATGAACTGAACCTTACTCAACTATGCACACAACCCACTCACTCGAAAGGAGCGACGTTAGACTGGATTATTTCACGAAACAAAGATACATCAATCCTCTCTATAACACCATGTGACTGGTCGGATCATCATGCCATAACATTCGTGATACCTATAATGGAAAAAGGCATGGCCAGACAACCCCTCAAGACCAAAAAATGGGTTAGAGACACAAGAGATGCAAACTTAGAGCTACTAGTTGAAAGCTGTGAAAGAGACCTAAAACCTCATAACAACCTGCAGAATGTGAACGAGCTGACCGACCACTACATAACAACTGTCGAAAATATTGTCAATAACACCATGCCATTAAAACTGAAAAAAATCTCGGAGAAGACAAAAAATCCATGGTTTAATGAATCACTAAATGAAGAAAGGCGCAAACTGAGAATGGCCGAAAGAAAATGGAGACAACACCCTTCATCCCCCGAGCTGAAAGCACTCAGAAAAATTAGAGGCCAATATAATAAAAAGATCATCAACTCAAAACAAGAATTCATACGGTCAGAACTGGATAGTGCCAAAAACAGACCACAAAAACTCTTTGAAATCCTAAAGCAACAATCAAACAAACTAGCCAAATCTGTCCATGAGAACTCAAAAACACCCCTAAATTGTGAAGAATTTTCTACATTTTTCACGGAGAAGGCGAAATCGCTAGAAGTAGAGCTCAAAAACGCCGTGGCAAACCTTCCCATCGAACCAATGCCTACGAGTGATACCGCCGCTACAACGGAGAGTACCATGACAAAAAATGAGGCAAGTTGGGATACTTTCGAACTATATGACCAGCACAATATCGCCAAAACTCTTTCTGAAATAAAACCAAACAACCACTACCAAGATCCCCTTCCTGCAAAATGTGTAAAAGAAATCAATCACGTCTTGGTTCCAATATGGACCGAAATAATAAATGCCTCACTATCACAAGGGATCCTCCCTGACTGCCTAAAAACAGGTCAAGTTGCTCCCATAATCAAAAAACCCTCAGCAGATAGATCAGACCCAAACAACTTTCGCCCAGTGACCAACATCCCGCTACTGGCCAAACTAATTGAGAAATGCGTACAGAACCAACTAAGCCAACACATCACCAGGTTCTCATTGCTTGATGAATGCCAATCAGGATTCAGAGCAGGGCACAGCACTGAAACAGCGATCCTCCATATTGTTGATGATGCACTACAGGCACTTGACCAAAACAAAGCATGCCTACTGATTCTCCTAGATCTGTCCTCGGCCTTCGACACGGTAAATCACGAAGCATTACTGACCAGGTTACGGGACAGGATGGGACTGTCAGGAACTGTGCTGAAATGGTTTAACTCTTTTCTACAAAACAGGACACAGCGATTCCTGGTCAACCAGTCAATCTCACCTCCATGCCCTATTTCAATTGGAGTCCCTCAAGGATCAACGTTATCCCCAGATCTGTTTAACCTTTACGTCGAACCGCTTACAGAAATTCTCCAAAAATCACAGATATCCTATCACATGTATGCAGATGACACACAAATATACTTAAAGATCTCATCCCTAAAAGACATGGAACTAGTGAACAAGACTCTAAAAATGGCTCTACAATGGTTAACTACCAACCAGCTGAAGCTGAATGCTCACAAAACAGAGTTCCTACTAATATCACCAGCTAGGAGCCATACGGAAATAAAGGAATGGACGAAAGTGGTGACTGCGCTAAACTGCACCCCAACACTAATCAAGTCAGCGAAATCGCTAGGAATCACACTGGACGAGAATCTGGACATGAAAGCCCACATCAACTCAATGGCTAAAAATGCCCGATTCCACCTGAACTACTTAAGAAAATTGAAACCATTCATCTCAGAGGCGGATCTCAAATTGGCAATCCAATCCTTAGTTATCTCGAGGATTGAATATGGCTGCACCACCTTAGCTGGATTACCAAAAATGTCCACAGCGCCATTGAAAGCATGCCTAAACGCAGCGGCAAGAATTATCACCAGATCTAGGAAATACGATCATATATCGCCACACTTGAAAGCTTTAAGCTGGCTACCCTATGAAGCAAGAATCCAAATGAAGATAGCATGTATCACCCATAAAGCGCTACACCACAACACCCCAAGATACCTAGCGAAGAAAATCCAGCTATCGGGAGGTAATCGACCAGCGAGGAGTACTGAGGAATTGCTACTACGGCCAGCCTTTTTCCACAAGAAAAAAACCTATGACAGAGCGTTCTCGGGAGCTGCCCCTAGAATATGGAACTCACTCCCTCCTAACATCAGGAAGATCCAAAATGTGGCATCATTTAAGCGAGAAGTGAAGAGCTTTCTGATGAAGAAATACACTACCTAGAGTAGAACATTCACGAACTGATAATGACCTAACTATCATACTTGCTTACACATTTTACTTATGATAGAAGTATACCCACTATTGACTATTAACGCTAACTGCACACGTGTTCTTGTATATTTATCATCTACCTCATATTTGTTATCCGTATAACTGTCTGATATATGTGTCTTTCTCCTTACGCCTTCTATGTTAAGCGCTCTGATACCCACGGGTCTTGTTCGCGCTATACAAAACTTTATAATAAATAAATAATAAATAAATAAATAAATAAATAAATAGAGCATCTGTGTGACATTCAGGGACAGTTTCCTCAATGAATGGCTACCTTCAGGACAGCTACTTGTGCGTCTCCCTCAACCCTTGTGGGACATTGCAAACTGGGGAGTGGAAAATCTAAGGTTGCTTGAGTTTGGATCTAAGGTTTTGTCTTCTGCTTTACTTGGGTGGTGATGGAGGGGGCATTACATTGACAAGAGCTATGTCACATGTGCATTGTCTGTTTTCTTTGTCTGTCAGCCTATTAGTTGGTGCACCTTCATGTGAGGGCAAGGACTGAGTTGAGGACAAGGTTTGAGGAGGCAACGACTCAATTGCTTGCAAGTATTGTTTTCAATCTAGTTCTGTCTTACTTATCTTAGTTCTTCCGAAGAAGTAGTCTCACAGATTGTGGACTCGCAGGGATCTCCAAGCTTTTCTGTACTGAGAGCTACTTATGTTCAATGAAACGCATTGAGAGCTCCTAATATTTTGTTATATGTATATCAATTCAACGAAGCAAAAGGTTTCTATTTAAATAAGCTGGGCTGCACAAAGGTGAGCTACTCAGATGTAGCTGGAGAGCTACAGTAGCTTACGAGCTGGGGATGCTTGAATACTTTCAAAGGAAGATTGGCAGTAAGCAGGCCAGATATATCTTGCCCAGAGAGAAAACGAGTGATGTAGAGGGTTGTCCACAGGTGGAGGATGTTTTGTAGTTAAAGTAACTGGGGTGAGGAAGGCTGTTGAATCATTTCACCTAGCAAAGAAAGGATGAGGAAGAGGGAATCAGAGTACTGAAATTACCGGTGAGTAATCCGGTCATGTACTAGTTGTCTTGTTCTGTGAAGCATGGTATAAGCTGCCTTAGCATGATTTTTAGCTGAAAAATATTTAAGCAGCCTTCTTTTTTGACTCCATAGGACCGGGAACCTTTGCGTTCCATATTGCTGAGAGATGTACAGAAGACCCATGAATGTCTGGTGAAATCCGGGTAACTAACTGTTTTGCTGCAAAGTTGTTTCTTAAATGCTTTCAAACATATTGCCCTCTGAAGATGCACTGTAAACAAACACAAGTATAAGAAAAAAATATTTGCATCTGTGCCAACACATCTATGGATACATATTAACTACCTATCCTTGTTCTTCTCTACCAATGACCTATCTTTGACACAGAGGGCCTGATCCACAGAGCAATTTACAAGTGCAAGTCCTACTTTAACAAATACATGGTCCAGCCTTGGAGTGCAAGAGATTCACAAAAGGTGACCATGTACTCATAACATACTTTTACTCAAGTGCATTTTTACCCTCACATTGGAGTATTATTGTGCATGGATAAAACTTACTCAGGTGGTGGGAAGGGGTTGTTCCATGGTGAGGTTTCCCTGGAATGTTAGGGAACACCCATAAACACCCATATTCTCAAAGTCCTTTTAGATGCCTTTCTACTATGGATATGGTTGGAGATTTACTTCTGGCAAAGGGTGGAAACTGGGAAGCCGAAGAGTGTACCCAGAAAATTGATGGGGTGCAGGGGAAGAGGTTTCTCCATAGGGGAAACTATGTTCTCACTGAAAGTCATAAACGCTGCCCTACCTGCGAAGATTAAAAAAAAGAAAAAAATCAATGCATTGGGTCCAGATATTTTTCCTTTCATCAGACCCACATCTTGCCATTTTTCAGAAATGGAAAATATGGTTTGTTTCATGCTCTATGCACCATGGGCGAGAACTTCGCGCAGGCACCCCAATTGCACTTTATTTTTATTGTCTTGCATCTCACCAGAAAGGGAATAGACATCTACCGTATTGAACACCTTAAACTAAAGGAAGAATGTATACATTGTATTTATATCCAACTATCTAATTTACAGTGTTCAATATAGTTCTTCATTATTCCCCCAATGATGGGATCTTTATCCCGAAATGCCTGGGGAATGGTGAGAATGTTGAATGGGGAAATTAACCCAGCAATATGAGATTCTATCATATAACAGTGTTTATTTAAAACTAAGAATGACTGATATACATTCTCAAAGTTAATATATTAGGGATCATCAAGTATGCAAACTCAGGCGATTTTTTTAGTGTGCCCTTCTGGTAGAACCTCATCTCGTATATCCAATATGGGCACATTAATTTATGGCCATCAGTGTCACCCCGGGGTAACCTCGATATTACAGTCATAATGTCAATGTTGATAATAATACATGTCGATTACCATTGTTACACTCCATTCCAATATGGCCGATATATTATGATCATGTCCTGAGCTCAGCATCACTACACATGTATATACCTTGTTGTCATTGTAAAAGCTAAATGCATTGTTTAATTTTGGTGGTTGACTAATTATGTGATAGTAGGCAAAACAGTTTGAATTCCGAGATCGTGAAACCATAACTAACGATGAATTTTATACGATCTTTGAGCTGAGGAGAATGATTGAACATTTCATAATGAGTCTGTCATGAAATATATCAGCGTAGTGGTTGTGCAGTAATCTCATTGAGTGGTGTAGACAAGATATACACATGTAAACAATGGGAACGAGTTGCGGGCACGTGACCGCGTTGTCAGCCAATAAGATCAAACGTTAAAGACAGAATGGTGTACGTGATCCTAACCAGATGGCTATTGGCGAGGAGGAGAGGCAGATTGAAACAGCTCATTTTTGTAAGTAACGGACACGGAACGCTGGTCGTTCCGACTAGGAAATAACCGCAAAAGACATAGATGTTTTATTAACTTTGGATTTTCGTATTGACACAGTGTAAGGAACTGTTTATTAGACATGACATAGAATGAGACTCGTAGCATTATTATGTTCGCTTTCATTTTGCACTGTACTGCGTTTTATGTATCATTCAGAACATAGCTTTGGGCTCAATATTGTTCTTTGTTCTTTCCATAGAGACCCCTGATGAAGGGTCCATTTGTACCCGAAATGCATTGGGTTTAATGTGAAATACGTCCAAAAAAATGAAATTTGCTGATATTTTGAAAAAATGAAGTAATGAGATGAGAAAATTATCATCAATAAATATTACAGAGAAAAACGATAAAAGAAGCATTCCGAATGAATTTTTGATTGAATATTGATGACTTAGGAATAGGACCACGTGGTCCAAAGCTAAGTGTGCACACCTCACAACTGGGAGTAGTACCCCTACCCCCATCTATGTACAACTACACATTCATTTATGGTTCAGAAACTATTAAAGCAGTAAAATTAAGCGAATAATAAGAATGGTGAATAAGTGAGTGAAGTTTACAATTGGAATCATACCTGTGGGTATTTGTTGTGAGGCCCTGTGCTCCATACCCCTGTAGTTTATGATATTCGAGGTACTGGCAACTCCAAGGTCTGAGGTAATGGGGAATACACGTGGAACCTTTACGATTCCCTCAGCTACAGTATTGGGTGCAAATACCAGGGTGTGGAATTAGTGCAAACCGTATAATTATGGCAGAGCACATATCTATGGTTACCCGCCCCAAGAGATTTACCAAGGACTTCACACGTGGACTATACCTGAATGTATATCTAACTTTGAGCTTTCTCTTGGCCCAAGGGCCGAAACATGATGGTTTCCTGCAGTGCTCTATTGTCTTATGTATACAGAAAATGTTGCCCATTTCTTATTTGTATGAAATATTTTCAAAGTCAAAAGACCATTCTCGTACTGCGTGAATAATGTTCTTTGCTCAGTGGACAAAATATACATTTCAGCACTCTTCAATTACACGGTTGGTCAGCCAACCACAGGGAGGTCTGCCTCCCGGGCAGATTGGGAGGGTGGCACAGTGCAGGACTGCCATTTTGTTTTGGGCTACATTTATTGCCCATTTTAGCCCAAAGTATATAGTGGGGTTAGCTGGGCTCCCTGCCCCCATATTAGGTTCTGGGGACCTGGTGACTTGTGGCAGGTTTAGAAGGAAAGTCCTTGCTGCGTTTGCACACATAACGTTACAGCCTACAGGCGCTCAAAGATGCTACAGGGCCACACCAGATGACTTATGGCTTTTTTGATTTTGACAAATATCAGATATTGTCTGACTGATAAAGTCTGAAAAACTATGTCTGTAAAAATAGATGAGAAACTCAAAACTGGTTCTTGGTAATCGTTTATTCCTAGATATTATAACACAATACAGATGTTTGTAGTTCTGCCTTCCTAATAATGATTGTGTGTACCAAAAATATGAGATGGTTCACTGCACAAATCCACACAATTTCACTGATACACTCTTCCCCCTGCCGCAGATGAAAACAAGACCAACTGCAACTGTCAATCCTGCAGAGAACACAAAGTGCGTGCATTATATGGAGTTTGTGTGGTTCATAGTTCACCATGGGCCACCATTTCTTGTCAAGAAGAACCACATGATTCGGCCATAATCCTGATACTTCACAAGCAGAATTTACAATGGCATGTTTTCTTAGTCTAAATTGTTACTACTGAATTTGTGGAAAAAGGGTGCATTTTGTCATTTCGCAATTTATCAAAAAATGTCACCCAGGCCTAGTCTTAAATTCATTCTGACTAATAAGAGCTAGCTTTTACCCACTACAAAAATACTTTCCTCTCTTGTGGTCTTTTAGCTATTCTGTTAATCTTAACATTTACAGTTGAACCACGCACCTGAAAGATTGGATTAGCACACTTAAAAATGTTTTTCCCAAAAGGAAAGTTTAGGACCGCAAACGTGCTCGACTTATACGGTACCCCTGTTCTTGTACTCAAATCTCCACCATGAAGTGTCCCTACCTCTGCTTGACTGTTTCCTATATGTTTTAGTTCCTTAGAACTTGGTGGATGATAGGAAATGCGAAGTTATGTTAGTGTGACACAGCTATTGTACCATTTCACGTTTCCTGATCTTTCTGGTGGGCGCGAGTTATAGAAGGCCCTCCTTCCACTCTTCTACAATTACGGGGCATGTTTGTAGTTTTGCTGGTTTGTAGCTGGCTATGTCATTTTTGTAAAGTAGTGGGGTTTAGGCCAACATACTTCGGAATAGTGCACACAGGCACAATATTGGGGTTACTGCAACTGGCCCATGACGCGTGCACTTGGCCTCTTTTATTAGGAGGGTCACCTGACACATGACGCTTGTAATAGGTGAGTGTAGAGTGTATGTACAGCACATTCCTGGAACACTACAATGTGTCTGGCAGGACACTACATCCCTCCCAAACTTTCTTGAAAAAAGAGATGAACAAGTGCAACCTGTGGGAAAGAACAAACAAACAAACCACAGCACTGAGTCTCTTCAGGCCATCAGCTGGGCATTACTGAATCTCTTGACTGCATGTCCATGAGGTTTTAGTCCAACTCGGCAATCTAATTTAGAGCGGCCTGATCTCATGGTGTTGGAGGCTGTTCACATAGTTCAATGTGGGTGCTTCCAGAGCGATGTAGGAGTCCACTGTGGAGATCTCTTTGAAGGCGCTCAGGCTCCTTGGACGGCACACCTGCAAAGACTGAGGATGACATTGATGAATGGGAGTCTTCCTTGAAGGCCATGATGTTTCCCAGTGCTTGTTGGTGGAGCAGCTTCAGACTTTCCTCTCGTGCCAGGACTCCCCTCTCACAGGAATTTCCTTGAGGCTTCTTCTGCCGGGCTGCCGGAGGACTGTGTGGACTTTGCGGGCCTCGTAGGTTTCGTGAATGCGTCGCTGAGGAACTGTCAACAGGACAACATCCAAGTCACTCTTTCAGCCACAAAAGGTGGTTGTCTCAGGGTCTGTGTGTTACATCCATCAGGGCTCAGGGGCACTCTTTGGCAGATCTCAGGTTCAAGGAAGCTCACAGAAGGTTTCTGGGTGGCCAGCTTCCCACGGTGCCAGGAAAGCTTTGTTAACCTGTGTTTTTTTGACAGCATACGGCACCACTCTGGTGAAACAATGCTCCTTAGGTGGTTGTGATGATGCACCTGGTAAGGAGAACGATCTTAACATCTAACAACTTGGGCTACAGGTGGAGATATCTTGCTTGGAGTAAGGATACTAGAGGGACATTGTAGCCTCTTACAGTTCATCTTCGACATGTGCAGTTACTAGCAGGGATATCATCTATGTCAAGCAGACAGTGACAGCTGACTGGACGGTCCCACTGTGAAGCTTGCGGCTTGCGGAAGCTTGCGGCCTGGGAACAGTTCATGGTTGATGGTTACTTACAGTTGGTCCTCCCTCAGAGCTGTCTCCAGTGACGTATCTGCACCCTGATGGCTGGCTTGTGTTGATGGATGCCCTCTCCAGTATTGGCACGAGTCCTCAGTCTTATCGCTCTTCTCCCTTTTCTCTTGCACACCTGTGTTGGTTGTTGTTCACGCTGTGGCATTGTGCCACTCTCTTCAACTCTTTCGGGTTGTGGCATCATGCCATGCTTTTCTCTACTTCCGACCAAGTTACTCATAGTAATGTAATTTACAACAAGGGGTGGTGATGGACAGAGTCTCTGAATTAAGCAGAGTACTCTCACCCAGTCAAGAGATCAGGGCTAGATCCAACACCGTTTTTTAGCTCATTGCACCATCCCAGTTTCAGAACCTGGCTGTATGCAAATTAGTCTGTCCCTGGCCCAGTGCATCATGGGAACAGGGCAGACCAGACTACAAAAGCCAATTCTTACACTGGGAAGGAAACAAGCTTCCGGGGACCGGTTTCTGCCATTTCAGGCGTCTTCGGCCCAGCTTGCTTGAATCCTGATGGTGCAATAAGCAAGGGACTCACATCTGAGTATACCCTTCCACGCTTAGGGTGGACAAAATAATTTACAACAAGGGGTGGTGATGGACAGAGTCTCTGAATTAAGCAGAGTACTCTCACCCAGTCAAGAGATCAGGGCTAGATCCAACACCGTTTTTTAGCTCATTGCACCATCCCAGTTTCAGAACCTGGCTGTATGCAAATTAGTCTGTCCCTGGCCCAGTGCATCATGGGAACAGGGCAGACCAGACTACAAAAGCCAATTCTTACACTGGGAAGGAAACAAGCTTCCGGGGACCGGTTTCTGCCATTTCAGGCGTCTTCGGCCCAGCTTGCTTGAATCCTGATGGTGCAATGAGCAAGGGACTCACATCTGAGTATACCCTTCCACGCTTAGGGTGGACAAAATAATTTACAACAAGGGGTGGTGATGGACAGAGTCTCTGAATTAAGCAGAGTACTCTCACCCAGTCAAGAGATCAGGGCTAGATCCAACACCGTTTTTTAGCTCATTGCACCATCCCAGTTTCAGAACCTGGCTGTATGCAAATTAGTCTGTCCCTGGCCCAGTGCATCATGGGAACAGGGCAGACCAGACTACAAAAGCCAATTCTTACACTGGGAAGGAAACAAGCTTCCGGGGACCGGTTTCTGCCATTTCAGGCGTCTTCGGCCCAGCTTGCTTGAATCCTGATGGTGCAATGAGCAAGGGACTCACATCTGAGTATACCCTTCCACGCTTAGGGTGGACAAAATAATTTACAACAAGGGGTGGTGATGGACAGAGTCTCTGAATTAAGCAGAGTACTCTCACCCAGTCAAGAGATCAGGGCTAGATCCAACACCGTTTTTTAGCTCATTGCACCATCCCAGTTTCAGAACCTGGCTGTATGCAAATTAGTCTGTCCCTGGCCCAGTGCATCATGGGAACAGGGCAGACCAGACTACAAAAGCCAATTCTTACACTGGGAAGGAAACAAGCTTCCGGGGACCGGTTTCTGCCATTTCAGGCGTCTTCGGCCCAGCTTGCTTGAATCCTGATGGTGCAATGAGCAAGGGACTCACATCTGAGTATACCCTTCCACGCTTAGGGTGGACAAAATAATTTACAACAAGGGGTGGTGATGGACAGAGTCTCTGAATTAAGCAGAGTACTCTCACCCAGTCAAGAGATCAGGGCTAGATCCAACACCGTTTTTTAGCTCATTGCACCATCCCAGTTTCAGAACCTGGCTGTATGCAAATTAGTCTGTCCCTGGCCCAGTGCATCATGGGAACAGGGCAGACCAGACTACAAAAGCCAATTCTTACACTGGGAAGGAAACAAGCTTCCGGGGACCGGTTTCTGCCATTTCAGGCGTCTTCGGCCCAGCTTGCTTGAATCCTGATGGTGCAATGAGCAAGGGACTCACATCTGAGTATACCCTTCCACGCTTAGGGTGGACAAAATAATTTACAACAAGGGGTGGTGATGGACAGAGTCTCTGAATTAAGCAGAGTACTCTCACCCAGTCAAGAGATCAGGGCTAGATCCAACACCGTTTTTTAGCTCATTGCACCATCCCAGTTTCAGAACCTGGCTGTATGCAAATTAGTCTGTCCCTGGCCCAGTGCATCATGGGAACAGGGCAGACCAGACTACAAAAGCCAATTCTTACACTGGGAAGGAAACAAGCTTCCGGGGACCGGTTTCTGCCATTTCAGGCGTCTTCGGCCCAGCTTGCTTGAATCCTGATGGTGCAATGAGCAAGGGACTCACATCTGAGTATACCCTTCCACGCTTAGGGTGGACAAAATAATTTACAACAAGGGGTGGTGATGGACAGAGTCTCTGAATTAAGCAGAGTACTCTCACCCAGTCAAGAGATCAGGGCTAGATCCAACACCGTTTTTTAGCTCATTGCACCATCCCAGTTTCAGAACCTGGCTGTATGCAAATTAGTCTGTCCCTGGCCCAGTGCATCATGGGAACAGGGCAGACCAGACTACAAAAGCCAATTCTTACACTGGGAAGGAAACAAGCTTCCGGGGACCGGTTTCTGCCATTTCAGGCGTCTTCGGCCCAGCTTGCTTGAATCCTGATGGTGCAATGAGCAAGGGACTCACATCTGAGTATACCCTTCCACGCTTAGGGTGGACAAAATAATTTACAACAAGGGGTGGTGATGGACAGAGTCTCTGAATTAAGCAGAGTACTCTCACCCAGTCAAGAGATCAGGGCTAGATCCAACACCGTTTTTTAGCTCATTGCACCATCCCAGTTTCAGAACCTGGCTGTATGCAAATTAGTCTGTCCCTGGCCCAGTGCATCATGGGAACAGGGCAGACCAGACTACAAAAGCCAATTCTTACACTGGGAAGGAAACAAGCTTCAGACACTCTGTTCATCACCACCCCCTTTTCTGTATCGTTTTTGGGCACTATAGGTGTGGCAGGGTATACTCAGACATGAGTCCCTTTCTCACTGCTCCATCAGGATTCAAGCAAGCCGGGCCGAAGAGGCTGAAATGCCAGAAACCGGTCCCCGGTAGCTTGTCTCCTTTCTGGTGAAGAATTGGCTTGGTAGTTTGGTCTGCCCTGTTCCCATGATGCACTGGGCCAGGGACAGAGTAATTTGCATATAGCCAGGTTCTGAGCTGGGATGGGGCAGTGAGATAAATAACGGTGATGGATCAAGCCCTGATCTTTGGACTGGGTAAGAGTGGTCTGCTTAATTCAGACACTCTGTTCATCACCACCCCCTTTTCTGTATCGTTTTTGGCCACTATAGGTGTGGCAGGGTATACTCAGACATGAGTCCCTTTCTCACTGCTCCATCAGGATTCAAGCAAGCCGGGCCGAAGAGGCTGAAATGCCAGAAACCGGTCCCCGGTAGCTTGTCTCCTTTCTGGTGAAGAATTGGCTTGGTAGTTTGGTCTGCCCTGTTCCCATGATGCACTGGGCCAGGGACAGAGTAATTTGCATATAGCCAGGTTCTGAGCTGGGATGGGGCAGTGAGATAAATAACGGTGATGGATCAAGCCCTGATCTTTGGACTGGGTAAGAGTGGTCTGCTTAATTCAGACACTCTGTTCATCACCACCCCCTTTTCTGTATCGTTTTTGGCCACTATAGGTGTGGCAGGGTATACTCAGACATGAGTCCCTTTCTCACTGCTCCATCAGGATTCAAGCAAGCCGGGCCGAAGAGGCTGAAATGCCAGAAACCGGTCCCCGGTAGCTTGTCTCCTTTCTGGTGAAGAATTGGCTTGGTAGTTTGGTCTGCCCTGTTCCCATGATGCACTGGGCCAGGGACAGAGTAATTTGCATATAGCCAGGTTCTGAGCTGGGATGGGGCAGTGAGATAAATAACGGTGATGGATCAAGCCCTGATCTTTGGACTGGGTAAGAGTGGTCTGCTTAATTCAGACACTCTGTTCATCACCACCCCCTTTTCTGTATCGTTTTTGGCCACTATAGGTGTGGCAGGGTATACTCAGACATGAGTCCCTTTCTCACTGCTCCATCAGGATTCAAGCAAGCCGGGCCGAAGAGGCTGAAATGCCAGAAACCGGTCCCCGGTAGCTTGTCTCCTTTCTGGTGAAGAATTGGCTTGGTAGTTTGGTCTGCCCTGTTCCCATGATGCACTGGGCCAGGGACAGAGTAATTTGCATATAGCCAGGTTCTGAGCTGGGATGGGGCAGTGAGATAAATAACGGTGATGGATCAAGCCCTGATCTTTGGACTGGGTAAGAGTGGTCTGCTTAATTCAGACACTCTGTTCATCACCACCCCCTTTTCTGTATCGTTTTTGGCCACTATAGGTGTGGCAGGGTATACTCAGACATGAGTCCCTTTCTCACTGCTCCATCAGGATTCAAGCAAGCCGGGCCGAAGAGGCTGAAATGCCAGAAACCGGTCCCCGGTAGCTTGTCTCCTTTCTGGTGAAGAATTGGCTTGGTAGTTTGGTCTGCCCTGTTCCCATGATGCACTGGGCCAGGGACAGAGTAATTTGCATATAGCCAGGTTCTGAGCTGGGATGGGGCAGTGAGATAAATAACGGTGATGGATCAAGCCCTGATCTTTGGACTGGGTAAGAGTGGTCTGCTTAATTCAGACACTCTGTTCATCACCACCCCCTTTTCTGTATCGTTTTTGGCCACTATAGGTGTGGCAGGGTATACTCAAACATGAGTCCCTTTCTCACTGCTCCATCAGGATTCAAGCAAGCCGGGCCGAAGAGGCTGAAATGCCAGAAACCGGTCCCCGGTAGCTTGTCTCCTTTCTGGTGAAGAATCGGCTTGGTAGTTTGGTCTGCCCTGTTCCCATGATGCACTGGGCCAGGGACAGAGTAATTTGCATATAGCCAGGTTCTGAGCTGGGATGGGGCAGTGAGATAAATAACGGTGATGGATCAAGCCCTGATCTTTGGACTGGGTAAGAGTGGTCTGCTTAATTCAGACACTCTGTTCATCACCACCCCCTTTTCTGTATCGTTTTTGGCCACTATAGGTGTGGCAGGGTATACTCAGACATGAGTCCCTTTCTCACTGCTCCATCAGGATTCAAGCAAGCCGGGCCGAAGAGGCTGAAATGCCAGAAACCGGTCCCCGGTAGCTTGTCTCCTTTCTGGTGAAGAATTGGCTTGGTAGTTTGGTTTGCCCTGTTCCCATGATGCACTGGGCCAGGGACAGAGTAATTTGCATATAGCCAGGTTCTGAGCTGGGATGGGGCAGTGAGATAAATAACGGTGATGGATCAAGCCCTGATCTTTGGACTGGGTAAGAGTGGTCTGCTTAATTCAGACACTCTGTTCATCACCACCCCCTTTTCTGTATCGTTTTTGGCCACTATAGGTGTGGCAGGGTATACTCAGACATGAGTCCCTTTCTCACTGCTCCATCAGGATTCAAGCAAGCCGGGCCGAAGAGGCTGAAATGCCAGAAACCGGTCCCCGGTAGCTTGTCTCCTTTCTGGTGAAGAATTGGCTTGGTAGTTTGGTCTGCCCTGTTCCCATGATGCACTGGGCCAGGGACAGAGTAATTTGCATATAGCCAGGTTCTGAGCTGGGATGGGGCAGTGAGATAAATAACGGTGATGGATCAAGCCCTGATCTTTGGACTGGGTAAGAGTGGTCTGCTTAATTCAGACACTCTGTTCATCACCACCCCCTTTTCTGTATCGTTTTTGGCCACTATAGGTGTGGCAGGGTATACTCAGACATGAGTCCCTTTCTCACTGCTCCATCAGGATTCAAGCAAGCCGGGCCGAAGAGGCTGAAATGCCAGAAACCGGTCCCCGGTAGCTTGTCTCCTTTCTGGTGAAGAATTGGCTTGGTAGTTTGGTCTGCCCTGTTCCCATGATGCACTGGGCCAGGGACAGAGTAATTTGCATATAGCCAGGTTCTGAGCTGGGATGGGGCAGTGAGATAAATAACGGTGATGGATCAAGCCCTGATCTTTGGACTGGGTAAGAGTGGTCTGCTTAATTCAGACACTCTGTTCATCACCACCCCCTTTTCTGTATCGTTTTTGGCCACTATAGGTGTGGCAGGGTATACTCAGACATGAGTCCCTTTCTCACTGCTCCATCAGGATTCAAGCAAGCCGGGCCGAAGAGGCTGAAATGCCAGAAACCGGTCCCCGGTAGCTTGTCTCCTTTCTGGTGAAGAATTGGCTTGGTAGTTTGGTCTGCCCTGTTCCCATGATGCACTGGGCCAGGGACAGAGTAATTTGCATATAGCCAGGTTCTGAGCTGGGATGGGGCAGTGAGATAAATAACGGTGATGGATCAAGCCCTGATCTTTGGACTGGGTAAGAGTGGTCTGCTTAATTCAGACACTCTGTTCATCACCACCCCCTTTTCTGTATCGTTTTTAGCCACTATAGGTGTGGCAGGGTATACTCAGACATGAGTCCCTTTCTCACTGCTCCATCAGGATTCAAGCAAGCCGGGCCGAAGAGGCTGAAATGCCAGAAACCGGTCCCCGGTAGCTTGTCTCCTTTCTGGTGAAGAATTGGCTTGGTAGTTTGGTCTGCCCTGTTCCCATGATGCACTGGGCCAGGGACAGAGTAATTTGCATATAGCCAGGTTCTGAGCTGGGATGGGGCAGTGAGATAAATAACGGTGATGGATCAAGCCCTGATCTTTGGACTGGGTAAGAGTGGTCTGCTTAATTCAGACACTCTGTTCATCACCACCCCCTTTTCTGTATCGTTTTTGGCCACTATAGGTGTGGCAGGGTATACTCAGACATGAGTCCCTTTCTCACTGCTCCATCAGGATTCAAGCAAGCCGGGCCGAAGAGGCTGAAATGCCAGAAACCGGTCCCCGGTAGCTTGTCTCCTTTCTGGTGAAGAATTGGCTTGGTAGTTTGGTCTGCCCTGTTCCCATGATGCACTGGGCCAGGGACAGAGTAATTTGCATATAGCCAGGTTCTGAGCTGGGATGGGGCAGTGAGATAAATAACGGTGATGGATCAAGCCCTGATCTTTGGACTGGGTAAGAGTGGTCTGCTTAATTCAGACACTCTGTTCATCACCACCCCCTTTTCTGTATCGTTTTTGGCCACTATAGGTGTGGCAGGGTATACTCAGACATGAGTCCCTTTCTCACTGCTCCATCAGGATTCAAGCAAGCCGGGCCGAAGAGGCTGAAATGCCAGAAACCGGTCCCCGGTAGCTTGTCTCCTTTCTGGTGAAGAATTGGCTTGGTAGTTTGGTCTGCCCTGTTCCCATGATGCACTGGGCCAGGGACAGAGTAATTTGCATATAGCCAGGTTCTGAGCTGGGATGGGGCAGTGAGATAAATAACGGTGATGGATCAAGCCCTGATCTTTGGACTGGGTAAGAGTGGTCTGCTTAATTCAGACACTCTGTTCATCACCACCCCCTTTTCTGTATCGTTTTTGGCCACTATAGGTGTGGCAGGGTATACTCAGACATGAGTCCCTTTCTCACTGCTCCATCAGGATTCAAGCAAGCCGGGCCGAAGAGGCTGAAATGCCAGAAACCGGTCCCCGGTAGCTTGTCTCCTTTCTGGTGAAGAATTGGCTTGGTAGTTTGGTCTGCCCTGTTCCCATGATGCACTGGGCCAGGGACAGAGTAATTTGCATATAGCCAGGTTCTGAGCTGGGATGGGGCAGTGAGATAAATAACGGTGATGGATCAAGCCCTGATCTTTGGACTGGGTAAGAGTGGTCTGCTTAATTCAGACACTCTGTTCATCACCACCCCCTTTTCTGTATCGTTTTTGGCCACTATAGGTGTGGCAGGGTATACTCAGACATGAGTCCCTTTCTCACTGCTCCATCAGGATTCAAGCAAGCCGGGCCGAAGAGGCTGAAATGCCAGAAACCGGTCCCCGGTAGCTTGTCTCCTTTCTGGTGAAGAATTGGCTTGGTAGTTTGGTCTGCCCTGTTCCCATGATGCACTGGGCCAGGGACAGAGTAATTTGCATATAGCCAGGTTCTGAGCTGGGATGGGGCAGTGAGATAAATAACGGTGATGGATCAAGCCCTGATCTTTGGACTGGGTAAGAGTGGTCTGCTTAATTCAGACACTCTGTTCATCACCACCCCCTTTTCTGTATCGTTTTTGGCCGCTATAGGTGTGGCAGGGTATACTCAGACATGAGTCCCTTTCTCACTGCTCCATCAGGATTCAAGCAAGCCGGGCCGAAGAGGCTGAAATGCCAGAAACCGGTCCCCGGTAGCTTGTCTCCTTTCTGGTGAAGAATTGGCTTGGTAGTTTGGTCTGCCCTGTTCCCATGATGCACTGGGCCAGGGACAGAGTAATTTGCATATAGCCAGGTTCTGAGCTGGGATGGGGCAGTGAGATAAATAACGGTGATGGATCAAGCCCTGATCTTTGGACTGGGTAAGAGTGGTCTGCTTAATTCAGACACTCTGTTCATCACCACCCCCTTTTCTGTATCGTTTTTGGCCACTATAGGTGTGGCAGGGTATACTCAGACATGAGTCCCTTTCTCACTGCTCCATCAGGATTCAAGCAAGCCGGGCCGAAGAGGCTGAAATGCCAGAAACCGGTCCCCGGTAGCTTGTCTCCTTTCTGGTGAAGAATTGGCTTGGTAGTTTGGTCTGCCCTGTTCCCATGATGCACTGGGCCAGGGACAGAGTAATTTGCATATAGCCAGGTTCTGAGCTGGGATGGGGCAGTGAGATAAATAACGGTGATGGATCAAGCCCTGATCTTTGGACTGGGTAAGAGTGGTCTGCTTAATTCAGACACTCTGTTCATCACCACCCCCTTTTCTGTATCGTTTTTGGCCACTATAGGTGTGGCAGGGTATACTCAGACATGAGTCCCTTTCTCACTGCTCCATCAGGATTCAAGCAAGCCGGGCCGAAGAGGCTGAAATGCCAGAAACCGGTCCCCGGTAGCTTGTCTCCTTTCTGGTGAAGAATTGGCTTGGTAGTTTGGTCTGCCCTGTTCCCATGATGCACTGGGCCAGGGACAGAGTAATTTGCATATAGCCAGGTTCTGAGCTGGGATGGGGCAGTGAGATAAATAACGGTGATGGATCAAGCCCTGATCTTTGGACTGGGTAAGAGTGGTCTGCTTAATTCAGACACTCTGTTCATCACCACCCCCTTTTCTGACTCATAGTAATGTGGCGTCTTGACAAGTGTTGCATATTGACTCCAAATGGGCATCTCGCTGGTCCTGTCTGGTTCTTAGGACTGTGTCTTTTCTTTGCTGCGGACCTGTCACAGGTCTGTCCTGTCGGTAGGACTTGATGCGCCTCTTTTTATGGACCTCTCACAGGTCTGGTCCCTTCCTTAGGGGTCTTCTTGGTGCTCCACCCCCTGTATGGATGGTCACCTTCATTCTGCTCTTTTTCCTTGTTCAAGGGCATGGTGCTTGCACCACGAGCTGTGCCATTGCAGCACTTGTTCCTGCCTAGGTTTGGGCATGCTTGCAGAGTTTGTCACTCCATATGCCACTCTCACTTATGGGCCAACTGTGGCCATTCAGTGCTGTGATGTGGCTGCTGGTGCTGCCCTTTCTGTTCAGCTTTGCTTCTTCCTTTCAGAGAGGCTCATCTCTCTCCTGGGCTCCTGCCCATGCTGTCAGGTTTGCTGGTGCAGTCCTCTGCGCACTTCTGACTTTGTGCACTCAGTCCTTCTTCATGGACGCCCTTTGCTGACACTTTGCATGCCCATTCTCCTGCTGTGGTGGTCATTCATCACTGGGGCATGCGGCGGTATCTCTTCAAATATAGTGGCGTTAGACAGCCGCTAAGGATTGTGTAGCTCTCACTTCTCTCCTCTGGGACCTTTTCGTTTTCATTGTGTGGCCTGCTCCCTCTGGCCAATACACAGTGGGCCTTCTCTGGGGAAGCAGATCTCTGGTTGCATGCAGTGTCAGTGGAACTTGCTGGCTTCAACAGTGTATTCACAACCATTCTTGCACCTTCTGGGGGGCTGGGGCAGCCTGGCTGACGCAGCGGTCTGTGCTGCTCTTCACAGAGGCTGCAGCCTGTGGTTCAGTGACTCTTGCTTCTCTCCTCCTTGTCCTCTTCTTAGGCTGTGCCCCTTCATAGACTTTGTTGCTTTGGCAGAAATGGCTTCACTATCTTGACTCTGACAGCTTTGGGGCTTCAGGGAGCTTTCTGGAGTTATTGACAGTCCTGCCCACTAAAATACTAGACTATGAACACCCAGTGGGTCCTTTCTACCTGTGTCTGTGTTTTACTGGTTGGGGCATTGCCGGCTTGAGCCTTGGTCATGTCTTACTTGATGTCGGTGGGGGTAGATATTGCAGATGCGGCTTATCTTTGCCCCTATTGGGTGACCACATACGAGTCACTCAGTCCTGCTGCTTAGGTAGGGGCCTCACAGGGGGTTTTCATGCACTTTGCTGAGAGGGCGCTCTTCCTCTCCAGGACAGATATCGGCAGGCATGGGCATATACAGGCACAGGCCATGTCGTACCTTGATGGGAAAGTCCGGGCGCTTTTTTTTGTCAGACCTGACCTTTCCTTGTCGCTGCCCGCTAATTCATGCAGCCACTCAGCAGGCAGACGGCAGCGGGGGCATCAGACTGTTGGAAGTGAACAGTCTCTTCTCTCTCCTTTTTCATGGTGAGGAGATGGTTACTCCTCTCTCCACGGGCTGTCGTGCTAGCAGCAGGTGCAGGGGATGTCTTAGACTAATGCCACTTCCCGTACAGGGAACTGCAGAGTTGCAGTCAGAAAACACGTGGGATCAGACCTGCTCGTCGCCATTGTAAATGAGTGGGCTCTTGGTCCTCATACTTGGGAATAATGCACACAGACACAATATTAGGGTTACTGGAACTGGCCCAGGGCACGTGCGCCCAGCCCCTTTTATTAGCATGGTCACCTGACCGATGAATCCTGTGATGGGTGGGTGTAGAGTGTATGTACAGCACACTCCAGGAACACTAGAACGTATCCGACGGGACACTACAACTTTCTCCTGCTTTGCCGTTCTGTGTAGCCGCCTACTTTCCTGTGTGATGTTGCTGTACAGATTGTAGAGCGAGGAAAGAATTGAGTGGAAATAACTGAATGTTGCCACGTACTTGTGAGGTCATTTCTGGTTGATCTGCACTTTGGGTGATGTTCATGTTTGCAAAGGCTATAACGTTGTGTTTATTTGGTTGGGAGGATGTCATCGTTTCCTATGAAGGAAGGAGCAGTTTGGAAACTCGTTCATCTTCCCAGGAAATCAAAGTGCCGAAAGCTTTCACGTAAGCGAGGAGATAGGGGAATTTGTCCTCAGTGGTAGCTGACAGTTTAACGAAGAATAAATATTGACCAGATCGTTTTCCTTAAACTGTGATCCCAATTGGGGATATTAATTGACAAGTTGTGATTTAAGTTCTTCAGTAATGCGCCATTGCTTCTGTTTTATAACATATATTATTTATTTAGTTGTTAGTTATTTTGCCCCTTTATGTGGAGCGAGCTAGAGCTATTTGGCTAACAGAGTCCTTGACAGCAAACAAATCTTATCAAACAAGAGAGCACTAAAATGAACCTTGATTACAGGATGCCAAATTACAAGAAATAAGATGTGCATTCAAGTGAAAGGTAAAACATACCAACATAAAAACAGGCCATAGAAAAAGAAGCATGGGGTCGCTGTTGGGATCCTGCATTAGAACAAAATACAGAGAGGAAGTTAGTAATATAGACGTGTACAAATATAGAGTGTTGCCTCCACAGCTGTAAGTTTGGCCAGTGGGGAGGAGCCTGGTGCCATGTCACTTTCTGGGGAAATACAATGAAGCCTGTCAAAAAGAGTGTTGGTGGAGCAATATCCTTTTCATAAAGACTTAATAAGAGAGATTTGTCCTGATAGCGGGTGGGGTGAAGTCCCTTGGCCATTGCTTAATTTGTAAAATAACTAGTGCTGGGGTCAAAATATTTGCTCAGCAGCTGCCGGCAAAAGATTGTGGTGCCGAATAATGAGGCTGTGTAGTCTTGTTTCCACCTCATGCATCCGTCACCAGACAGTGCCCCTTTTTTTTCACTCCTGCACTTTCTTTTTCATATCTGTTTTCTCATTTTGTCACTGTTTCTCCGTTTTTCTCTTCCTCCTTTTTCCCCCTTTTGTGTTTTCCTCTCTCTTGTTCTAGTCAAAGTCTGATTAGGAAAAACAAGTGCTGGCATAGGAATGAGGCGTGGCAAGGACTGTGGGAATGTGCCCTGTTGACAGTAGGGTGAGACAAGGGACTATTGGATGTGAGGAGAGCAACGTTTTGTGAGACAGCAAATAGAACAGAAATTGATAGTCCTAAAGCTTAAGGTGAGACATAAAAAAAATGTCAATCAACAACAAAAATCTATGATCCCACCCCCACCCCCACCCCCATCAAGAGAGGATCTTGCAGTCACAGTTTCCTCGAATATGTAGAGAATAGCAGCAGGCAGGTAGGTCTTTAAGTAATAGAAAGCTTAATCCAATTCTGGAGTACTCCAGGGAAGTGAATGGGCGTCAGGAGAAATCCAGATCCTCGTTGAAGACCTGTTGGTGGAGGAGTAGAGTCTATCGTTTGAGGCAATCAGGCGGTACCATGTCGCCACTTCACTGATAAGTTGGTCTTGTAATGGCAGCCAGGCCATACTACAAGTCCGCTTAGAAGAATTATCCTCTAAATGCATTAGTGCGCTCCAGAAACTGTCTTGCCTCAGTGCCTTCAGGTATGCTTGTCAGATGTGCAAGACTGACTTCTGTATGTAACTATCTCTAAAGCCAATTACCTAGCTGTAATTGTTCAAAAAATCTCTTCAAATTCACGGTCAAGTAAATGGATTTTCTTAACTTGTGTATTTATTATCAGTTATTTCATGATCTTCTGTGCAATTTCCTGTACACGTACATATGTTCGTTAGACCACATTCAGACAATCAACAAACACGTTATTGCACTGTACAACATTGTACATTGCTTTAACATTGCTAATACTGTAATAACATAAAATTCAAAACATGCTCTTATGACCAGTCTGATACTATACAAAATGCAGAGGTTTCAATTGCTAATATTATATATATAGGGACCATCTTAGTATTAGTGTCCCCTGAGGGTCCTAGATCAGTTCTGTTACAGTAGACTTTTGAGTTAAGTCTTTTTTGGAAGTCTACTCTATGACTTTTTTTTTGTAGAGTTTTATATAGCACGAACTAGACCCGAACCAGGTATCAGAGCGCTTTACATAGCACAAGTTACATTTTACAGGAGGACACACACTTTCATTTTTAGGCACGGGGAGATTAATTGATTTGCCCAGAATCACAGGAGATGTTGGCGTCGTTACCGAGACTCGAACCCAGATCCCCGAGGTCGAGCGCCTTAGCCGTTATGCTAACTCCTCTCCTCTAACTCCTCTCTTGGACTTTCGTCCAAGGAAGACATTCCCCAAGTTTTCCATCAACGCGTTTCAAACCTCTTATTTTTTTGGGTTCTCCTCAGGATCCTGACTGGTAAATTCTCGTTATTTTTGGATTAGAACTCATTCATTTTGCTTTTCAAGGATTCCTCTTCCATGTTAAATCGGTTTCCTTCTGTCCCCCTTTAAAGTTCATATTTTATTTAAAGTTTGCATCAGGCTCAGCACCTCTCTGTTTCCTGCTTGCTTCAGTTTTCGGCGCTACTCTTGTAATAATAATAATGCTTTAGTTTACCCTAAAGAATTATTGACATGGTTCCCCTTTTTTATTTAAATTAGTTTTTTATCAGTAATGTATTTTCTGTGCAACATTTGTATTCATCATTTCCTGCATATATTTGTGCATGTATTTGTGTAGCAGCTACCATAGAGATAGCAGCCACGTAGTGGTGGATGGGAAAAAATCTGCAGTTTTTTTGTAAACACTCACAGATTGCTTTGCTGTAGGCAAATAGAAGTTTTTTTGATCAATGAACACACAAATTGATGAATATCAGCTAGACAGAATGCTTTTTTTCGGGCAATGTGGTATCACAAGACACAAAGAATGGAAAGAACGTTTCTTATAATTTGTGTTGGAAGCCATTTCTACTGGTCCCAGATGGCAGAGAAGTCTAAATAGTACTGCAATGCCTACATGGCCTGTCATCCGTGGCATGTAAGGAGGTCAGGATAAGGCACCATTTATCCTATGCAAATAGTGGAGACAACATTTTCTAATAATGAGGGCAGGCTTTGGCCGCTTTACTCCAAGTCTTTAGCAAGTAGCACATATATCAGGGTTGTAGTAAATCATACAACAAATTACCAGAGGCAGTGCTTCACAGGACTGTCACACCTCCTTCTGTGGAAAGGACGTACTTGATATAGTTTTCCAAGTGAGGCTTCTTAAGAAGAAATTCTCTCACAGCAGGTAAAAGTTCCTATCAGTATCTAAAACAGACCTGGGATTATTACTGGAAATCTAAGCATGTTCTGCTAGTAGGCTTGTTCAGATATTCAATAAGACCCTCTAGGGCATTCCTGGAACAATTGAGGTTTTCCTCAGGTTGAAACCTGTCCTCCTGTTACCATCATGCCTCTTCTGTTTGCTTCCCATGAGGTGCTCCAGCTGGAAGTGGATGTCAGCCCTTTCAGCTTCCATTAGGACATCTGGAGTGGTGTAATGAACCTGTGTGAGAGGAGTTGGAGCACAATCCATGGAAAACAATAAAATAATATCGTAAAATTCCTGCTGGATCTCAGGCCCATGAATGCACAGTGCATGAAAAAAACAGTATGAGCCTGGAGAACTGTCATGATCTGATGTACCAGTGGTTTGATAAAAAGGCTACTCTGGTGATTTACTTTACCTCTTGTAAACCACTGAACCTATCCTATGTGACACAGATGGAAATAGGAACAAGCATTACAAAGCCAATGCTATTTGCCAGTGCTGTTAAACATCAGCAAAAACAAAAGCTTTTTTCCAATGCTGTTCAGCATCAGCAATTTTTTTTTTAAAAAGAGCACATTTTAAGTGAAAGTATCTATGAGAACTCTTGCATGTGTATGCGTCATGACGAATGCACATGTGTCCAGTATGATGCATGCATGCATGCCCAGCAAGACGATGTAGGCATCCTTCAGGGTGTTTGAGGGCATCATGAGACAAGACTAGTGCTTGCCTCTAGTTACTGAGTCCTAGACCTAGGATTATCCCCTTTCCCTTCTCTTTCTGTTGGTAGGCGACTCTTTTTGCGCCCAGCCTTGGAACAGTTACCCCCCGTTTTTGATTTGTATGTAGACAAAAGAGCACGGGTACTGGACCACAACTAGCTCCTAGTCTCCCCTCTCTTGAAATATATATTTAAACCAATTCTACTATGCAACAAGTATCCAGAGCTCGAATACACATACTTAGCTGGGAAATGTAAAAAACCTGGCTCAGGACCATGGCCTCTGGGCCCTATAGGTTTTAACTGCGGACAACTTAGCAGGGATTGGCTATCTGGGAGTTGATTGTTGGCAGAACAGAGGGTAACTTTACTACTACATGTTTTGACTTGGAGGCACAAAGGAGGGCTTCTCCTATTTATTCAGATGACCCATCTTAGGAGCAAGAGACAGCCTCTCTGGTGGCAGGTTTTATCATCTTGAAACACAGTGGTCTTCAATCATTGGTACAGGAAAATCTGGTACTTCAACCACCAGCCACACAAAACATTCCTGGTCTCTGGAAGACTCCATCTGAAGAAGACTCCTGATGAAAGAAGAAGACTCGCACAAGGGCTCACGAACTCCTAACTCCTGCTGGCCCCAGGGACTGAAAACATACTCTCACTGGGTAAGTAGTTGGCCTGCTGTTTCCTGCTTTAGTGACACAAAAAAACAGAAGTACTCCTGATGCCAAAAAAAGCCCATCTGATTCAGAAAGACTGGACCCTGTAGGAGATGTGGCTGGGCTGGAGAGAGACCTGGAAGCTACAAGCCTGACCTGAGCGGCTGTGGGTTGTAGGGCTATCATGGAGGAATTTCACCCGGGGGGGTGGCTTGGCAAGCAATAGAGTCAGGCGTGTAGCTGCGGAGCTCCGTCAATAGCTCCCTTGCCTGGCTGCAATGCTCAGTTTAATTATAAGCTGACTGGGCCCCTGTCATGTGAGACCATTCCTGCGGCGTTCCTGACGCCTTGATAAGAGAATAGGTGGCCGGCGGCAGTACGACGCCGAAACGGGACCCCCTGACCACACCACTGCCGTGAGCGGATCCAGGACATTGGGTGCACGAAGGTACGTAGAGCCCAGGATTGACCCCGCCCCCTAGGCCCTGATAAGTGCTGTGGCTCTACCTTGCCTTCTGAAGCGACTGCTGCCAGGAAACACCCGGGGTCCCCCTGGATAATATCGAGAAGGGATGCGATAAAAGTCCCGCCCGACACTGGACTTCGCCTCACCGCCTCAAGGGCTATCGTGAGTGGAGCGCTGCTGCCGGCTGCGGCATCGCATGCGAGGCCGGGGTCTGGTTCCACCCACTGGGTCTACTCAGGCTCGGTGCAGCTGGGTGGGCGCAGAGGCTGCGACCAGCTGTGTGACTTCTGTGATTGTAGGTGAAGCATTGCTTTGGGACATTGTAACGGGGGAGCTGTCATTCGGGGACTGACCCGCCTTCCTCCAAGGCTGACGAGTGGGCTATAACAGCAGCATCGGACCTCGAGACGTACCTGTGGTCAGAAGCTATCCTGCCCCGGGGCCTGGATAGATGCATTGGGGCCCCCCACCGAGGGAATTTACCTTGGATTACAGCACGCGCTCTACCCCTATTAACGCCTGTGGCCTGTGCTGCCTGAGCGGTGTGTCCACGTTCTCTCAGAGTGGACTGAGTTACCATTTCACCTGTTTCAAGAAGGAGGTGCAGGGTCCTCTCAGAAGCTCTGCAAGTGGACTGAGGCCTACTGCTCAACGCCCTGCTCTGAGAACTCTGCTCTCGGGGACCATTCTGAGCCGATGTGATCGGGCTGCTGTGGTAGTCACAGACTAATGCATGGTGGCACACCACTGCCCGCCACATCTGCTGAGCCCTGCCTTTCGGGGTTATGCTACTAGGCCTGGGGATGATGAGGCCTGCATAGATGCCCTCCTATCAACGTCTAGTGACATAGCCATGTGTAGAACAGCCAGGGCATGCTTGCCCCTCTGGATGGACTCCAGATTCTGTTTGCAGTGACTGGTGGATGGAGTCCTCGGACACTAACCTTGAGGCAACTGAGAATGACACGTCCAACATAATACTTGTTCTCTGCTGCCTCATTTCGGGAGGGGGTCGGACGGAGATTAGCACCGGTGGTGCGACGGGCCTTCACCCACAGACCCGGGCACAGGCGGATAAGATGGCAGAGGCAGAGACAGTGGACCCTATGTCACGTAAGCTAGATGTGGTGCTGGCGGCTGTCGAGAAACTCGGAGAGACAGTAAATCAAATTTGCACTTCTCTAGAAGGTAAAATCGACAAAGTGCCACTTGATCTAACGCTGCTGCACTCAGAACATCGGAAACTTGCGGATCGTACTGCTGCCACTGAAGGGGAAATTGCGAAGGTTTCACTGCAAGTGTCCACCACCGAGAAGAACATCCGTGATTTGCTCAACGGAGTAGAATTCCTGTAGGACCGAGTGGAGGATGCCGAAGGTAGGGCCCGCCGCAACAACGTACACGTAGTGGGCCTTCACACTTCGTAGTTGAAAGGGCACACAAGGTACCTGCCAAGCCCCCACCACCGGGCTTGAACCCAGGCCGTTTTTAATATCCGCCTATCAAACTACAGGGACAGAGATGCTGTTCTTCAAGAGTCTAGAAAATGACAGGTCATCCAAGTGGATAATCGCAAAGTGATGATCTTCCTTACTACACTTTCCAAGTCCAGAAACAGCGCCACTCTTATTTAGCAGTAAAGAGATGACTGCGACAATGTGACCTTAAGTACTCGTTGCTGTTTCCTGCGAAGCTGAGGGTCGTCACAATTGGAAATGCTAATTTATTCACCACGCCGGAAGGTGCAGAAGAATGGCTGGACTCTTTCACCTCCTCGCCAAATGGTCACAGAGAGCAACTGCCACAGTCTACTCTACGACGCCGTAGAAGGAGACGGAGAAAATTGCAATACTCACCACATCAGGCGCCTGGCCTGACCCCAACATTGATATTGAGCGGACAACTCAAGGCCGTGCACGCGGTGGTGAACATCAGCGGATCCTCGGAGGGGGAATCTGACTCAGACTCTGATCATCAAGGTCCGCACAGTGAAGAGGAACTCTCAGACACTTTCCCTGTCTCCCAAGGTTCCTGTGTACTGCTACGTCACCCCGCAGATAATATTGCTTGATTGTGTTCATATTCTTTGCTCACCTTTTTTCTTTCCTCTATACTCTGAGCAAAGCACGGACCTTTTGAACACGCAAGTATAAAAGACTCAGTATGCTGTTTATGCATTGTAATGGCCAAACCTGGTACTTATGCACTGGACAACATTGTGGGGTGGGTCCTGAAATTATCGGCATACTTGTTCTATCAGCTTTGCAATATATGGAAATTTCATGCATATTAAGTAGGCAGCGGTCCCAGCCATAATGAGGTTTAGCCGGGACAGGCTCAGCTATACATGACGGTACCCTTCTTTATTTTTCTTTAGCTCTTAGGTTGCTGTCCACAATAGCCTCCCCCGGATGTTAGCTGTGTGATATTGCATTTCAAGTTTGGGCAATTGCCTGTTGCAAAATTGCTCTCATGGTATTTTTGATTGTAAGTTGTTTTTCTTTTTTTTCTGCCATCATTTTTAAACAAGGGTAAGATTTTTGTATAGTCGAGCTGCGCAGAGAGGCACGCATTAGAATGTTATCTATGCATTTACTGCCACCCTCTCCCGACATTCGGCTGGATGAGCCCGGACGCACCCCTGACACTTACTGGTTATGGCGTCCATTAAACTAGGTACATGGAATGTGCAAGGCATTCACAGCCCGGAACGCTTCTTCCTCATATACTCCTACCTGAAACGTCATTACATACAAATAGCGCTTCTTCAGGAGACACATTTAACTCAAACAGAAGTGACACGACTCCACAGACATTGCAGGGGGAAGCTGTATGCGAAAGGCTATTCTGCATACGCGCTGGGAGTCCTGGTGTGGGTGAGGCCGGGTACTCCATTCAAGGTACTGGACACATTGGTGGATGGGTAGGGCAGATATGTTGTAGTTAAAGTGGTACTTGATGGGAAACAGGTAATATTGGTGTCACTTTATGCACCCAACACTGAGCAAGCAGCCTTCTTAGATCCTCCATCACAAAAATTGTCCATATAGCATGATCTCCCTATGATCCTCAGTGGAGACTATAACTGTGTCCGGGACGTCTCACTGGATTGTCCTTCCCTCCCCTACCTGGCACCCCCACACATATGGCTACAAAAGCGTTAGGGCACTGGGCACCACAGTGGCGCTTCTCGGACGCATGGCGATACAGAAATCCGCTGGACAGGATATATTCCTACTACTACGGGGCCCACAGATTACATGTACGCTTAGACCACTTCATGGTCTCAAATGACCGCCTACCCTACATTTCAGACTCCACTTACATGGGACGTACACACTCTGAATATAATCTGCATATTATGGAGTTACAGTGGGAGGAAGAGTCGCCACAAATCCCACTTTGGCACCTTCAGCCAGATGGCCTCCTGGACGCGCCCTTTCGGGACTTGTTGACTACCACTGTGGCACAATACTTCGAAGACAATGCAGGTACAGCCACGTCACCATTAGTGGAATGGGACGCCCTTAAGGTAGTAGTTAGGGGACATTGTCTTGGGGAGCATGCAGCTATGCATACGCAATTGAAGAAGGAACTCACTACTTTAGAGCGCAGATTAACCGCCACAGAGCAGGCAGACATAGATGACACTCAAGGACAGCTGGGCTGCCTTAAGGAGGAACATGCGCGACTGCTGGAGCGATTGAGATATCTAAACTAACCTGCACATTCGGCTAGGACTCATAATATGGGCGATAAGGTCGGCAAACTGCTCTCATGGCTCATCCACCAGAATGAGTCAACAGCTCCTATAGCATCGGTGAGGAAGATAACTGGGGAAGCTGTGTATACACCGTGGGACATACACGATGCATTTGTGCTACACTACCAGGATCTGTATCGGTCACGTGTGTACGTCACACCCCTAGAGATACAGACATACCAGGATGGTTTAGAACTGCCGCGGCCCGCGCGGCCCCAAAGCGAGGAGCTGGACGCCCCGCTCCATTCAAAGGAACTCCGAGACAGTATTTTCTCCCTGTCTAATGAGAAGTCGTCAGGCCGGATGGCCTACCAACAGAATGTTATAAGGCATATACACATAATTTGATACCACACCTGCTAAAAGTATACAAAACAGCGCTTGATGATTCTACCCTCACTGCTACGCAGAATGAGGCTCTGTTGGTTTCCCTCCTTAAACCTGATAAGAATCCTGACCTCTTAGGCTCCTATCGTCCGTTAGCGCTCCTTAACGCAGATTATAGAATCTTTGCTTCACTATTAGCTAGGCGTCTCTCGCCTCTTGTGAAAACGTCGGTCCTCTCCAATCAGAATGGCTTTGTTCCTGCACGCTGCACTTCCCTTAACATATGTAGATTTTTTAGAGTGCAACAATATGCTACGCATGCCTGGACTCGTTCGGGATGCCTAGTACTAGATTTGGAGAACACCTTTGATTCACTGGAATAGCCCTATCTGGCGGCAGTGCTAGGTAAATACGAACTAGGGGAACATTACTTAAATATGCTTCATTTATTGTACCAGCAGCCCACTCTCCGGATCCGCACAGGCAGGTTATTCTCAGATTGCATCACAGTGAGATGGGTTACACGTCAGGGATGCCCACTATCTCCACTATTGTTCTCCCTGGGTATGGAGCCTTTGGTAATGTTGCTTTGGAGAGATGGCGAGGAGTTGGGGAGACGGTTTGGAGATGGACTGCACGCTGTTTCCCTGTACTCAGATGATTTGTTGTTGTATCTTCGTGATATCACTGCAATCCCGACGTCCATTGTGGACATACTTCAAACCTTCAAGGGCTCTATTCATTCAGCCCTGACACACTCTCTGGCACTCCCCTCACATGGTATCCCACCACATTTAGATATCTTGGTGTTTTTTATATACAGATCACCTGTAGACTTGCTGGAAGGTAATTTGACGAGAGCGATATAACCATATGCGCCCAAATGCAATTCTGGAAGATGCTAAATGTAATGAGCCGCATCACATTGCTGAAAATGATCGTATTCCCCAAACTGCTGTATTATTTTTCAAATCTTCTGCTCTGTCTCCAACCTAAGACATTTCGAGACCTGGAGCGAATATTCCGGGACTCGATATGGAATAAAGGGAGGCCGTGTGTCGCTTTGTGGAAGCTGTATGCTCCCACTAATCAGGGCGGGTTATCGGTCCCTAACATGGAACTGTCCTATTTAGCTGCCCAGCTACAATGGGTGACAAAATGGCTGAACGGAAAGAGCCCGGAAGACACTGCAACCATGCATCAGCCTTGGACCACTCCCAAATTTGCCACTTGTTCCATCCCGTCACCAAAATTCCACGGCCACCACAATTGCATTTGGGATTAGCCCATAAGTGATATAAAAGATGCTTACATCCTACACGAAAAACACTTCCATACGCCCCGATTTTACCGCTACTGGGGACACCAAGGGGTAGACTTGGTACTTCGGAGGCGGCTCTAGTACCCTGGCATGCAGTTGGGCTCGACACATTGGGCGACTTATATCGAGATGGTGCATTGTTAACATTTGAGACACTGGTTGAAGACAATGAATTGCCAGCAATTCAATTTCTTTTATACACCTACCTCCTGAAGACTTTGACAGCTGCCTGGGGAGACTTGGCACTTGAGCCAACAACGCATCTGTTAGTGCAGTATTTACATGTAATGGGAGCGGGGTCACATGTGGTGCATTGGTCGGTGGAAGCACTTCTCACACACGCTGTAGCCGATGCAACAGCTTAGAGTAAGATGGGAGGCAGATAGGGGCTGGCCCTGGATGGACAAGGAATGGGATGCCATATTAGGGGGTGCTAGGAACATACCTGGGAACTCAAGTTTAAGCTTATTCAAACATACATTTTACAGAGGGCATATCTTTCGCCGGACATGATAAATAGATATTTCCACATCGACACCTCTACATGTCCATCCTATCAGCACCCTGATGCAGACCTGCTTCATATTTTGTGGGCTTGCGCATCCCTTCATCATTATTGGCAAGAAGTAGTCACAATCCTAGCTTCATGCACAAACAGGGTGCTGCCATTGTCGTGGGTGTGTGCCTTCTAGGGCTTTACACTAGATCCGAAAAAACTAAAGTCACCTCGAAGTGGGTCTCATTGCTGCAAAACGTCTCATACCCAAATAATGGAAAGATGCAGTCCAACCAGAGACACTTAGCTGGAAACGCTCACTCATAATATGGGCGCAGGCGGAAAGCACGGTGCTGCACGGAGAGGAGACAGCAGGACTTCGTAAATTCCCCATTGCGCAGAGCTGGGGTACATTGCTCACTGCCTTACAGACTGGCAACTCCACAATAGTCGATACCGCTCCAACAGTTAATCAGTGACACACCCTTCAGTCTCCCCGTTTCCCAGATAGGTGAAGTTAACATGTCCCAAAGTATGTAGAGCAAATATATATGTCGCCCCCCCCTTGTTTGCCATGGATAGTCACCTACACCGCATCAATCCTCATACACAAAGGTCCTCTTCGTTGGCAAATTACCACGCCCCGATGTATGTGCTACTTCAACTACCTATCTGATTCATGGTTGTGTAGAAATTCACCGATAATGCACCTTCATACTCAAACATGCGCACTTGATATTGTTTGTATTTAATGGAAGGCGGGAGTTCTCTTTATACTTTAAGTTTCAGTTTGTATTGTATATTTTTTTTAGAATGAGACTTATTTGTACTCATTGATGGTCATTGTTTGCACTTTATTATCAATTCAAACCCCTTCTCCTCTTATGCAGTGAACTGTTGAATAAACTCGAACGGCAATGATTTGCATGTGTATGGTATGCATATGCAAGACCCTGTCATAGCTGCACTGATAAGAAATGTTAAGAGTAAAAGGTGGATAGAGATGAGACCAATCAACAAACAATGATCTAGTTAAACAGTGAGCAACGGCATGCAGAGGCACTTGTGCAAAAGCTCCTGACCGATGTAAATGTTTATAAGGGTGTACGGCACATTAGTGTTGATTATATATTCTCGTACTAGTTGATTTTTTTTTTTTTTTTTTTAAAGACCTTTATTATTCAACATGAATTGTACACAGCATTCAGCTTACAACCCAGCCGGGCCAGCCGCGAGTAATGAGTATGGCATAAAGCGTATCAGAGGAACACAGCCTTAAGGCCGACAACCCAGGGGTTCGGCAGCGTATATCAATTTGCAACAATATCGCACAATCACACTATCATTCGGTGCTGTAAAAAGTACCGGTCTGTGGGCTTTTTTTCTTTTGTATTTCTCATATCGTATGTGAACTCAACGTCACAGCGCTAATCTGGCACTCATCAGCGTTTTCAGGTGTGGCAGAGCCTCCTATGACACGAGTGATCTGCAAGAAAGAGTGTCTGTTGAAATCGTCCGTCAGCGGGCGTGGAGTAATATAGATTAAGGATGAGGCTGCTCAGTGTCTGAATGTGTTGGTGAGCGTGTATTCACGTAGTCCACCCACTCTGATGAGTGTGCCTGATATCTGTATCGGTCCTTAAGTGGAGACACCTAGGCCATGGCTGTTGTTTCCAAAGGCCTCATGGTGCAGTGAGTGCAATGATCAACTTACAAGGGCTTGATCCAAAGGGAGATAGGATCGGAATGTCAACAAACTTCAAACATTAACACCAGAAATACAAAAGGGAGGCGGGGGGGGGGATGGGGGTATATACGGCCATTCTCGTACTAGTTGATACTAGCCAATACATGGGATTTGTATCTCTGTCATGAACCTCTAAATATGTTTGTATGAATACATGTGCTTAGTCATGTCACAATAAAGAAAATACCCCAAAAAAATCTAAAAATAAAAATATAAAATGGAGGTACTTTGCCAGAACATTTGAAGAAGCTGGGCTTAGAAATATTTATCCATCTCCAGGGGACTCGTACAATGTGCTAAGGTTACTCAGGAAGGTCGCACTTAGGCAGGCAAGAAATCAGGTTTACCCACTGGGAGTTTCTGGCTGCAATAAAAACAGGTCCAGCAGGACCTTGTAGCGAAGGTATCCACCTTGTGGAGCCTTGTCCAACTAAGGTTTCCTGCCTTGCCTACTTGAGGATTTTGACTTCTAAAAAAGTAACTAAATCCAAAGGTAAAACAGTGGACCAGGGTGAGGCAGCAGTCTATCCCATCTGTGAAACAATCTCACTGGCTACAGAGTCCAAGTTTCTCTCGCTCGCAGCTTTTGGCGCCAAAATTAACGGCTTCCATAGGAGCTCAACAAAGACATATTGAACTTTAAATAACACTCACTGCCCATAGCCAGACTAAAGACCATATTTAAATTTTATCAAATGGGATACTCTGGCACCAATGTGGTGTATCCTGTCTGCTATATGTCTTTTCGAACGCGGAAGGAGAGATGGGTTGGTGCTAGATCTCGCTGATTAACTCCAAACGAGAGACTACAATCCGTAGAATAGAACGCCTGATTAATACGGCGGTTTGAACCTCTAGGAGTGACATACTGGATTGAAGCGTTGTGTGTTGGAATGCGGTGTGGGAACCATTAAATTTGACTATTGGATTTTCTGATTAACATGACGTCCTTAGGCTTGAGGAACAATCCAACTACTCCAAGCCCTACGTGGTTCATAAATTCCTTTGGAAATTTCTGTTGACACCATGTGTGTCAACTAAGGGATTAAAATCTCATGCGGACTAAATAACTTCTAGATCGTTACCCTGGGTCCAACTCACGCAAGCCCTTCGGCGCTTTACCACAGCCCCTTGTCCTGAAGAAGACCCGCTATAGACCCACAACTAAGGCGTCCATAGGGTCGAAACGTCGACGAATCTGATATCATTGGATCAGTACAGAATATCCGGTTTCATGATATCCAATTGAAGTGGATTACTGGGATAATTTTAACTAAATTTGGAAACTGGCCAAAAGACTTTTTGCTCCTTCCTTTTCCCCTTCCCGCCTTTTTTCACTGACTTGTATATAAACACGTTTGAATGTCACTATTTCACTTCATGTCACATCATAATCACTTCATACTGTTTTGCGCCGTTTGTTGAGAAATATTTATGAATTGTAAATAAGTCCTAATTAAAAAGTATGATATGTATAAGGGTTATTTATGAATGAAAAAATCAATTCATAGATTAAAAACGGATGAATACCCTGAACTTCCTTGATGTTGGATTTATGTGGTGAGCAATCTCCTAGGTTGGAGCTCTGTCTTAAGTAATGAGAAGACTATAAATTGCACCTAATAAAGAATTTAGTTCATGTGTTGAAGGAATCAAGTACCATACCCGACAGAACCATTGTTTATATTGAAATGCTATATAACAAGTGCATTATTGCCTATGGCATATGCAGAATGGTGGACCGGATACTTGCCATGTTTTGAAGGACCAACCCCTCCACCAAACTCTAAATAAGGTCCTAAGTTAGAAGGTAAAAACTTCATCCAGGATGACCCACTTGGTGTATCTGACCTCCTCTCCATTATGGTCAGCCTAGGTCCCAGTCAACTACGAACATTGACTTTGATTGGCACTTTACTTTTTCTTGGTGCTTTTTGTTCTAAAGCTTTAACAATTCATATTTCTGGTCCCCTTAACTAATTTTGATGATGTAGGTGTCTTTTCACTCGTTATAATTGTCTTTGTTTTTCTAAATTGGTTCAGGAATTGTATATTGTTGTGTTTCTTATTTTAAAATTGTTGGCATTGCTTGAAAGTAGCACACACATTTCTGGGAATTGCCTACTCCTTATGCCATAGCTTCCAGGGGCTTAGCTGAGATTCTCTGAGGATTGTGTTTTGACCTTACCAAGGTGGGCTAATTAGGTTGTTAGGGTTTTCTCCCTCCAAAATTAATAACACTATTTCTGGTATTCCCTAAATGTGAGTAGTGAATCGATACAAATCAGCCAGTCCTTTTTCGGTGGTGACAAGATCATTTTCAAGGTTATGGGTTTGTGTGCTGAGACTCTGGGGCATATGTAAATGAATGTCAACTATTTATTATTCACCTGGAAATAATAGATTGTATTGTAAAAGCATACTAACTCATCAAATGATGTGTATTAAATAATATATTCATTTACAAATATTAATTGTATTTCTAAATATTAATTTAAAATAATTACTCACAATTTTTTTTGTGCTATTTAGCAAACTTATTTAAAGGTGTATATTTAGTTAACTTAGGGCCATATGTAGGAAGCCAAATACCGGTCGGTAACGATGAAATTCGGTAAATTTTGGCTTTACCGACCGGTATTTAGCCCTGTGCGATGTACGTATTACTGAATGCCATCGGTAATAACGAATCGGTAAATTGTTACCGATTCCTTTATTTACTGATCGGTAAGAGGATTTGGTAATGCCAATTCGGTATTGGTGTTTTGTTTCTTTTTTTTTACCGATTGCTTCCGAATCTGTATTTTTTACCGAATTTTACCGAATCGGTAGATTTTAACAAATGTTTACGTACATCGGAAATACCGATTCCTTAATACCAAATCAGTAAAATTCAGTATTAAGGAATCGGTATTTCACGATTACCTACATATGGCCCCAAGGGCCATATGTAGGTGGCCAAATACCGGTCGGTAAAGCCGAAATTCGGTACATTTTGGCTTTACCGACCGGTATTTAGCCCTGTGCGATGTACGTATTACCGAATGCCATCGGTAATACCGAATCGGTAAATCGTTACCGATTCCTTATTTACTGATCGGTGAACACCGAAACAAACAATACCGAATCGGTAAATAACGAATCGGTAAAAAATCAGAAATGCGATGATACCGAATTTGACCAAAATCGGTATTAACGAATCGTTATTTACCACTGATCCAGAGCAGGTGGTAATCAGGTGCAGTGCATAAAAACAGACCCAAAATGCCACAGTGTGAACACAATGGCAGCCCTCTATGTCATAGCAAGGCAGCTACGTTTAAGCACAGCAGGACTGAGGATTTGAAGACGGGAAGAGCGTGTGTAGAGACTGCGTGTCACACTGTTTCAATTGACTGAACCAGAAATTCATGAGAGGTACAGGCTACACCCACACACCATCCTTGACCTGATATGGGACCTGGAACCATATCTTGAGCATCAGACACCAAGGGCGCACGCAATACCCACCCATGTACAGTTGCTCTGTTGCCTGCACCTCCTGGCATCAGGAAGTTACCACGATGTGATAGCCGCAGTAGGTGGTGTGTCACAGAGCTGCCTATCCTGTTTTCTCAACACCTTCCTGGATGCCATGATGGACAGAATGCATCATGACATAACCTTCCCCAGCACACAGGCGGAGCTGCAGAAGACCAAGCTGGAATTCTACCAAATGGCACAGTTCCCACACGTAATAGGCTGCATCGATGGGACCCACATACCAATCTGCCCACCAGCAGCAACAGAATACATTTACCGCAACCGCAAATCCACTCACTCCATAAACGTGCAGGTGATATGTGATCATCACTGACATTGTTGCCAAATTCCCCGGGAGTACCCAAGACTCATACATATTCAGCAACAGTGGCATCTACACACGTCTGGCTGTTGGTGAATTCGGAGAAGGATACCTACTAGGTAAATCAATGTCACACACCCTGATGTATGCCTTGGATTAACCTATTGGTGACACAAAATAATTGCACTTTCTTTCACATTTAAGTGACAGCGGATATGCCCTCCGGGCTTTCCTACTCACCCCATATCTCAACCCATCCACCCCAAGGGAGAGGAGATACAATGTGGCACATAAGGGCACACGCAACGTGGTGGAGCGCACCTTTGGACTACTAAAAAGCATGTTGTGTTGGCTCCACAAAAGTGGAGGTGCACATCACTACAGCCCCATCAAATGTTGCAAAATAATAGCAACTTGTGCAATGCTACATAACCTTGCCACAAAAAAAGGAAAAGCAGTGGAACTAACTGACTCTGAGGGCGAGGACAATCCCCAGGCAGAGCCCTGTGCAGCTGGTGTGGCAGCAGAACAGGATGGGAGACACAGACGGGCTGAGATAACATGCTACTATTTCTGAGTAAGTAAGGAGACAGAGACAGTTACTGTATTTATGTGATGGTGTTTAACCCCTTCACTGCGGCGGCTATTCCGCCGCAGTGCTAAGGGGGCGGGGCGGCCGCGCGGCGGGTGCATGCTGGTGACGGAACCGGTCCGTCACCAGCCGTGGTTGCGCTGTGCTCATGACGGAGCGGTTCCATCACGGCCCCGCCCGCTCAATGGAACGCTCAGCGCAGGCGCGCCGAGCGGACCGTGACGGAACCGCTCCGTCATCAGCATCAGCACAGCGCGACCGCAGCTGATGACGGAGTGGTTCCGTCACCAGCAGGGGAGGGGTTAATTAGCACACCACCCGGATCTAAACCAGTGTCCATACAGACATGGGTTACATCACCCATCAAATGAGTCCCAAATCCCAGTAGGATCTATTTCCTGCGCCCACGCGCTGCATTTCCACGTTCCCTGGCCACACTGTCTGTACTGTTGGTATGTTCCTGGGCAGCGCTGTGGCGTTTGCTGCGCCTCCTGCCCTCGGTGGGAGAGGGCGTAATGCTACCATGGCTGGCAGCCTCCTCACTGTCCCCCCCCCGCTTCCATAGTGGCCACCTTCACATTCAGCAGCAGTTCCAGTGCAGAGGTCATTGACACAATACCCCTGGCCACATCCCTACTACAATGTGCCATCTCCTCCTGCATGGCTATTGACCTTCTGCACATTAGGAAGGTAGAAGTGGCCAGCCGGTTCACTGCCTTTGTATAGGCCTGAAGTCTCTGCCTCTCTCTGCGCCTACAAAGACAGTCCTGCTCCAACTGGCTGCAGAGCTTGTCCACAGACGTCGCAATGTCTCTCATGCCCTCAGACATGTTGTCGCCCATTGCACTTATGCCCTTTTCAATTCGGTGCATGTGCTTGTTCATGTGAGACACCTCTCTATGCAATGACCGCATCTCTCTCCATTGCAGGCGCTGGACCTTAAGCATGTTGCCTTCCAGTCCAGCGAAGACACTTTCACCATGTTCCGAGCCTTGAGGACTGGCTGGCCTTGCCCTGCGGGTCTTGAGGATGTGTGAGCATGCTCTGATGGAGTCTCAGCCCTCACCATTTTGCTGTCCTCATCGACTGGAGACTGTTGGCCCCCTGTGCCCTCCTCCTCTGACTCCTCCATCTGCTGGAGGGTGGCCACAAATATTTACAACAAGGGGTGGTGAGGGACAGAGTCTCTGAATTAAGCAGAATACTCTCACCCAGTCAAGGGTGGCCACGGCATGCCTCATGCCTGACTGTGGTGGTG